>NW_017806061.1:322168-330689 GCF_001891065.2 Hippocampus comes | reverse complement strand
CGGCCTCTCCACCGCCGCGTCGGTGAGGGGAGCCGGCGGCGGGGCGGCCTCAGCGCCACCTCGGGGCGAGGGAGGGACGCCGGGCGCGCCTTCGTCGTCCTGCTCCTCCTTTCCTTTTCCGGCCACCGGCGGACGGCGGCGGTGACCTCCCTTCCAGCTCGCGGCGCCACCGACGCGCTTGCGGGAAGCCACGTCCGCTCACAAGTTTGTCAGTCATCCTCCGCGCCCCGGACCGGACGCCGGCCAGTCCCAGCTTTGATTTTCAGGCCCGCCTCCTGTTGATTGTTTGGGAGCCAACGAAGTGCCTCAACGTGGCCCCGCGCCCCCTGGGATCCTCGGCCAAAAGGAGCAACCGCGTCCGACTTGAAGGTCTTCCGAAAAGTGGCCGGGTCCCCCGTGATATTGCAAACTGCCTTTGACCCGATGGCCCCTTTTTCCAGGCCCGCCAATCTTCCTTTTTTCCATCATCGAGGAGCGTTCAAGCAACGTTCCGGTTGGCCGGTTCGCAACTTGTTCCCATTTCAAAAAGACGCACGTTTGCAAACGTGCACCTTTTTTTTCCCCCCCTCCCCAAAGTAAAATGTCACCTTCCAATTCCGCTCGATGATTCCAAGCACGCACTCTTTTTCACCCTTGACAAATTCCCCCCTGGCGTTTCACAGGGCCGCCTCCAAATAATTCTGGCCGGAGCCAAGCCAACGTGCGACGTACAATTTCGTTTCGGCGCTTTGGGTCCCCCTTCGATGTTTCTCAAGCCATTGAAATGACACAAGAGTTTCCACGGTCCCCAAATTCACACTTGCCTCACATTTTTATTTCCGCCTACAAATTCCCCGGCAAAGGCCCATTCTGAACCATCCCGCCCCCCCCCCCCCAACTATTTTCCACACGACAAAATATTCTCGTGTCCACCACTGCGACGTCCTGACGTTCGACATCCACTGCGCCCCGTCGCCATCTTGCGTTTCATCGGTTGTGTGCATTGTGGATTTTGTTTTCAACCCCCCGCCGCCCCCCAAAATTAAATCTTATCCATGCAGCTGATAAGTTTGCCCGACTGCGGCAGTTTTCTCGTGTTTTGAAATTGTTGTGGCAGCAGGCGCGCTGCAAACGTTGAGAAGTCAAAGAAAGAAAATGGAGGGGCAGCGGCGGTAGCGCCAGTTAGCTTTGTTGCGGCCCACAGTCGGCGAGCGTCGTCCCTCGATGGAGAAACGAGAGCTCGGCCGCCCCACGTCTGACCGGAAGATGTTCGGCTGCTGCAATTTCCCACGCCGCATGACGTGAAAGAACGTTAAGGAAAGTAGCACGTAACCAAATAATTGAAGAAAAGCCCTCACAGCACCACTGATGTGAACTCATTCAGTACCAGCCAATTCTTGACCCCCTTTTTTTTTTAAGTCTTGGAAAAATTGAAAAAAAAAAGGTATCTGGGGTTGAAGGTGTGGAGTGTGAAAAGACAAATATGTCTTTAGGAGTGAATGAGTTCATGTTAATTTTAAAAACAATAACAAAAACTAGTTTCCTTAATTTCAGTCTGACTATACTGTATTGTCTTCGTTCCAACAATGCACACCACAACAATATCCTGTAGTTCGGCATACGTTGCTTCAAAGCAGGACGACATGAATGAAATCGGTCCCATTTCCAACGGAGCGCCAACGAATCCAAACGATTTGGAACCGCTGCGCACGCGCGGGCTCGGCGGCCGCCCCTCCAGACCACGCGTTAGGTTTCACTTCACGCCCCCCTCTGATTGACAGCCACGTCGGCCATTGAGAGGCGGCGCTTTCCTCTGGCCCGAAGTCGAAGCGGGCCAATCGCATCGGACGTAAGGCGGAGCCGGCTTCCGAGGGCGTGTCCTCGGCCCGCCTGATTTGATCCACTTTTGGGAAAGAAGAAGAAGAAGAAGAAGGAGGGAAGAAAACGGGGTGGCCGTCTCGCGTTCCCTCTTGCCGGCCCGACGACGTTAGTCCAAGTCCCGGTCCCGGTCCCGGTGCTGGCGAGCGGCTCTGGTCCCGGTCCCGGACCGTTGCTTGGCTTCGGCATGCGGAGCGGCCGTGTGTCTTGCCTGCTGGTGGCGCTGTTGTGCGCGGAAGCGTGCGGTAAGTCCCGAGTCGGCGCGGCTTGCGCGTCGCGTTGCGTCTCTGCCGCTGCTGGCTGCCTGCCGAGTAACGGCGGCCAAATATTTGGAGGACCGCGCCGAACGACACTTTTCGGCTACCGGTCCTCCCCTTGACGATGTTTGTCCTTGGACCGAATACGCTCGAAGCTTTTGTTTCGAGTGCCCATTTTTTTAAAATATTTTTTTTGCATGCACGCAAGAGCCGAGAGGGGAAAAGACCGACTGACTGATCGACTGACAGATGTCAGCAGCTTCTGGCCAATCTACTCTCAGAAAACACCTGGAAGTGAGATGGACTTTGCCTGGGCGTTAGCTGCTCACTTTTTTTTTTGACGAGGCAGGTGACGAATGAGCGCCAAGTTGTCCGAACCGACCGACTCGAGCCGAGCCGGGGCTCATCTCATTTCTCCATTTACACCTTCCACGCGCTTGTGTTTACATGCCAGCCCCTCCCACCAGATGTGTTTAAATTGTGTCCCAATGTGAATCCATCGGGACGCCATGACATATGAAAGGCTTGAAAACGTTGGTCACTTTCAACGTTGCTCCAAGAGAATGACCAGTGACTGAGTGTCTGTGCGAAGCGGCTGTTGAGGGCCAAGTCGGAGCCAAGAGAAGCATTTGGAGTCAAGCGTAGGCAATGGCTTTGGGTGCCATAAAAGTCATCTCTGTAGCCCCCCCCCGTCCGTCTGTCTTTTGTTTGTTTGGCTACCGGACATTCCCACACCATCACTGGCAACGGATGGCCAGCTTTTCTCGGTGGACGTCCCTCATGCGTCCTCACCCCCCCCCTCCCGTTTAAGGTTAGGTGACACGCATTTTGCCACCATGCGACCTGTCAACACTTTGTGGGCGGTCGAACATGAGCGATCCCGCCGTGCGCGCCACAAAATAGTGCATGGAAATCATCAAATTGAAAAAGAGGCGACCGTGGAGATTCCACGGTCCACCGTGTCGAAAAATACACGCGAAGGACATATTTTTCACAAGCCACAGCAACTTTTTTCCGAAAGGAGCGCAAAACAGTCCCGCGTGACGCGATTCTGCACAAATGGCCTCACGAAAACATGGCGGCAACGAGTCCGTTGCGGCCCAACTACAATCGGGGGGCGGCCCCCGCCGGCTTTAGGCTTTATGAAGCCGCCGAAACGGCAACCGAGTCGGATTCGGTTTGAAGTGGCCATTTGGACAGAAGGGTCGTCGGTTTGGGGAAATCTCGATGTTCGGCAGGCCCCCGCCAAAATCGGGCCGGGTGGAGTCATGGAACTCTGCGAATAATTGATGCTCCTTTGCAGTGAACAGTAAAAAAATCTTTTGGAGAGGAAAAAAAAACAACTCACCCAAAAGCGATGCTTTCTTTTCCAAACCAATGAAAACGAAACGATGCCTCGTAAGCCGTTGATGACTTGATGGCGGCGTGCTTTTGCTCAGCGGCGATGGTCGACGGCGACGCGGATTCGGAGGAATCGGCGGAGGTGTTCCCCAGGTTGCTGTCGGCGCCCGGCGACCCGGACCGCCTGCTGGTATCGCTCGCGGCCTTCGGACAGAACCTCCGGCTCAACGCCACCAGGGACGGCCGCGCCGACGGCGGCCTGCTGGCCGCCCATCTGCTGGTGGAGGAACGGCGGGCCGGCGGGACGCCGCCCACCTGCGTGCGAATGGCCCGCGACCAGCTCTGCCTCTACTCGGGCTCCGTCCTGGACCGACCTGGTTCGCTGGTGTCCGTCACGGCCTGCGGAGGCCTGGTACGCTTGCGCCCACACACACGCGCGCACACAAACACAAAAGGACTCGGGCTCTTCTGACGTGGGATTTTGTGTCTGATTCCAAAATTTGGCACATTTAGCATAACAGATCAGCAATCATTTGCACCATGAATTACAACCCCCCCCCCAAAAAAAAAAAAGACATAGTTGTTTGTTGGTCTTCTGTTGTGGCAATGTGTCAAAACAAGTGATGAAATTGGCCCAAAATGGCCGCTATTTGCCGATTTGAAAAGAGCTCGCCGATGAAACGGATTCATCGGCCGGGCCCTCCAAAGGACACGCACGCAGAGCGGATTCCTCGTGAGAGCTGAGCCGTCTCGCTGCGGCCGCGTGCCCCCGCCTCCCTCCGTGCGTCAAGGGCGGCGAGCTCGCGTGAGCGACATCGTCTTCATTTCCGTGTTAAGGCTCCCATCCGGGTGACGATACGATAAGGACCCATCGCCCGGCCCCTCTCGGCACTCGGGGTGGCGGAGGGCGACGCGTCTGTTTGAATGGGGAAAGCTGGCGCTTTGAACGGCAACAACGGGCCAGCAAGTTTACCGCCCGTCCCTCGGCGTTTCCCTTTTCAGACGGGTCTGGTGCACGTGGACGGCGAGGTTCTGTTCATCCGCCCCCTGGAGGAGGAAAAGCGGCGGCGGCGGCGGCAGAGCGAGCGCTCGCCGGGGTGGCTCTCGGGCATCAAACATCAGCTGATGCGACGGCGCCGCCGAGACGCGGACGACGCGCCTCAACGCCGACAAGGTGAGCCACGCGCCGGCCACAAGGGGGCGCCTCCGCTCTTAGGGCGGCGTTTCGGCCATGCCGGCAGTACTGCGGGAACGCGAACACGCCCGCGAATCGGGACTTGGAAAGTATCCTTCTCGGGAGCGAGAACGCGCACACGGAGCGGAGTGACCACATAAAGAGGAGCGCGCACGTCATCGGGAATAGAATCGCAACATACGCACGCACGCGTGGGATGGAGAAGATGCGCAGGTGGCACCTCGCCTTCGGTACCGTCGCTCTCCTTGGGGGCGGGCGTTCCCCGTGCCAGGTCCCGAATGCCTTCCGTCGACCTCGCACACAAGCTTGTCTTTTTGGGTTTTTTCACCGCAGCTCCCTCTGCTGGATGTTCGCCGCACCCGCTGCCCCCCCATCGCGAGTCGACCGGAACGACCGCAGCTCAGCACGGCACGTTTCAATGAATGTCAAAGAGCCACCGGGCCGTTTCCATTCCCAAAGTGCGACTCGGCGCTTCGGCCGTCAAAACGCGAGTCGGCACGTTGACTGGAAAAAAAAATACAAATCACGGAAGAGCGCGTGACACTTGAGATGCCAAAGTGCAAGTTGGAGTCGACGACGGCGGATCGTCACGAGCCAGCAGATAAAAAAAAACACGCTAGTCATCATCACTCAGAACAACACGCAAGTCAAAGACGCCCGCGCGCACGCACGCACGCACACCCTGAGCGTGAGTGTGTCCTGGTGCACGCTCATTAAGCGAAGCAGCTTGACCCCGCCAAAGTTACATAAGCCCTCTCAGGCAAGACCACACACACACACACACACACACACAGTCTCTCCCTTAATACGTTGCACATGTTCACAAGCAGGTCAGACGGCGAGCCCAGCGAGTGAGCGTTAAGAGCGTTGCGGCTTCTCTTACGTCAGGCTTCCCGCCGGTCCTTCAAAAGTCTTTCAAGGCCTTGAAAGCGTGAGTGTCAAAATGAGGAAGGCCCTCGCAATGTTCGGAATCAATCTTTCAAAAGTCCGAACAAATGACAACCTGCCTGCCAAGTTGGACGTTTCGAACTCTCCAACTAAATGAGCATTCGTGATGAAGCGGGCTCAAGTTGTTTTGGGAAATGCCTGAAATTCCCCTGCCCTTCCCTTTTGAAGGATCTCGGCGTCTGCCCCCCCCCCCACACACACACACGGGTCCTCCCTTGGATTGTAGCCGCCGTCACTTGTGGGCTTCCGAAAAGTTGGGCGACGCGCTTCCCTCACCGACTTGCTCCGTCGTCTCCAAAGAGTCGGCGGTGATTTCCTTCCGCGCATATCAAAGCGGCCCCCCTGCCCCCCTCCATCCAAAGTTCTCCTTCCCATGTCGCTCTATCCCGTGACCGCCGTTTATGTCTCGCTCATTCGCGTGGTCGCCCCGCTCTTCCGTGACTTCATTTCTTCCCCGACTTGAAGGGAATCGAAAGCGCTCGTCCCTTACCGGAGTGACGTTGGCTCTTTCAAAGTCTTGTGAACAATCCTCCAATATGACACATTAAAAACAAACAACAAAAAAAAGACAGAGAATGACATTCAACCCCTTCACCCCCCCCCTAAAAAAAAAGCAGCAGATTTACAGATTTTTTTTTCTTTCTTTCAAATCTCAGTCATAAACTTCAACAAATGCCAGAGCATCGTAAAACCGTCAAACGTTCTCCCTGTCGTTTGTTATTCAGGAACCAAAAAAATCGATCTATTTTTTGGAAGGAACACGGGTGGGTTCCAAAAATTCCTTTTTTCCCCATAAATTCAAACGACATCTTGCGTGACGATGCGAGAGCGGCGTATGAAAACAGGACGGCGGGAGCGCTGGCCGGCAAGCTCGAAGCCCGAAAAAAAGTTTCGTCAGTGAAAAGCGCCACGTGTGTTGACAGACGAGGAGAAGGCGACGGAGGAAGGTCGCCGCAAGCGCGCGGCCATCCCCGGCGAGGACGCGTACACGGTGGAAACGCTGCTGGTGGCCGACTCCAGCATGGTCCAGTACCACGGCGCCGACGCCGCCAAGAGGTTCTTGTTGACCGTCATGAACATGGTGAGCGCAACAAGTAGGCATTTCCGCTTTTCAAAAAAAAAGCCCCCCCCCCCCGCCCCCCCTGCAGAATAGGTGGTGGCCGCTCTCAAGGCCGCCGCGTGCTCGTCTCTTGTGTGTGTGTGTGTGTGTGTGTGTGACTCAGGTGTACAACATGTTCCGGCACCAGAGTTTGGGCGTGAGGATCAACATTCGGGTCACAAAGTTGGTTCTGCTTCACAGTCGCCCAGTGAGTGTCAACTTGGACCAGCGCCGGTCCTGTCAAGTGTGTCACGAGTGGATGGGAAGGCATGAACTCCCGCCCCCCCTGACCCCCCAAAACATTCGATACAGTGAAACTCCTCTACAACGAAATCATGTTTGCAGCCAGAAATTTTTCACAACAGGGGTTTTTTTCACTGTTGCAAATTTGATCTCAGATGTAAACACACACGCCCACACAAACGTACGTGGACTCTTTATTTTTATTCCAATAGTGCATAAGTATGAGCAGACACTTATTTGACACTTCATATAGTCAGTGGAGAACGGAAAATAAAGGGAAAGAAATTGCGAACTTGACGATCTGCATTCACTTTCACTTCCATCAATTTCTTGGATAATGTCTTTTATTTTGCTTCCTCCGTCTTTTTGTCTTATTTTGTTTCCTCACTCATTCATTTTGATCACTTTTACTATCTCTTCCAGCGTCGGAGCTCTTCTTGTCTTAGCTGCTTGACATCCAAAGGTCCGTTTTGTAGCCATTTTAGCAAGGCAAACTGCGTCTGAAATGAACGAGAACAAATACTTCCTGGACTACTGCGCACGTGGAAACCAGTGTGGTGGTTGCTGTTGCCGTTTCCGAACGAAGCAGTAGAGGTCGCTGTTGGATTAGACTTCGTTGGAGTGAATCTCGTCGCGAGGCAATGGCAGAGAAAAAGCGTTTTTTTTTTTTCGTTGTATGGGAGACAAGAAAGAGGGAATGGTGTTAATGCGTGAAGATTTTTTTTCACACTAGGGGGTATTTGCGCCCATGTAGGTATCGTTGTTGAGGAGTTTCACTGTAGAAACATTCTTGGCTCTTTTTGGGCTTCGCCGCCAGCCCCCTTGTCCCGGTTCTGTCCACTTTTCATCCACTCACGCTTCTCGCCGACATTCTTGCGCTTCCGTTCACTTGCTTCCTTTGAGCCTTGTCGAAGCCCTTCATTCGAGCGAGGATTCCGCACGCTCTGGGTTCCCGCTCAGGACAAGCTGAAGGTGGGCCACCACGGCGAGCGTTCCCTGGAGAGCTTCTGCCAGTGGCAGCACGAAGAGTTTGGAGGCCGGCGCCACCTGGGAAGCAATCGCCTGCCCGCAGGAACGGACCAACTCCCGCCCGTGGACAGCGCCGTGCTCGTCACCAGGTGGGTTCGCCTCCTCGCCCCCCCCCCAAGGCGACCTGGCCCTGGGCCGCACGGCCCCGGTAGCTTCTCGACGCTTCTCGTCCCACGGCAGAAGGCGTCCGTCTCACCCAAAGGGAAGATTCTCCTCCCGGGAGAAGATTTTAGTTGTCGCCCTTGGCGCTCCCGAGAGGGGAAGCGCGATGGAATCAAAGAACCGCAGTTGGAGCCTCAATCGGCCAAATTCAAACGACGGTCGACCCTACTTGAGGCTCCTGACTGTGAGACGGTCGCAAATTGCTACGAGGCAACAAAAGGGAGGAAAACAATTTTGCTCGCGAAAAGCGATTCGCTTCCCCTTTGAGATTTGCGTCTTGGCATATCTCGAAAAACCTTCCTGATCGTTACGGTGGTCGTCCTCGTCTCTCCGGTCCCCCCACTTTTTCGACTGCCACATTTCTGACGCTGTCAAGGCCCCCCCCCCCCC
>NW_017806061.1:316269-322154 GCF_001891065.2 Hippocampus comes | reverse complement strand
TGTCACTCTTGTTATTTTCCGCATATGCCCTGCGCCGCAGAAAAATGATGGGTGGGCCGCAGTTCGGACACCGCTGCGAATGAGGGTATCGAGGCGCAATGTGTAAACCCGACCAGCAGAGGGCATCGTTTGGCAGACGCTCGCTGAAGTCGAGAAGAGCGAGCAAAGGTGGACTCCCACAGTCACGCACGTTTCTCATCACCGCCGCCCACCGAAAATGGATCCGAGGCCCGCTTTGGTGTCCGGACAGAATCTTGTGGTTGTGCTTTCCCGAAGGAATGTGCTGGCTGACTTGTTGTTTTGTGTGTCTCAGGACAGACTTCTGCGTGCACAAGGAGGAACCGTGTGACACTGTTGGTAAGCTTCCTCGGTGTCCTTTGCTCTCTCTCACTCTTTCACACACACACACTGGCATCCCCATGTCTGTTTGCCAGTTTTGGGGCTCTTTTTGTCAGTCTGGTGCTTTTGGGGGGAGTGGGGGGGGGGTTGTGTTTGATGTCTTTTTGTGTTTCTCTCAACGTCTTTTTTGTTGTTGTCGTTGTTGTTGGTCTCGCCTGCCTTTTTGCCCCACGTGGCGGGTGGCTAGCATGCGGCTGACGGGCATGTGGCTAACAGGCACGGGCGTTTTGCGTGTCAAGGTATGGCGTACCTGGGCGGCGTGTGCAGCGCCAAGCGGAAGTGCGTGCTGGCCGAGGACAACGGCCTCAACTTGGCCTTCACCATCGCGCACGAGCTGGGGCACAAGTGAGTTCCCGTCGCAGAGTCAGACGATCGGAGCCAAGCTCACCTGCAGTCGGAAAGTCCGCTCTCTTGCTTATGCAATGCAAGTCAGACCAACTGAGTGAGCCTGAAAAATGATTTGCTGGGGGGATTAAAAAAAAAAAATGGCACGGGACCTTTGAGACCTTTTAACGCTGTACTTATTGTGCTCACGCGTGCGTGCGCGCACCCGGCTAGCATGGGTATGAGCCACGACGACGACCACGCCTCGTGCGGCGGCCACGCCTACATCATGTCCGGCGAGTGGGTGAAGGGACGCAACCCCAGCGACCTGTCGTGGTCGCCGTGCAGCCGCGACGACCTGGAGAAGTTCCTCAGGTGACATCCTTCCTCCCTTGCATATTTGCGGCGGGCGCGCGCCACGCCGCGCGAGCTACGCGGGTGACGCCGCTGCACTGCGTGTCTCGGCGCCAGGTCCAAGTCGAGCGCGTGTCTGGTGCACACGGACCCGAGGAGCCGCTACCAGCTGCGCCTCCCCCCCAAGCTTCCCGGGATGCATTACAGCGTCGACGAACAGTGTCAGATCCTCTTCGGAACCAACGCCACCTTCTGCTCCGACATGGAGGTAGCTACGCCCGCGTCGCGCGCCACGAGCGTGCGCAAACCCGACGCCGCGGCGGTCACCGCGGACTGGCGTGCGAGTGCCGTGACGGACCCGCGAATGGGCGCGGCGATGACCCCCGGATGGGCCCGAACGAGCACCAAAGGACGGATGAAAGCGACCGACCAGCACGCGGATGTCACGGCGGATCCGCCGTGACATCCGCGCATCCGTCCGTGCGCCATGTCGATCCACGCGGCTGTGCGTTCTTCTTGTCCGCGCGCCCGTCGATTGCTTCCGTCTGTCCTTTCGCGATGCTTTCGCCCATCGCGTCCGATCGCGAGTTCATCTTCGAAATGGCCCAATCATCCCGACTTCAATGCTAAACGCACGCCGTGAGTGACTGGAACTCGCCACGTCGGTCGCACGCTCGTGTTGTTCAGCGGCTCCTTACGTGGGCAAACGACCTCGCCGCGAGTGGCCTCAACCCAAAATGCGATCGATGAACTCGTGAATGCGCGGGACACGGCGGACTCTCGAGGAGCGGGCCGGCCAATGGATCGGCCCAACGCGGGAACGGACGCGTGGCCGGACGCCAGGATGACGTGTGTGCGTGTGTCCCGCAGCACTTGATGTGCGCCGGTTTATGGTGCCTGGTGGAGGGCGACGCCTCCTGCAAGACCAAACTGGATCCGCCCCTGGACGGAACTCAGTGTGGACCGGACAAGGTGGCAGGCCAGCGCTCTCTCGCCTGTACTCGCTGCCGTGCATGTGGACCCTTTTGTGTGTGTGTGCGTGTGCGTGTTTGCGTCAAGGTGCATTTGTGACTGAATGTCCGTCATCTTGCGCGTGTACGTGCAAGGGTGTTGGCGAGCACGTGTGCATGAGCATGTGCGTGTTTTTGTGTACAGTCTGTGTGTCTAACGTGTGCGTGTGCACCCTTTTGTGTGTGCGCGCGTGTGTCAGTGGTGCCGCGCAGGGGAGTGCGTGAGTAAGACCCCGATCCCGCAGCACGTGGACGGCGACTGGAGCCCGTGGAGCCCGTGGAGCATGTGCAGTCGCACGTGCGCCACCGGAGTCCAGTTCAGACAGAGGAAGTGCGACAACCCCCCGTGAGTACCGCACTCGCACCTCCGCCTTGAAGTCGCGCGCGTCGCGCCCTCTTCCGCCGGCCCGCCGGCAGCCGATGCATTCGACGAGAAACGATATTTCCCGCTACGACTGACTTTTGGCTCACTCTGCGTCGCCGCCGAGCAATGTTGTCGTTGCCGCGCCAAGCAAGCCACGTCCGCCGCGTTAGCTTCAAGGTGATTCGGTGCAAGACGTCTCGCTCCCGACAACGCGCGGCGACCAGGTCCCAAGCGAGTTGGCTTCAAAAGCATGAAACAAGCGTCATTCGCAAAATAAATACGCAGCACTAACCGCAGAATGCTTTGTAACTCGCGATGCGAGGATATTTCACGAGCAAAAGAAAACAAAACAATTGTTGAATGCAGTAGGATACGCTGGCCTGCTTGTAGTCACATGGACACATTTCAGTGTCCAAGACCTTTTCGGTCCGTAAGACAGCTATCGGCGTGTTATCAATACCTGGTCTTAGTATCACTGGTATCCATGACGACAGCTAGAGAGCGTGTGTGTGTGTGTGTGTGTGTGTGTGTGTGTGTGTGTGTGTGTGTGTGTGTGTGTGTGTGCGCGTGTGCGCTTAGGCCAGGACCGGGCGGGCACCCCTGCCAAAAAGCCAGCGTGGAGCACAAAGCCTGTGAAGGTCCTCCGTGCCCAAAGGGGGCGCCCAGCTTCAGGGACCTTCAGTGTTTGTCGTACGACCGACACGCCGGCAAGAAGAAGAGCGACATGCTAACCGCCGTCGTCAACGATGGTGATGCGCACGCGCCGCTGGCCTCAAAGCCGCCCTACGCGGATGCGTTCGTCTGTGCGCGCGCCCGTGTGTCAGCATCGACTACGCGTGTGTCGCGTGACCGCACACGTATATTTTGAAGGGCAATGTGTGTGTTTGAGAGCCACAGAGAGCGCCCCCTTGTGGATGCGTGTCAGCATCCGTGTGTTGGTGGGGCCGTGTTTTTAGTTTTAGTTTTTAGTAGAGGTGCCAAATTATTAATTGCGATGAATTAATTACAATCTGTTAAGCGCGTTATGTTTTTTAATCGCGTTCATCTCGATTTTAATCTCTGCCTTTATTGTTTCTGTCGGTGGGTTGCCTTTTTCTCATATCCCTTTTTATGTGTTGGCTTCCTGTGGCCTGACGGCACAATTGAGAAAGGTTGAGTGTTGTGCCTGATTTGTAAGGAGGAGTTTGCGTACCACCGAAGCAGCTCAAATTTAGCCTCCTACATCAGTGCAAAGCACCCAGTCGGGAGTGCGGCCACGGCCGAAAGCGTTAGCAAGAGAGCGAGCGAGCCAATCGTAGCGAAGCTCTTTGGGCAAACTAAACTCGAGAACACCCCACGTACGAGCCTGAGGTGATGTGTCCTCCGTAGACGACGAGAGGTGATTGAAGTTTAATTCAGCGCTTTCACTTTGTCATGATGAACAAACTGTTATTTCTTACAGCACTGTGATTCAAGGGGCTGTTTTATTTATTGTTTATTATCTGAACCAAGTTCAGTGTTGAGTACTTCCAGGATATTGCTGAGAAAATTGTTCTTACTGTTTTCGATGTGTTCACCCCAGCACTTTTTAAGGACCTGATGTTCTATTTTATTTGTAATTCTTTGGAGATTTACAAAAACAAACAAAACAGCGATATTCCCCCTCGTGGTCGAAACGCGAGGTTGCAGGTCGGACTTTGACTCGTCTCAAATACAGCAGAAAGTAAATGGCGAGGACCGCATCTGTCCAAGTCTGCTGAAAATAAATCAAATACTTTATAATGCCACTTTTTCTTTGATCTTTTGATCTGCCTCAATAATGTCACGAATTTAAAATGAAAATAGGGGTTTTCTCAGTCATTTTTAGATGAGATTAAAAAAAAACTAGATTAATTAGATTAATTACAGACCCTAATTAATTAATCGCACAATTTTTTAATCGCTTGACAGCACTAGTTTTTAGTATGCGTGCATGTAAGAGAGAGAACGTGCATGTGTTTGAGCGCGCCCTTGTGTACATGTGTGAGCATATACTTGTGAGAGTCAGGGAGTGTCAGCGTCTCCACGTTTCATACTTAATGTGTGTGTGTGTGTGTGTGTGTGTGTGTGTGTGTGTGTGTGTGCGTTGCGTGCGCGTGTTTGCGCCTAGAGAAGCCATGCGTGTTGTTCTGCAGTCCGGTGGGTCGTGACATTTCCGTGCTGATGGCCGACAGGGTGATGGACGGGACGCCGTGCGGTCCGTACGAGGCCGACCTGTGCGTCAACGGCAGTTGCCAGGTATGCTAAGCTAAAATCAACCAAGCTGTCACGTCACGTTTCAAGGCGACGAGTCGCGGCCAGCGGAGGTTGACGCGCAGCCGAGTGAGTGCCACTGCCGGTTCTTGTGCTCCCTCTAGCGGTCTGACAGGGAATCGCTGCCCGGTGCACTTGGCTTCAGCGCATGAGCATTTTTGTTTTGTTTTGACACCTATTCCGGGAAAAAAAAAAATTCTATTTTGTGTGAGACGTTTTCCGAAAATGATTTCGAAAGATGGCAACTCACTGCGAGCAAGAGTTTGGGTACGTAGCCAATGCGGGTTTTTCGTCGGCAAAGATATTCCCAAACTGATTTTGTCAATCCAACATGTTCGAAATGCAATCATTGTCACGTAAATAATGCGAGTTTAGAATGGCAAATTTTGTTTGCGCTCAACTTAGCCGAGTCAGCCCAACTTCCAATGCTGGGCTAGCTGTGCAAAAAGTGTTCAAAACACCAGACAACAGACATCAGACGAGAGTGTCGTGTGACTCGACAGCAAAACATTTTTCCGTGCATTGGAGTGTCGTCGGCTTTGTCTCGGGATGTCACTTGAGCCACGCGAAAAAATCTCGACGTGAGCCATCGTCCTCGCGTTTGGCCCGTTTCAAAAGAAGCGAATTTGGGCGGGCCGACGAAATGGTTGCGAGCGGTTCTCGTTGCTGCCGTCTTTGTCGCCCGGCAGAAAATCGGCTGCGACGGCGTCATCGGCTCGTCGTCCGAGGAAGACGCCTGCGGCGTTTGCGACGGCGACGGACGATCGTGCGCCGTGGTGAGGGGAGACTTCAACCACAGCGGCGGCATGGGTACGCCGCACGCCGCCGCATCGCCCCGTGACAAAAGCTCGCCTTTCAGCTGCGGCACGTTTTGGAATGGCTCGAGCGAACGCTTGCTGATTGGTCGCTCTTCTCTTTGACACCCGACGCGCCGCCGCGGGCTCGTTTGCACATCCCGGGCAAAGCGTGACGCGCGCGACTTGTGTGTGCGCGCGCGGCAGGCTACGTGGAGGCGCTCGTCATTCCCGCCGGAGCGCGACGGATCAAAGTGGTGGAGGACAAGCCCTCGCACAGCTTCCTGGGTAAGAAACTTTGCCGCAATTTCCCTTGCGGGAAGCCGAAAAAATGATCGCATTTGTCCTTTTTCCTTCCATCTTGTGTCG
>NW_017806061.1:309582-316186 GCF_001891065.2 Hippocampus comes | reverse complement strand
GGGGGGGGGGAATTTGTCTTGAGTCGATTGTCCCTCCTTTTCATGTTTTTCTTGCATTTTTGTGGTCACCGTTTTCCTCGTGTCCCATTTTTTTCCTCGGGTCTCGTTTCCCCAAACGAGCGTGTCGGGAAGCCGCGCCGCTATATATATTGTGACCTTGTGACCCTGCGCCCCCTCCAGCCCTGAAAGACGGCGGGGGCAAGTCGATCAACGGCGACTGGAAGATCGAGCTCCCGGGAGACTTCCAGGTGGCCGGCGCCACCGTCCGATACGTCAGGCGAGGATTGTGGGAGAAAATGTCGGCCAGGGGGCCCACGCGCGCCCCGCTGCACCTCCTGGTAAACCCCCCCCCAAAAAAAAAAACCGGCAGCCTCAGCCATGACCGAAGCTTGGCTCGGTGCGCGCCTGTGTTGTGCTGTCGCCAGGTGCTGCTGTTCCACGACCCCACATACGCCATTCACTACGAGTACACGCTGGGCCTGGGCGCGGGCGCGCCGACAGAGCCGAGCCCCCCTCAGCGCCTCTACGCGTGGACGCACAGCGGCTGGAACGCCTGCACCGCGCAATGCGGAGGAGGTAGCGCGCGGCGCGGCGCCCGCGTCCGGCGCTTCCCCAACTTTGACACGGCCGCCTTCCTCTGCCCTCGGCGCGCGCGCAGGCGAGCGGAGGACCTCGGTGTCGTGCGTGCGTTTGGCCAACCGGTCCGCCGAGGCCGCCGACGATTCCTTCTGTCGGGCCGAGCGCCGGCCGCCGCCGCAAGTCAGGCCGTGCAACCCTCAACCCTGCCACTTCTGGTACGCGCCAAAGCCCCCCGTCCCCTTTTTTTTCTTCCCGCCGCCGAGGAGCCCGACTCAGACGCGCACAGCTCGCACATTTCCGCGCCCGCTGGAACTTGGAGAAGATTCACCCGCACGTGCTGCAGGGATAAGGGGGGTGGCGGGACTATTTCCCCAGTTGCAAGTGGCCTCCTGGTGTGCGGGCGGGGTGGCCTGCCGCTCAAGCCAGTTTGCGATCGAACCCCCCCCCACCCTTTCCTCTCACCGCACTTTGAAAGGCAATGTTGTTTGTGCGCTGCGCTTCAGGTGGTCGGCGAGCGAGTGGGGCCCCTGCTCGGCCACGTGCGGCCCCGGCACGCAGCGGCGGCGGGTGCTCTGCGTGCAGCAGCGGCGCGACGGCTCGCGTGAGGCGCAGGGGGACGAGGAGGAGGAGGAGGAGGGGGAGCGGGAGGGCGAGGACCGCTGCCCGGGGCCCCGCCCGCCGCACCTGCAGGCCTGCGAGGGCCGCCTCTGCCTCGGTGTCTGGGAAGCCTCCGAGTGGTCGCAGGTGGGTCGCTCGCCAGGGAAAGGCAAATTGCGCAACATCGAGCCACCCTTCCTACGACGAAAATCCACACTTCTTTTTCACATTTGGGAAAGTGGGGGTGGGGGGGGATTCGGGGGGTCAGTTTTCTTCTTTCTCTGTTAAAAAAACAAAAAAATCAACATTGTCTTGAAAGGAAAGGAAATGCCTTTTCGTTGGGGGGGGAAAGTTTCATCAAATTGGGCGAGAGAGAGAGAGCACGTTGTTCACCGGTGAGCGAGCGGCGCGCTCGCCACGCCCGTTCAGAGCTTGTCTTTGTTTTGAAATTGCAATCTTGTGAATTTTGTCCCCCCCCCACGTTTGCCAGGAAGCTTTTTTTTTTTTTTTTTTTGGTCTGAGGCGCTCCCGTTGTCGTTTCAGTGCTCGGAGGGCTGCGGCCCCGGGGTGCGCACTCGCAACGTCACGTGCGGCAACGCCGGCGGCCGCTGCGATCCGCTCATGCGGCCCGCCCAGCGGGAGCCCTGCCGGGACCACTCGCGCTGCTTCGAGTGGAAAACCGCCCAGTGGTCCAAGGTACGCATCTCGGGCGGGAGAGCCCGCGCGCCGCGCGGACGGACGCGGCCGTCCGTTTGGCGAATTCAGGCGACTCGTTTGCCGTCCCCGAACGCAACCGCGCGTTCGTACGGCGGAGCGCTTCGGTGGCACGTGCCTTCCCCAAAACCAAGCAAACCCAAGACGTCACTGCGACCGGCCGCCAAAGAAAATTCTCCATTTCGTTCAGTCGACACGCGCAAACGAGGCCATCGCGCCCCCCCCCCCCCCCCCCCCCGATTGGCTGCGGTCCCGCCAGTTCACGTGCCCGCGAGCTCGTCGTTTGCGGGAACGCGTTGGATTCAAAGCGGCCGAAGGGCGACGCGCGGGAAGGACGCGTTTTTGTTTTCCGTCCTTCAAACAGAAGCCGAGCGGGTTGCGGGCCAACATCGACATCGTTGCCCAAACGATGTCGATGCTTCTTTCTCCTGCTCCGTGTTCCCATTTTGTTCTCGGGGCCATTTGTAAAGGTCACGACACGTCCGAATCGGGCTCATAACGCCTTTTTTGTCTTTGGGCGTGGCCGCCAGTGCTCATCGTCGTGCGGGCGGGGCCTGCAGTCGCGCGCGGTGCAGTGCATGCACAAAGTGAGCGGTCGCCACGGTAGCGAGTGCCCGCCGGCCCTGCGCCCGCCCACCTACCGACCCTGCCGGCCCCAGGGGGAGTGCCGCCGCCGCCAGGCCGCCGAGGTCGACGGCAACACCATCACCTCGCCCAGGCTAGGTGGGTCGGCCCGCCGCGCCCGCCTCTTTCCTCTCCCCGCTTCCTTCCTTGGGCTCCTCCGACTTTCCGTCCCACCTGCGCCAAATGGCTTTCTGGCCCGCTTTGGGTTCCACTTTGCCGCCTCCGCTTCTTCCGGTCCGACTCGTCCTCCTTTGCGGCCACGTCTTTTGTTTGTCGCCCCTCCCCCGCAGCCGCGCTGACCTACAAGTGTACGAGCGGCGACCAGTGGCCCGTGTACTGCCGCGTGATCCGCGAGAAGAGCCTTTGCCGCGACATGCGCTGGTACCAACGTTGCTGCCAGACTTGCAGAGACTTTTACGCCAGCCGGACCTCTTCGTGAGCGCCGAGTGACGGCGGGGGACCGACCGACAGCCGACGGGACGGGACGGGAAGACTTGGAAATGTTTTGCCGGACACCCAAAAGCAAAGCAAAGCAAAACAAAAGAAAAAACCCGCCTGGCACAGCCATTCAGATTCAACTTCTCCTCTCAAACTGCTTTGTCTGGTCCTACGTCGGAGACTATTTCTGCTTGTTCATCCTGTCTGCTCCTTCTCTTTCCACTTCTTACAACGGTTCCCGATTTGTGGAACTGCTGTCCACTTGTGCTTTTTTTTTACGACCACTTTGGGGTCGTGCGTCTTCTGCTTCGTCGACCTGCGTCTCTCCTTCTGAAAGTGCCATCATCGCTTGCTCTGCTTGTGTCTCTTTGGTCCTTTTTTGTTTTTGCCATTTCTACGTCGACTTCTTTCTCTCCTTCCACCTCCGGCTCTGTTTCGTTTTTTCCTGCCGTTCCTTCTCCGTTTGAGTTCTTCTCATTGGCAACTTGGACTTGTTCCGCGGCAGGCGTCTCCATTGAGCGAAATTTGAAAATGAATGATGCCGATGATCATCCGGTCCTGCACGCTCCTCTGCTCTTAATGGTTGCTGTACCGTATTGCCGCGTGCGCTTAGCCGATGTCGCTAAGGGAGGTGGGCAGATAACGCTTCCAGCTCAAATTAATTTGCTGACTGACGCCAACCTGAGTGCGTTGCAAGCAGAAGGAAGTTAACCCCCCCCCCCCCCCCCCAAAAAAAAAAATTGGAAACACTTGCGCACGATCGCCAGTAAGCGTCAGCGCCAAGCCGCCTGACCAGCGAGGCTAAAAAAACCAAACCAAACCCAACACAGAGTGGGTTTGGAGACAGGAAGTCGGGGGGCGGGACCAAGTCGGACAGATCACTCTCCACTCCAAGCAGCAAATTTGGAGTTGTCGCGCGACACGATGATGTCATCGGTTGGCTCCTCCCAGAGCGGAAGGGTCGTCAAAGGTGCTATCTTCTTCTATTAATGATGATTTTTATGATTGAATTTGCCGTTATTTAACACGATGACAATTTTTGCGTATTGTTGTTGATATTTGGTCGAGTCAGCTGCCATTTTGTGTACTTCACGTTCTTTCTGTACTCGATGGTCCTCGACGCAATAAATGTCTACCGGCCTCAAGCATTCCACTTGACTGCTCCACCAACAGCCCGCGTCGCAAAAATAATACAGGACCGTCTTGTGATTGCGACATGGGCCATCCGAGAGGCAGCCTCGCTTGCTGCGGTCTGCGTCGGGGCCGAGACGGAAGCCCACCAAAGGCGCTTTCGCTCGCTTTTGGTGGCGGGCGGAAGCGCGTCACGGCCGAGATGGAAGCCCACCGAAAGCGGACGGGCAACCAAATCAACTCGTCGGGCGGCGCGGCGGGTCACTCACTCGAGAAAGGACGCGGGTAAGTTGTGTTGGGGGAGGGGGGGGGGGCGCCACCGCCTGGGATGCTGACTGTCGCGAGCTTCTCGGGGGCTTGTTTGCTTGTTCAGTAAACTTGCCTGGCGCCACCTGCGGCCCGCATACCGATCCAGTGATCCCACCATGGTGTGTGTCTTGCCCGTGGTCCCATCGGCCCGTAACTGCAACGCATCCGCCAAGAACAATGTTCAGCCCCTCCGGGAATTTGCAATGTCTGGCCACAATTCAACGCACCACCGAATTAGGGAGGAGTTTGCAATTTCCATTGATCATACAAGTCCAAGTTGGCGCCCGAGGAGGTGGCCGTCGGCAGGTGCCTTGTGTGTGTGTGTGTGCGTGCGTACTGACACAATTATGGTGCACTTGAAGCCTCGGAGGACATCATCCAAGATGGGAGCCACAACTCTGTGATAGACGTCAAGCTGGGTGGCGCCAGGAGCGAACACCTGCGGGATGCCGACGACATCAACAAAAAGGGCACTCAGGTTCTGTCGGCAGAACGATGATATGCGGGAGAGTGCAAGTCAGCTGACCTCATCGAACTTGTACCACTGCTGAAGGGGCGCCTCCTCATCACCTTCCATCCGCACACTAACTTGCCTCAATTCCTCATTGTCCACAATCATGTATGTTGTCAACAGCGCCGGATTCATTGTGTCGCGAGGGCTGGCAGGGAACAAGGTGCGCGCGAGCATTTTCAGCGACCTTCAGTCTCTGCATTGTTCAGCCTCAAATATGACCCCCCCCCAGGATGCAAGATGTACACAAGAAGAGGGCCGAATCCATATTCACCATCACCTGTGTGCAAATCTGCGCTTGCGCTCCGCCCTGGTTGTCGATGGAGAGACGATGTGAGCGCGATTGACGTATTGGGCAGCCCGGCATGAAGTTTTCTCATCACCCTCACCGTCATGACAGGCGAGACAATCTGCCAACGTGCCAGCGTCTTTCGAAACCGAAAGGAGAGGCGACAAAGGAGCAGCATGTGAGAGTTCTCGGCACAATGAATGGACAATTGACATTCCAAAAACGCCCTGACGGCACAATTGAGAAAGGGAGAGAAAGATTTACAAAAACAAACAAAACAGCGATATTCCCCCTCGTGGTCGAAACGCAAGGTTGCAGGTCGGACTTTGACTCGTCTCAAATACAGCAGAAAGTAAATGGCGAGGACCGCATCTGTCCAAGTCTGCTGAAAATAAATCAAATACTTTATAATGCCACTTTTTCTTTGATCTTTTGATCTGCCTCAATAATGTCACGAATTTAAAATGAAAATAGGGGTTTTCTCAGTCATTTTTAGATGAGATGAAAAAAAATAGATTAATTAGATTAATTACAGACCCAAATTAATTAATCGCACAATTTTTTAAATCGCTTGACAGCACTAGTTTTTAGTATGCGTGCGTGTAAGAGAGAGAACGTGCATGTGTTTGAGCGCGCCCTTGTGTACATGTGTGAGCATATACTTGTGAGAGTCAGGGAGTGTCAGCGTCTCCACGTTTCGTGCTTAATGTGTGTGTGTGTGTGTGTCTGTGTCTCGTTGCGTGCGCGTGTTTGCGCCTAGAGAAGCCATGCGTGTTGTTCTGCAGTCCGGTGGGTCGTGACATTTCCGTGCTGATGGCCGACAGGGTGATGGACGGGACGCCGTGCGGTCCGTACGAGGCCGACCTGTGCGTCAACGGCAGTTGCCAGGTATGCTAAGCTAAAATCAACCAAGCTGTCACGTCACGTTTCAAGGCGACGAGTCGCGGCCAGCGGAGGTTGACGCGCAGCCGAGTGAGTGCCACTGCCGGTTCTTGTGCTCCCTCGAGCGGTCTGACGGGGAATCGCTGCCCGGTGCACTTGGCTTCAGCGCAGGAGCATTTTCGTTTTGTTTTGACTCCTATTTCGAGAAAAAAAACATTCGATTTTGTGTGAGACGTTTTCCGAAAATAATTTCTAAAGATGGCAACTCACTGTGAGGGTTAGGGTGTGTGCCCAGCTAAGCGAGACGGTGCGCGTGTGTGTCTGTCCGTCCGTCCAGGCGTCGGCATTCGATCGCCGTCCCGGACCGGCCCCCTTCTTCACCCGCAGCTCGGAGGCGGCCTACGGGAACCCGTACTGGGCGCCGGGCCTTCACGAGCGGCGCCACGTCAAGCACGAAAGTCTGGATGACCTCCAGGCGCCCGCCGCCGTGCGCCGGGCCGTCGTGCGCCGGGCCGCCTCCCGTCACGCCG
>NW_017806061.1:308273-309494 GCF_001891065.2 Hippocampus comes | reverse complement strand
GGCGGGCTCGGGAGCGGCGCCCTCCGACCGAGACTCGGAGCCGTCGGCGGACGACATCAGCGACATGTTCCGCTTCCTGGACCAGATGAGCGTGTGCGAGTCGCCGGGCGCGGCGGCGTCGTCCTGCTACGACAGCGCCGGCTCTCTCGGGTCGGTGGCGCGCTCCACTTTGCCGCCGGCGCACACGCATGCGCTCGAGGGCCGTCCCGCCGTCTGGGGGGTTTGGCTGCGGCTTCGGCTTCGTTTCCCGGTCCGCCTTCGGCAAAGGCTTGCGAGCGGTCGTTTCGGCCGGGGCTCCCTGACCATTTGGTGGCGGGCCCCGCGCGGAGACGCAGACAGACCTGCGAGCCGCCAGCGTCGTGAGTGACTCCGTCGGACGCGGCGTGGCAAATGTGCGCCACGCCGGCCGATCCGAGTCCCCCTTCGAACGTCGGTTGGCAAGTTGGAATCGACAGAATCCGCCGATCAATGAAAGAAGAAGCAATCGACAGAAAGGAAGAGTCCCAAATTGAGCAGAGCCGCAGGGGAAACGCGCAGCCGTGCCGTGCCACGACGTCGCGACTTCCAAACATGAGGCCATTGGGACAAGAGCCCAAAGCGACGTCGAGGGGGAAGCCGTTGCGCTTGCTCATGTCGTCAAAAAACAAGAAACCCGTCGGATCAGTTCAACAAGTGACCAAAGCGTGAAAATGGCGTGAAAATCGCTCGCGTCCCGTTTGCAGGTCGCACTGATGCGGATTTTGAAAGGGTTCTGTTGACGTTCGAAGGCCTTTTGATGATTCTCGATTGCTCCGTCTCTCAATCGTCAGTTGATTTGTTTCTGCATTGGTGGTGCAGTAGAACGACTCGGTTTTGAATGAAAAAAAAAATCGACGTTCACGAACTGTTGAATGACTCGAATTCTCTTTGTTGTCAGTAGCAGTGCTTCAAAACTGCTCATTTTAAAACCAATGAAAAAAAAAAATGCTTGCCGGTTCGCGAACGGCACGCACGCGGATCCACGTCGGGGACGCATTCGTGGCGACCTGCTGGGGAGACGACTGCCCGACGTCCGTGAATCGGAGGAACAGTTGTCATCTTAACGCCCGACTTGAATCAAAGCCACTTGAAATCGCGGTCTCGAGGTGGCGATGTGTCGTCATCTCGGGTCGAACGAGGAGCGCGGCATCACGTCCTCAAACCGTTCCCGGCCCGCGCGGCGGCACGTCCGTTTTCAAGCTG
>NW_017806061.1:307707-308229 GCF_001891065.2 Hippocampus comes | reverse complement strand
CGCCGGCAGCCGGACCGCCTCCTGCGCTCGCTGGACGGCGCGGACGGCGAGCTGAAGGCCGGCGTGGGCCAGCTGCTGGCCAGGATGGGCCGCATCGAGAGCGAGTTAGAGTCGCTGTCGGCCGTGCGCGGCGAGATCGCGCAGGTGCTCGGCAAGCTCAACAAGATGGACCGCAAGATGCGGCGGCCCGACACCGCAGGTCAGCCGCCGTCCGCTCGGCTCGCATTAACGTCGGCATTTCACCAACGCTTTGAAATGATCCCGCGGGGGGCCGGATTGAACCTCCTTGGGGGCCGATTCCGGCCCGCGGGCCGTATGTTTGACACCACTGATATAGCCACGCACGCACCCGCCTCCCGATCTCCCTCAACCAAAATGACAAGCGATAGCGGCGGGCGTTTTCTTCGACGGCCGCTCGGCTCAACTGTGTTTGGAAAATGTTTCAAGCGGCCTTGCGTGCCCCCGACCAGATGGCGGCACTCGGCAGCAGGACGCACCCGGGTCGTCCTCGTGGCAACGGTC
>NW_017806061.1:303042-307614 GCF_001891065.2 Hippocampus comes | reverse complement strand
CAGACGCGAGGAGACGACGGGACGGGACGCGGGCGTACAGGCACGCGCACACGCACACTCCATTTGAAGGCTTCACCCAACTGTGAAAATCTCAACTGAACCCCCCAAACCTCATTTTAAAGCTGAAGCCGACTTCCAAACGCTAAGCCTCGTTTGTAAAGCCGACTTCCAGAGCCTAAACCGAGTGTCAAGCCCGCCTCTCCCGTCTTGAACCCGACTTCTAAACCCCAAGCCGAGTTTTCGAGCTTCCTTCGAAACCCAAGCCGACTTTGAAAGCCTCCTTCTGAACCCGCAGCCTCGTTTTTTCACTTCCGTTTGAAACCTTCAGGCTAGTTTGAAAGCCGACTCTCCAACACCCGAACCCGTCTTGGAAAACCTCCTTTTGAATTGTCAGCCTCCCTCGGTTCTAACCCGAACCCGCCTTTGAAACGGCAGCTTCAGTATGAAAGCACGAGTTGAAAGCCCGGCTGGCTTTTGGAGCCTGAATGCGAATCGTCTGAAATGGCAATTTGAAAGCGGAATCCGCCCCGGAATGCCTCATTTCAAGCCTCAAGTCGATTGTGAAAGCCAAACTCGAACTATATTTGGGTTCTTGAAAAACCAAAAATGCTGACAAAGCTCATTTAGCAGTCACGATTGCAAACGTGAAGCCTTCCCTTTTGAATGACAACCCCCCCCCCCCCCAAAAAAAACCAAAAACAAAAGAGGGGTAGGGGACCTCAAGCGTCACCTCTGCTCTCTGTCAGACATTCAGGCAACATTCAGGCGTCTGTTCCTCGGAACGCACGCGAGTACACACTCGAGCAACACGCAGACGGCGAGCGAGACTTTGCTTGCTTTTGCGTGCGCAGGCGTCAGGGCGGGAGCGCCGCTACACCTTCGCCCCGGTGGCACGGCCGCCCAAGGCCGCTGCGACGCACGCGGAGGAGCGCCCCCCGCCGGCGCCGCCGGACGCCGCGGGAAGCCCGCGTTACTCCGACCTGCGGCGCTCGTGCAACGCCGAGCGGGACCTACGCCGAGCGGGAGACGGCGCCACGGGCGTGCAGGTAAGGGCCCCCCGGCGCAAAGGCCACGCTTCCGGCCCGCGCCCACTCCCATCTTTTGCACATGAAAACAAGCGGCCAACTCCTTTCAACAATGCCGTCAATCGAAGAAATACTCCTTTGGTCCCCGCAAGGTTCGCAAGCAGCTTCAAACTGTGTGATTTCGTGTGTAGGCTGAGTCCGTGTCCGCCGACGAGCTGGCCTTCTGGTTGGAGGACGTTCACACGCCAGGATACGATTCGCTGCTGAGGCGCCGGGGGGCGGAGTTCCGCAGGGCCAAGATGTGCAAGCTGGCCGCCCTGATCGGCGCCACGTTGGGAGTCGTCCTGGTCATCGCGGTGCCCGTCTGCGCCATGAGGCCGTGAGCCGGCTCACGCTCACGGGACGCGGCCATCGCGTCGTCGGCGAGCGACGGAACGGCCGGAGCTCGCCAGCTAGCCGACGCAAACGGGAAGCGGGAGCAGCTCTCGCGTGGCAGCGACACGTCGCCCGGGACTCTGAACGCACGCAAGGCCGCATGGCTAACGCCGCCTCCCCGAGGGCCGCGTGGGGATGGCCGCTTCTCATCGGCCGACACCGAATGTCCTATTTACTGTCGAGGAAGGCCGCTGAATGTTCTCCTAATCGGAAGCGTCGGCGTCGCCGTCGTCCGAGCCCCACTTTGGTTGTTGAAAACCTGAACCGCGACCGATTCCGACAACATTTTGTGCTTCGAGCCCCGATTTAGCTCGTCCATCCAAGGTTAAGGTTTCGAGCCGCGGTTCGGGCTTTCAACAGGGATGCGGGCTTCATCGTACGGTTTTGCGGCTGCGTTCAGAACTTGGACTCTTGCCCCTCGGCGCCGGCCGTGCGGACGATCGCTTCCGACGGGTCCCGGCGCAACTCGTGGAATTGTTTTCCCAGTCGGCGCGTCGGGAAGGGAGACGAAATGTGACTTGGATGCAATGTTGCGCAATAAAACGTTTGAGCGACGTTGCCATGACAACGGTCCCGTTTTCTCGCCGTCATTTCACGATCGGTCGGCATCGACCGAATGGAACGGCCGGCGACCTTTCCGAAGTCGCTTGAAGACTTTTGGCACGTGACCGCTTCCCGTTCATTAAGCGGCGGCCATTTGACACGCAAATGTCAAGTCGTTTATTTGTGGCGCTTTTCCTCTCGCGCGGCTTCACAAAAGGCCCGCGTTGGACAAAGACCGGTGACGACCTCGGACCAAAACCTGCCCCGCGGGGCAAGGAACGACTCCCGAACCAATTTTGGAGAAGTTAAAGTCGGCGTGACAAATTCGCCACGCCGCCCAGGCGTGGAAAAAGGACGCATTGGTGGTGGTCGGCCGCTCATCAATTATCCGCGGCCTCCCGGCGGCGCCTTCTGTTCTACTTGGGCTGGACCCAAAGCGGCAGACTTTGCGGCCGGTGTGCCCGAGCATCTCCGCGGCTTGCCGCCGTCCTTCGCGTTGGTACCCGCCGACACCATCCCGCCATTCGCTCGGCCCGCAAAGTACTCCCCGTCGGTCGGAAAGGCGTTGCTTTTGAAAATCGGGTGCCTCCGCCGTTGCCCGTCAAAATGCGCATCTTTGTCATCTGGTAGGCGAAAAAAGCTCACAAGCGAGCAAAAACAAGTGGATTCAAAAGAAGAAAAACAACAGGCTTCTCTTTTTTTTTTTGCAAAGGGGAACATGCCAAAGGAAAAAAACAAACAAAAAACATCATTCAAGATTGGAGGAGCCCCCCCCCCCTCCCCTCCCCTCAACAGTTGCGGACCAAGGCGCCCGCGCGTCAGTTCATCAGTGGCATCACTCCTTTTTTTTTTTTGTGGAATTTCGATTCTACAGACCCAGGAACCAACAGACTTTGGATTTGACAGTCAAAAAAAAAAGGTGCTGCGACGGCGGTGGAAAAAGCAAGCGGACCAACATCGCGACTTCAGCTCCAGTTTGACGCCAAACGCAGGCGAGCCAAGTTGAGATCAACGTGCAAAATCAACCGTTGCACGCGTTTCCTTTTTTGGCGCCATTCCGAATTTTTGGGCCAAGTCCGGGGAATTTGGAGAGCTCCCCCAAAAGTTCCAAAGAATCATTTGGGATAGGGCGGGAAACAAGGTCGACCGGAAGGCCACTCCCCCCCCACCCCCCACCCCGTCTTCACGGCGGGTTCCACGGCACGAGCGCGGCCGGCGGGGAGGATGGCGTCGCCCACCCCGACGGCTTCGGGCAGGACCAATTGCAGCACAAGAAAGACGCGACACGGAGCGCGCCGGACCTGCCGATCAAGTCAAAGGAGTCGGGCAACGATTTTCCCAAACGTCGTCGTGCGGTCACGAGAGTCGGCGGCTCCCCGCCGCTCGGATCAAGTCGGCTTGCAAACCGGCGACGACTTGCCGCGACGGGCTCGCGGCCTGCCGACTTGCGAGGCGGCGTCGTTTCTGACCTGCCACTTGCTCGCCGGCGACGCCGGATCCCTTTTCACCCGCAACTTGCAAACTCGCGACGGCTCGTCCGTTTTAACGCGCGCCGACCTGTCCGCCCGCGGCAAGGCGTCATTTTTAGCTCGCGATGACTTGTCGCTGTGCGGCAACTTGTCATTTCGAGCTCGTAAGGGCTTGTTCGGCAGCGGCGGGTGGTCTTTAACGCGCGCCCGGGCGCGAGCTGGCGGCGTCTCGGCGACCGGCGCCGTCGCGTCCTCGGGTGGGGATGAGCGCTTCGCTGGCGACCGCCGCTCGTTAGCTCGGGATCCTTTGTCGTCGTTCGCCCGCGACGGCGTCTCCCGAGCTCCCGGGGACCGGTCGCCGACTCGCGCCGACGGGTCCCGGCGAGCTCCCGCCGACCGTCGGCGAACTCGCGTCGACTCGCCGGCTCCTCCTGAGCCGCCGTCGCGAAGATGGGACGAGTCGTGCATTTGCGTGGACCGGTTGAGTCTCGGCGACCCGTCGTCGCCGACGCCGCCGCGGTCATCTTGCGGCGACTTTTCGCCGCCGGAATGGCGGCCCCGGTCCCGCCGGGCGCGGACCCGTACGGGCGTTCCGCCTTGCCGGAGGGGAATGCGGCACGCTTCCGGAACGATGCGATTCATTCGGAAGAAGAGACAGATTTTATGCCACCAGATCTTCTCGGGCCGAAGCTCCGGACCTCGATCGGGACGACTCGGCCCCCGCGGGCCCACGGCGGGCGGGGGTCGATCCGGCTTCCGGCGGGTCCCGAAGACCTGAGCCAATTTCCGCCAGCGGGCCTTCGGCCGGCTGTCCGCCGCGGCGGAATTCGGCGGCCTCGCCGGCGCGCCCGTCTTTTTGGCGCCGAGGAAACCGCAGAGCCTTTGACGCCAGTTCCTCGACTTGAGCGATTGACCCGAATCGGACCGACGCTCCGGCTCTTCCTTCTCCGAGGTGCTTGTTGGACAGAACTTCATTTTGTCAAAGCTGTCAGTCACACTGAAAGGAAGCAAAAAAAAAAAGAAATCGAATCATTTCGCGGAGTTCGAAAGGCGACGGCGTTACCGAGCCCGGCGCGTCCCGTCGGTAACGCCCCCAGGCA
>NW_017806061.1:301114-302463 GCF_001891065.2 Hippocampus comes | reverse complement strand
GAGTGGGGGTGGGGGTGGGGGCGGGACTTACTCTGACCAGATCGTCCAAACATTTGAAGGACCACGGCAGAGATTCGGGACGCACTCCGGTTTTGTCCTGAAAAAAAAAAAGAAATCGAATCATTTCGCGGAGTTCGAAAGGCGACGGCGTTACCGAGCCCGGCGCGTCCCGTCGGTAACGCCCCCAGACAGAAAATGGCAAGAGGGGACAGACCGGGAAGCGCACCGCCGAGAGATCAAGTCGGGGGAAGAAAATGCGCAGCGGCGCCAAAGTGGCACCGATCGCCGTCGACGTTCTTCAGCTGGCAGCCGAGCCTCGACCGCCACTGAGCAATTTGGAACGGGGCGGCGCGCGACAGGGAGGAAATTCCGCCCCCACCTCGCGATAAATAGTTTGCTTTTTGGCAATTTCACGGAGCAACGTGGGAAGCGAAGCCGAATTTATCGCCGCGTCCGCATTTTGCCGTTGCGATGGCGCTCCATCTCCGTTTCAAAGGAAAGGCAACTTGACCGGGCCAAAGGCGGGAGGGAGCGCGCACGGGGCCCGGTTCCCCGCCGCCACTCTTCTCTTACTACGAGCTGGCGGCTTTGTGCTGGCTCAGGTGGCTCATGGTGAGAAAAGGGTGCTTGAGCGCGTCCTCGGGGGTGATCCTGCGTTCGGGGTCCATCTGCAGAAGACACTTGAGCAGGTCCACGAAGGCCTTGCGATCCTCCAACTCCACCGGCTCGCCGACCTCCGGCTTGAGCTGCGGACGCACGTCACGGCCGTTAGCGTTTGCTCCGACCCGACGGCCGCGTCGCGCTGCGCAAGAAGGCGGCGGAGCTTCGCCAATTTGGGGGTCGCCGGAGGGCATCGTGTCGTTGGATGACACGCGACGTGTCACTGACAGGAAGGAGCGGGCCGTAGGCTTTAGCGGCCCGCGCTCGGATTTCACAAACCCCGCTTCGGTCGTTCGCTTGGATTTGCCAACCTTTCAAATTGCACCTTGTTTGTTTGTTTGTTTGTTTGTTTGGCAGGCAGGCAGGCAACCCCCTCCCAAAGGGACCCTTTGGTGTGTGTGCAGTACAAGCCATGCCCATATGCACTTTTCAAACCTGCCGGGCCGCAACGGGGCCCAAAAGGGGGACTGAGCCAACGCCGGTGAAGCGAGCAAGCGAGCGAGGGCTGGCGGTGAAGCGCCGCAATGAGTTCAAGCCGCCGACAGACGAGCGAGCGGCCGAACGGCGGCCGTCGGCCCCGAGCGCCATTCAAAACGGAGCCAGTCGGCCGTTCTGGCCTTTCGACTGGCTTTCGCGTTCCGATTTGTCAATCCAAAATGGATCCGGCACCCCCCACCCCCCCCCAAAAC
>NW_017806061.1:293330-301098 GCF_001891065.2 Hippocampus comes | reverse complement strand
AAAAAAAATCAACCAATGAGAAGATTGGCGATCGGAGCGCGTTTCAAAGGTGGAAAACGGCGGCTTACCATGAGCCGCCATTTGGGATGATCGCCGTCGTTGTCTCGGTCGCTCCTCTTGAAGTACTTGTGAGTGTTTTTGCTGGCGGTCAGCAGATGATCGGGGATGCGACCCACCACCTCGATCATGCTCCGCAGCTGGAAGCACACCAAAGTCACATCGGTGCAAAATGGGCCGGAGGGCCGCCTCCGCCGCCGCCGGCGTACCATGTTGTAGTTGGAGTTTGCCAAAAAGAGGTAATTTCCCAGGTACAAAAAGGACAGGACGCAGCCCAGGGACCACATGTCGATGGCCTCGGAGAAGGGAAGACCGAGGGCCACTTCCGGCGCCCTGTTGGGGGAGGGTCGCATCAGCGGCGGCGGAACGGAGCAACTCGACGGGCGAGACGGACGGGGGAGGGCCCGGCGCTCAACAGACCTGTTGCCCATGGGCTGCAGGGCCACGCCGTAGCTGAGGGGCGCGTCCACGGTGCAGATGGACAGCCCGAAGTCGATCAGCTTGACCCTGAAGGGCGCGGCGCTGTGGTTGACCAGCATGATGTTGTCCGACTTGAGGTCCGTGTGGATCACCCCGATACTCTTGAGGGCATCAAAAGCTGTCAGAAGCTAAACATAGATCAGACGGTTGGACTGGCGTGCGCCTCCTCGGACGGCGGCAACGTGAAGGGGCGGGAGGAAGTCACGCGTCCTCGGTCCAAGAGCGCGGCCGCCCGCGCCCGCGAGTCGCTTTCAAAAGCGTCGGCGGCCATCGGCCATCCGCCCGATCGGAAAAACGGCGAACCGAGCCTGGCGACGCTTTTCGGCCCGGAAGTCGCTCTGCGCGCGCGCGCGTGTCCGTAAATGTTCCAAAAGCACTCGCCGGTCGCCAATGATCAACGTGCCGGCGGTGAGTCAGAAAGTCCTCCGCTTCACGAAATCCCGAGTTACTGTTTCGGTGTCGGGAAAAAAAAAAAAGCGCAATCCCCACTCCTCGCGTCAGGTCAAATCGAGTCTCACGTTAGAATACCAAGTCAAGTACTTGGTCGAACGTCGTCCTCAAGTCCAAGAAGCGTCGGGCCGGGTCCGATCGGAGTCGCCCACCCACCTCTGGCGTCTACCTGTTGGGCGACGGGCCGGATGTCGTTGGGCGCGAAGGTCTTCCATTTCTTATCCAGCACCATGCTGAACAAGTTGGTGTCCAGAAGCTCGAAGACCAGGCACGGGTGTCGGTTGAAGGTGAAGGTCTCGATGAACTCCACGATGCTCTTCTTGTCCGGGTCCAGCACGCTCACGATCTCCTGCATCTCGATCTGACGGCGGCGACATTTCCTTTTTCCGCGGCGGAAAAAGGGGAATCGAGCTTTCGGCGAAGACCCACCTCGTTTTCAAACAGCGCATAGTTCTTGTGGACTTTGAGAGCCACGTCCTTGGCGGTGGCCAGGTTTTTACACTTGAAGACGTGGCTGCTGGTTCCTCGGTCCAGAAGCTTGTGGATGTGGTAGAAGCCCGTTTTGCTCTCCACCACGGAACCTTCCATCTCAGCCAGATCCCGGGAGTCCGCCTCGGAAGAACACGCTGAAGAACACGCAGAGCACGCAGACTGCGCGGAGGTCAGCCGAGGGCGGGCGGAGTCCCGGACCGGACGATGCGATCGAACCGACGCGGCGGCGCCTCCTCCCGGAAGGAGTCCCGTTCCGTCGGTCTTAAGCCACGTCGCGGAGAACCGAGCCCAACCTGGAGTATATTTCACACGGGCGCGCCGCCGTGGCAAATTCTCGAAAGACCCGAGACCGGAGGCCTTGTCCAGAGGACGGAAGCTACTTGGGAGGACAGATCGGAGTGCGGCGATGAAATCAAAAGACAAAAACCAATCCCGGACCGGGAGCCGCCAAGGCTTCGAAGCCTTAAAATACGACCGAGCGCAGAAAGGGCATCTGAGAGGACGAGTCCTAACACCCGCGGCAGAAGAAATCAGACGAAACCTGGAGATTCTTGCGCCCGCATGACATTGCCGACCGAGCTCACCGAAAGAGACCCGCATTTCCAAGACGGAACCTGAACCGGAGAGTCCAAATGTTCACGGTACTCAGAACAGAAAGTCCACTTGCGTACCGCGGCAGATCATTGACGAGAGTGTCCGGGCAAGTTCGAGTCCGGACCTCGGCCCGTTTGCGGTGAGCATTTGCCGGAGGCGAGGTGCGCATTCTTACCTGTGTCATGTGTGGAGGATGTTGGGAGGATGATGGCGCGGCGGCGGAGGGCGGCGCGACGGGGGGCGGCGGCGGCGACGCGTCCGGCGGTGGCGACCAGGCAACATTTGGCTTGTTTGTATTAAAAAAAATGAACTCACCCGGAAATCTTTGTCAGGGGGGGACGGCGAGAAAGTTTCCCTTGTTTCACACGCCCGCCATCAAAGTTGGCAGATGTCATCAAGGTGCGCCTCTGACATCATACCCCACTGATGACGTCGGACCGGTCGGCGATGTCGCCCTGCTACGCCGCCGCCCCGCCAGGCTGAGGCGTGACATCGGCGTCCAGCTGCTGCTGTTGGAGCGCTTCTTCTTCACAAATGGACAAAACTCGGGTCGTCTCGGGACTGGCTCCGTAGCCGCGCGCCAGCAAATGAAGTCAAAGAAAAACACTTCAGCAAACCCTTTGCGGTGCTTTAGCGGGGGCGTTTTGGGGGGGCGGGGCACATCAGCGTCCTTGGAATTTATTTGCTGTCCCCCTCCTCGCCGCTTCAGATGTTTCGAGCTCGACGCGATCGGGTTCAATGGAGGGCGGCGGGCCCGGAAAAGACCTTTTGGTTTCCAACAAACGGCTCCACCGGGACACACATTTGCAATTCCAAACGTAAATGTAAAACACACGCGCACACACGTCCTTCAGTGCAAATCAAATCTTTCTTTTAATGAGATTTTGGCCCGGGATGAAGAAAAGCCTCCAACAATGACAATCTGAGCTGAGCGACAGAAGTCAAAATGTCGACGCGGACGTCTTTTGCCACCGATCAAACGAGAGCGCCTCAAATTGCGTGCGTGCGTGCGTGCGCGTGCCGATGCTCCATTCGGCGGCGTGGCAACAGGGAGCAAACTTTTTGGCGTCTTGTGATCCACTTTTGCCGGACTTCCTTCTATGGCTTTCGTTGACACACAAACACGTGGCATGAACAAAAAAACGAATAGAAATGGAGAAAGGAGAAAAAAAAAGGTTTGCAAAGCTTCCGTCACCTAAGCACGCACGCGTTCCAACGGAACAATCGACGATTTCAAAACATGCCTGCAAAATCCGCAAAAATTCGTGCTTCGGTGCCGGACGGAAAAATACGAGTCAATCAGAAATCTGTCGTGCGCATCTTTTTAGTGAGCCGAGGATATTTCTGATATCCTCGTCCTCGTGTCTGCTGGTTATGAGACACTTGCAAGTTTGAAGCTAAATACTAAAAGCAATTGCAAATTCATTCAAAAAGCCCCCCCAGCCCCCCTCTGGAGAAAAATCTTCTTGCATCCGTGATGGGGAGAAAAAAAAAAAAAAAACAAGCGGTGACTTTCGTCATGCCTGCGGTCCAAACCGAAACGGGACTTCACCGCTCTCCCGCGAAGTCGCGTGACAGTCGGCGTCCGTGTCATACACAGGAAGTGATGTCACGGGACAGGATGTGACATCACGGCTCGCCAGTAGTCGCTTTGAGGAAGCGCCGCGATTTTTGCCTGCTCATGCGACGTTGCCGGTGATCCGCTTGAGCGTCCAAGATGGAGGCCAGCATCCTCTGAGGGTCGCCGCGGCGACATAACGACAGGGGAGGGACACACGCATCAGAAGTGCGAGCGGGCGGCGCGCGCACACGCGCACGTATGGACGCGGCCACACGCGGGGAAGTACCTGAGCCGTGTTTGCGTCGTTCAAGTCGATGCTGCGAGTGGACGGCTGAGGATCTTTCTTGGGAAGCTTCAACTTGTGATGCTCCTGTAGAGACACGTGATGATGTCACACGCGCTGACGTCGATCTCACGCGACGACGTCACGGCTGCGTTTGCGGCGCACGGCGCTGACTTGTTATTTCGCGCCACTTACCGTAACACTCATTCGGGACCGGCCGAGTCGGAAAAGACGTTGGAAGACGTCTTTGGGAGCGAATGAGTTAAGTGAGCGTGCGAGCTCGCTCGACAAACAAAACAAAACAACAATGAGCGAGTTCGGCACCCAAGAGTGCTTCTTTCGTGTGATGCCGCATGTTCATTTGCAACGATGGCGCTCGTCGAGACGGTCTTGCTTTGGGAAATACTTCAACCAAACCAGCTAGCGGGAAGGACATTTTTTTTTTTTTTTTTATGTTCCTCAGTCAGAATAACGCCCCCCCCCCCCGCACACGTCAATATGTGGGCTTGGACAGATTTCCGTCACGTTGGCTGCACAAAATGAGCTCAAAATCACATCGGGGCTTAAAAAGGAAAAGAACCCCAGAACCCCCCCCGCCCCGCAAAAACTCACAAGGTGCCGTTTCCCGCGAGCGTGACGCCGCGCGTTGTTGTGTCGCGCTACCTTGCAGCAGATGTTGAGTCGCGTTCCGGAGACGTTGGGGGCAGAGCAGAAGTTTTCAAACAAGCACTCCCAGTCTTTGTTGAAGTGGCCCACAAAGTCCATCTCCTTCACGCACACCACCCTCCTACGCGAGACGCGCACGTGAGCACACGCGCGCATGCGCGGCAGGACAAACGGCGTGTTGCGCGGCGGCCTTGCGCACCTGTTAGTGACGATGATGCTGGTTTTTCGGTGGCCGGGATAAGGACACTGATCTCGGAACACTTCGCCTTCCAGCTGCTTGAGCTCAGAACGCTGGCGCCGCAAACACAAGGTCAAGGTCAAGGTCAAGGTCAAACTAGATCGAGACACAGACACGCGCTCACACTCAAACATACACACACGAGCACGTGTGTGTGCATGTACAAACATACAAAAATGACCGCATGCGCACGTGCGCAAACACACACACACACACACACACACACACACACACACACACACAGTCAACGTGTTGTTCCTCTGGACACTTTATTTATTTTCCAACAGACGGATGCGAGCGACACTGGTCATAAATACATGAAAAAATAAATACATACATACATAAATAATAAGGGCACAATAGTCATTTACAAAGATTTGAATTATCTAAAGGAGGAAGTAAGCAAAGTGAAGAACATGCAACAACACGTGAACAAAGAGAAGAAAAAGTCCAAGCCGCTCTTTTTAGTCGCCATCCTGCCGCATGTCAGTCAAACACACACAAAAAGGAAACGTGTTAACTTCAGCTCCGGAGGAAAGAACAAGAAGACGCAGAAGAAGAAAGGAGGAGGACAACATTCCGAATCGCGCAAAGGATTCGGCCGCTCGCCGGCGCTTGCGGTTGTGTGTTAGCGCTGAGCTAGCGAGCTTGAAGGCAAAGTCACGTGGCGTGCGTCGCTACCGTTTGCGGTCAACAAATTGAAAAAAAAGGTTCGGCGACGGCAAGGTCTCGCGAGTTTCACAAGCCGGTCTACGGCATTTCTCATCAGGTCTGAGCATGAAGCTAGCAAACGTAAGCTGCGGCCTTCTTTTAAGTAGGCTACGCGTCGTCAAATTGAGGATCAGATCTTGGTGTATTTTGGAAATGCACGACGGAGAGCAGAGACCAATCAGAAGGAGGGCGGGAGAAACGAGCGCTCACCTGAAAAAGGTCAAAGCCTTGCGATTCGCTGAGGTCGTAGGGTCGAATGATTCCATCCTCTCGGATCAGTCGAACCGGACGAAGCTTACTCACGTCTTCTGTGGATTCCGCCGCCCTGCCGCACGCACGCACACAAAAACCAAAGCGGATGACTCAAAGGAACGCCGAGACGCGACGAAACGTCCACGAGGACGATCAGCGTGGCGGGCACATCCGTGTGCCCCTCCCGGCGCCGGGAGAGCGTCTCACCTGATTTGACCTTTCGAGGCAGCATGGAACAGGCACACAGTCACGTGACCAATCAGGAAGAGGAAGCAACACCCCACTCCCCTTTTTATTTTCAAGAAAGAGCCTCAGCCAATCGGCACGGAGCTTTGTAATACCATCAAAATAATCTCTGCACGGCATTTGATGACGCACATATTGAACCTCTCAATGCGTATTGTGGCATCTCGGAATTTGTTTTGTGGCACTCTTCTTGGGAACGAAGCTTTGGGTGGCGTGAGGTCGAAAAAGAGCAAATCCAGGGCGCCAGAGCCGTGACATGTATGCGAACCCGAAACGCAATACAGACCAGGAGAGCCGTGCGCAGCGGAGGAGACGTACGTGTCTGTGGGTGTTCCACTGACTGCATCGCGACTTAAAAAAAAAAAAAAAAACAACAGCGTGCAATAAATGTCCAGAAAAGAGTTGAACTCATTCAGTCGCAGCCAATTCTAGACCGAGTCTGAAAAGTCGTTTACAAACGTCTTTGGGAGTGAATGAGTGAAGGGATCTTTTCCACACGATCAGCTGAAAATCATGTGATCGACAGCGATTTCGCATCACGTGACAGCCCTAATTTGAAATGGTTTGGGGTTTTTTTTTTCCTCCGGTCACACAGAAGAAGGAAAGAAAAGAAAGTCGACTTGACGACATGATACTTCATGACCCTTTTTAACGCCATATGTGGAAAAAGTCAAATTCAACTAAAACGACGCCCTTTCTCCCGCAAAACAGCTTCCGAACCCACTCTTAAAACCAAAATAAATTCTATTGAAGGAAAAAAAAAAAAAAACAACAACAAATGCGTCACAGAGTTTGGAGGCGGCCGAAGGACGGAAAAAGGTACCTCTGGATGCCCTGGAAGGTGCTGCTGGCCATGTCCACGATGCTGCCCGTGGGCCGGGCCACCGCGCCCACCAGGCCCTTGCCGATGCCTTTGAAGAAACCCGCCGCGCCCTCCTTCTTGGCCCCTGCGCCACCGGAAGCGAAAGGGAGGAGGTGAGAGTGACAGACGATCGCCTTGAGGCTCGAGCGTCTACGCACCCTCCACCGGTTTGGTGACGATGCCGGTGACCCCGCTGACGACGCCCTGCGCGCACAGACACCGACGCGAGGAAGTCAGCGCGCGCGCCGGCAGAAATCACGATGGACCCCCGGGGGGCGGGGTTAAAGGCCGGCCTCCTCCCACCTTGAGAAGTCCTTTCCCGCCTTTGGCCAAGCTCCCGCCAAAATCTTTGGGGGTCCGGTTCATCTCCTCTCTGCGCTTCTGCTGGTACTCTTTGTCCATGGTGATGGCCGCCAGGCCTTTGCCCACCGAGCCGGTGATCCTGGACACCACGCCCGCAGCGCCACCTGCGGGACGGGCGCGCGCCGCACGCGAGTCAGACGCCCCGATTGGGCGTGTTCAAAAAAACAACGGCAGGAACAAACCTGCTCGAAAAACTCATTGAAGTCACTTCATTTGGAAAAAAACTCTCCCCGCCCCCCCAATAATAAATAAATACATGAACTCATTCAGAAGCGGTCAATTCTGGACCAAGTCTGAAAAGACGTTTCAAAACGTCTTTGGGAGTGAATTAAACAATCGTGAAAAGTGCCAAACGACGAGAAAAGGGAGCACACGCCGCCTTGTTGGCAGACTCCCGCTGTCAGCGCCACGTTTGAGCGCAATAATTTTTTGGAGTAGCGCAAGGCGTTTTGTCGCCTTGCCGTTTCACGTTTGCGGCCCCGCGGGCGTCTGTTTTTGCGCTCTCACCGCCGG
>NW_017806061.1:254195-291996 GCF_001891065.2 Hippocampus comes | reverse complement strand
CCGAGCCGGTGATCCTGGACACCACGCCCGCAGCGCCACCTGCGGGACGGGCGCGCGCCGCACGCGAGTCAGACGCCCCGATTGGGCGTGTTCAAAAAAACAACGGCAGGAACAAACCTGCTCGAAAAACTCATTGAAGTCACTTCATTTGGAAAAAAACTCTCCCCGCCCCCCCAATAATAAATAAATACATGAACTCATTCAGAAGCGGTCAATTCTGGACCAAGTCTGAAAAGACGTTTCAAAACGTCTTTGGGAGTGAATTAAACAATCGTGAAAAGTGCCAAACGACGAGAAAAGGGAGCACACGCCGCCTTGTTGGCAGACTCCCGCTGTCAGCGCCACGTTTGAGCGCAATAATTTTTTGGAGTAGCGCAAGGCGTTTTGTCGCCTTGCCGTTTCACGTTTGCGGCCCCGCGGGCGTCTGTTTTTGCGCTCTCACCGACGGTGTGACCCAGGAGGCTGCGCACTCCGATCACGAAACCTTCAGCAAACTCCTCCGGACCTTGGACTGCCCCCTGACGTTGCAAAGACACGGCCAAGTCACACTCCGCGCGACGCGCCTACTCGAGTACGCGTGTTTGCTTGTACCTGAAAAGGCTCGTAAAAGAAGGCTTCCACACCCTCGGAGAGACCGCGGATCAGTCCAAACGGGTTTCCCAGCACGTCCAGACCCAGGACCAGGACATACATCTGCTTCAAAAACTGCACGGGGCAAAACGACGCACGCGTGTCGAGCGATCGGACGACGGCAATCCGGGACGGCCGGCGAGCCTCGAGCAACCTTCACCTGTTCGCTGTAGTGCCGCAGCGCCGTCCGCATTAGCTTCTCGCGGCGGTAAAACCGGTACTTGACCTCGAAGTAGGCGAGCCTGTCGGGAGCGCAGCGCGGCGGGCAGGATCAGAGCGCGACGCATCGGGCGGGATCCGTCCGTCGCGCGGCGGGAAGCGCCGGCGGCCGCTTACTTGAAGACGAGGTCGTCCACGTCGGTCAGTGTGGCTCCGATGCTCTTCAGGAGCAGGTTGAGCGACTGAACGGCGGCGGCGGCGTCCTGGCCCGAGTGGTCGCCGCTGGAGCCCAGCGACAAACTCAGGTGCAGCTGGAGGCAGGCGGGCGGGCACGCGTTTACTCCCGGGATCGGACCCGGCCCGCCACGCCGGCGCCGGCGCGTACCTTGATGGGCGAGATGTGGAAGTGCTCAAAGAAGTTGAGTCCCGACGCGTCACTCAGCGAACTCTCCATCAGTTCGGCTTGCAGCAGCTCAACGTCTTTTTGGATCAGTTGACTCTGAAAGGCAAACAACCATTTTGGTCATCTTCAAAGGTCCCGAGCCAACAGAGTCGTCCAACTTCCTTCCCGCGGTTCTCTGGGTACGCAGTGAGTCTGCGACATGGCCGAAGGTGGACTCGCGCGCTTCTTTGCCGACCGCACGCAACGAGCCTTTGAAAGGCAAGCGGACCGCTTGCAACACAACAACAACACAAGCTCGCATGCGCCGTGCCTGTTCCGTTCAAGTCGGCAAAATACGACGGGCCCAACGTCGTCATCCTTGGTTGCCATTCAGTCGAGGAGGAGATACAACGGCTTTGAGGAAAAAGAGCCATTTGCCCACATCGGTCACTTGGGAGTTTCTCTTCCTTGCGGCGTTGGCGATTTGCGGTCCTCCACACGATACGCGTCACGTGTCGTGTCGGGGCCAATCAGGGTCTACCTTTTGTCCGGTGGCTTGGGGGTCAGCAGCAGGCGTGAACAGAGCCAAGATGGCCGACAGGAAGCCTTGATCGATCTTCACTGCCATTTCTTGGACCAACGCCATGAAGTACCTGAAAAAAAACGCGCTTGCGTGAGAGCCAGTGCGGCATATGGTACGTTTTGCACCGTCGGTGATGTCATCACGGGATGTCACCGCGACCACGTGCGCGGCGATGTCATGAATGCGTACGCGTTCGCATTCAACTTCGACACACACACACAAACACTCACTTGAACTGCGTGACGCTGCTGTGCTGGTTAAAGCGCGTGATGACGGACACATCGATGAAGGGCTTGGGCTCTGTGAGGGCGGGACAGCCAGCGTTGAGGACAACAGCGAGTCGGCAAGTCGCAGCAAGCGTTTGAAGGAAGCACCTGAGTCCAGAGCGATGGACTTGGGAGGCGGAACCGGGTGGAACGCGATGGGGAAGATGGCGCCCGGGAGCTGGTTGTCCACCTGGCCACACACACACACACGAGGATGCCGCAAACAACGCAATCGACGAGGTGAAGTGCATACGACGCCGTGCCAGTGTGCGAGCGTGTGCCGACCTGCAGCCAGTGCAGTTGCGCCCGAAGGCTCCGCTGGTGCCGAGAGCGTTTGAACTCCACCTGGATGCCCGACAGGAAGTTCCTCCGGAGCGGGCAGGAAAAGGGCTGGCGCATCATCATGATGGCGGCGCCAAGGTTGACCTGGCAACCGCCGAGCATCACGAACAGAGCCAAGATGGCCGACAGAAAGCCTTGATCGATCTTCACTGCCATTTCTTGGACCAACGCCATGAAGTACCTGGAAAAAAAACGCGCTTGCGTAAGAGCCAGTGCGACGTATGGCACGTTTTGCACCGTCGGTGATGTCATCATGGGATGTCACCGCGACCACGTGCGCGGCGATGCCATGAATGCGTACGCGCTGGGGGGGGGGGGGGGGGGGGGGGGGGGGGCCCCACTCACCTCCAGGTTGGCGTCCACTTTGGTCCAACCGGCCGGCAGCTGGCCGCTCTGAACGCTTTGGTACGTCTTCTCCAACAAGTTGATGTGCTTCTGACTCAGCGGCTTCCAACGGTTCTTGCGCCTCATCTCCCACACCACGCCAGAACTGCGCACACGATAACGCCGACAACGTACAACCAGAGGGAGCGCATCACTCCTAATTCGCCGGCTCATTTGAGAGTTCTCTGGAAGATCCTGCCATTTGTTTTCAAATCTTCACGGTTCAAAGCTTGAGTCGAGTATTTAGCGCACGGACCTGGGAATGCCAACGTAGGCGACTTCCTGGCGGCCGGCGCTGTCCACCAGCGAGAGTCCGAGGTTCTGGAGCGAGACGCGCACTTCCAGCTGGTACTGTTCCAGTTCTTCGGCCTGGCGAGCTTTGGTCACCACGGCCACGTCTTCGGTGAAGATCAGGACACGCTGACGGCCGTCCAGGAAGGACACCCAGTGAACCTCGGACAGGCTGTCGTACGAGAACTGACCCACCTCGTCCTGGGCGGGCACAACGGCAAACACTCGTCACGCGCGTTTGGAGTCCCGCCCGCGTTGCTTTTGCGGCGCAGAGTCAGGTTGCGATTTTATTCATTGACGCAGGTAGGTCTGTTGAGAAGCAGTTCTCGTTTCCCACGACGACCTGGGAGTCTCGCCTTGGAGAACTGACCCTGTACTTCGGTTTCATGTGCGTGTGAGATTTGTAGCCCCGCGTCACGTTAGGAGACCTGCGTTGTATTTCTCGACCGAAAATGCCAGCGAGCCGGCAGACGCGGGCACACAGGAAGGTCGAGCGCGAGTGCAGAAGAAAAAGGAGGCGGACCTTGAGAAGGTCGGTCTCTCCAGAATGTTCCGAGCAGCTCCAGCTGAGCGTTCGCACTCCGGCCGGGTCGTCCCAGGCGAAGCGTCGCACCTCGCCGGGCTTCAGCTGGTGGACGGCAGAACAGCCGCTGAGGAGGACGGAAAGAGAGAGAGAAAGAGAAAGAGATGCATCACGGGCAGCGGAGGGGGTGGGGGCTGTTATTTGACCCTTCCGCCATGACTCCATTTGGAGATTGGCCGGTGTCAAATTGAGGCACCTCTTTTGAAGTATGTGACCTCATCCGAGGGTTGTTTGGATCACATTGTCACTGAACACTCGATCGAGCCTTCTACGTAAATGCATAATTCCAGAGAACATTTTTGATTTTTTTTTTAGGCTAAAGAAGAAAAGAGAAGCAGGCCGTAGAGGCATCGCGGGGGCGAAAGAGCGCGCCGACCTCTGCTTGTAGCTGATGTCCGCCCAGGGAGTGTGGTTGAGCAGGAGGGCGGGGGCCGCCCCCTCGTAGTAGTCGCCGAAGCCGATGATGCTCGAGTGGTCCGACACGTTGACGTCCACCGTGATGCCGCCGCACTGCGCGCGCGCACGCACACGCACGCACGCCGTCAGAAAAGTCAAGCGGGTGCGAGCGAGCGGGCGGGAGACGCGTCCTACCGTGTCCACGTTGAGCAGGGTGCCGTTGTCCTGACGGTCAAAGAAGAAAAACTGGGACGCTCGCTCGGAGCCCACCGCGCGCACGCACAACTTGCCCGAAGTGCTCTCGGGCCACAGCGGGAGGCACTGGAAGGCGACAAGGCAATCCGGGTCACAATCGGCACAACGCTCAACGCTGCCATTTGCCCGAAGGCGGCGCCGACCTCGGCCGAGGGGACGTAGTGCCACTTGGTGGCGGCGCCGACGGGCTCGCCGACTTCCAGCTCGTAGGAGGACTTGTTGACCAGCGTGTAGAAGGGACTCATGGTGACCATCTTGGTCAGGGCAAAGCTGCTCATCCGGATGCTCACACCCACCTGGCCCACGACAACGCCTCGCGTCACCTCACCTCACGTCACCTCACCTCGACAGGAAGGGGCGGGCGGGGTCTTACCAGGAAGTCGCTCTTGTTTTTGCCGGGGCAACGCACGCAGCCGCAACTTCCCACCGTGTCCAGGGAGAAGCCGTCCGACCAGGAGCTGGTCGACACGCACAGCTGAAGCTGGGAGCAAGGCGAGGAGAACACGTTTCAACCGGCAGCCTGAGCCGGCTCTCGCTTTCATCCCGACTACTTCGGCTCAAGCGACTGACGGCCGCTCTAACGGTGGCGGTTTTCAGCTAAGTCGGAACGGACTCCTCGGTGTCAAAATGGAGCGTCCTAATCAGCCGCGACGCCGCAGGAGGCGGCGCCCGGCCCGCTTCTTGCCCGAATTCCGAGGATTTCCAATCAAGTTCGAGCGGTCGCGGTGTCTGTCTGACCTTGTTCTTGCTGAGGATGTTCTTCCTGCGGAACGAGAAGAGGACGATGTCCCGGAGGTCCGCCGGATGCTTGACGCTGACGTCTTCCGCCCGGTACTGGAGGACGCGGCGCGTCTTGTTGATGATCCAGAACGGACTGAAAACGGACAGCAGAAGGCGACCCGGCGCCGGGGCCGCGTGGACGCTCAGGTCCAAAGTCACGGCGGCGTCAGAGTCGCACGTCAGGCACACGGCCAGGAACTCGGGCATGTTCCGGTCCACGCGCAGGTGCCCGTGCCAGTCGCGGCCCTGGTAGCGCAGCAGAACCAGAGACATGATCTCGCCGGAGAGGCGGGCGTTCAAAAGGTCCGACGTGCTCCCCTCCGCCAGCTCGTAAGAATTGGCGCAATTCTGCGGAGGGAAACGCACGCGCTCACTTCACCGCGGCAGCTCGGCGCTTCCGGCATTGCTACGTCGCAAACCTCATTGCGTGTCTGAAGTGCTCTTTGGTTACCTCCATCATGTATCGGAGCGTGTAGGGCAGCAGGTTCCTGAGCGTGGCCACGGGGTGCAGGTGGAGGACGTAGGCCGGGTCCCAGTCGTCCTCGCCGCGGCTGGCGATGTGGTTGAGGGTGTCGGGCGCGGCCAGCGTGCTGACCATCAGAGGGAGTACGCCGCCGCCCGCGTCCAGCGGGGGGCACTGCAGCAGCGAGCGCACCTCCGAGCTGCGGTGCACTTCCTCCTTCCAGGACACGCACGTGGATGACGGACCGTACTCCGACGACAGATCCGACGCCGGGCAAACGTACAGCTGACACCTGCGCCCCAAAATTTGTCATCTCATCTTTTTGAAGGCGACAGATAAAACAGTTGACTCGCCGATGCAAAACGTCAACGGAATTATTTAGCGTGAATTACAAGTAGCCGATGATTTAAAAAATTTGAAAATAGTTGCTTTCAGAGGTCAACTTTCCCCCATGGCCAAATGATGAAATTTGAGGAAATAAAAACAAACGTACATTTCTGTGGAATGAGAAAAATGGAAATAGGCTGAAGTTGGAACAACGCGGAAGGAGTTGCGCATCAAAAAAGTGCGAGGAATAAAATATCATCATCAAAGTGAACAGTTGTGCCTTCTCACAATCATGCGTTCTCATTTTAGGTGGACTCATGACTTGGATCAGAATCAGCATTGATTCGATCCTAAACTTATCAACGATTGGGTTGATCATAAAACACGGAATCTGGTTCGTTTTCAATCTCATCCCAAATGACCAGTGTCCTGATCCAGAACCGATGAGCTCATCCAATTCAACCGTTTACAGTTTGTCCAACTGGAATCACTGAGCTCGGGAGCCAATTCCTGGGCAAAAACGTTGGAATGCACGTAAGCCAATCGAGCGGCGACGCCACCTGTAGGCGTCCAACGGGATGTGGAATTCCTTCTCGGGGTGGGCGAGTCCGACCGGTTGCAGGCTGCGGGCCGAGGGGCAGAACTTGAGCACGCTGAACGGCACCGAGAAGTGGTTGTGGATCTGGAAGCCGAGGCAGACGGCCGTGGGCCGGCGGGTAAGCGCGACGACGGGCGGGGGCGGGCCGCGACGGCGACCGACGACGTACCTGCAGGGGCGAGCGCACGGTGACGAGCTTGTTGCCGTCGGCGGCGTCGACCTGGACCACCAGCGACACGGCCTGCTGCAGCTCGGGCCCGCGAATGTTGTAGAGGCGGCGGCCCGGCCTGTCCACGGGCACGTTGGTGATCTCGCTGAAGCCCGCCGGCACTGCCGGGGTCAAAAACAGCGCAGATGATAAGACCAGACAATCACCGGCTTTCCGACTGGATGCTTCCGGTCAAAATTGACAACTCGCTGCCCGTTTCGGGGCATGCGTTCTCGGGACTTTTTGGCTCTCTCCTCTGACGATGGACACGTCGACTCAATTGATCGTTGAAAAAGACGCCGAGATGTCAAGAGCATGAAATGAAAGCTGCCATCCTCAACATTTGCCTCATTTTCATCTTTGGACGTGGAACCCAAAAGCAAAGTGGCCCAAAAGTGGCCCAGGGGATGGCGTCTCAAGACGTTTCCCCGCATCCTGTTGTGATGGCCGCAGACACTCAAGTTCTCGTTGATCGCTCGACTTTCAACAAAGTACGAGATGCAAAATTTGCCTTCTAAGAATAAATCGTCCACGCCTGCTCACGGCGTACGGAGCCTAACGATCATCATCATGATAACAATAGCAAAAACCCGTTCTGACCGATGGTGAGGTGAAACAAGCAGCTCTCCTGACGCTGCAGAGCCGACAGCTTGCCCCGAGACGAGGGTTCCAAGACGGAATGTTCCAAGTCCATGCTGCGCCGGGCCGGCAGCTCGTGCAGTTTGCCGTGCTGCGCCGCGCCCACCGGCCTCAAGTTGGCGCTGTGCTGCACTATGAGCGGGACGCCCAGAGCGTTGAGGATGGTGAACGGAGCTTTCTCCTTCATGGACGGGTCAAAGGTGGACGCCGCACCCTCGGAGAACGCCTGAACACAACGCGGGAATCGGGCATCATCGTCACCGTCATCGTGCGCTGGATGTGCATTCGGGCTCGGCCGATCTGGATATGGAATGCGCCACTTACGATATTTGCTCAAGTAAGATTCCGATAATCCACCAATGAATTGGAAAAAATATATATATATTTTGATTTTGCAGTTGACTTTGACCTTGGCCAGGTTGCTGAAGACGTTGAGGCCGCAGCGCGACAAGGTGACGTTTAGGGCGTCGCCGGAGCAGATGTTGACGGCCACGCGCGGTTCCGGAAGGATCACAAAGTCGTCTCCGTGGACCGGACTCATATCCTGCGCGGGATTGGTCTTCATCTGCGTGCGCACAACAAGTCAAATATGATTGCCTGTTCATATTCAGATGGTTCATCATCAGATTTACATTTCGCCTTGGTTTTGTAGAATGAATTCGGTTACAAAAATGTGAGAGGAAAAAAAAAAAAATGGAAACATGCATGCGTGCGTCTTCTTCTGGTTGATGACAATTCAAGTCATTCTGACTCAGTGTGAAATGAGAAGGAATCATCATTCGGGTCGTACAATCACCCAGTTGACATCGTGAGACAATCACCTCCAGGTCAAGGTTCCACCTGCGAGCGCCGCCGTCCAGGCGCTCAATCAGCGGCTCCCACACGGCGTGGACTTCGTTAAAGTAGTTCACCTGCAACATCACCAGCAAACGCATCGCCAAAGTCATACACTTTATTTTGCCCAAGGACTCCGCTCTGGCGCTGGGTGTCACAAGACTTTGTGATTTCCTAGGACAGCTGGAGAAGACAGCGGAACTAAAAAAAAATAAAAAATCGACACTAAGGCCCGACCAATTCATCGGCCGGACGGTTAAAGACAATCATGGGAAAACAAAACAAAACAAAACAAAAACAAACAAACAACCTTCATCCCGAACTCTCCAAGAATCAAACTGGTTACCTCCAGAGTCATATTGGCTTTGAGCTGCAAGAGTGAGGACCAATTCTTGGCCGAGCCGCTGAAAGAGGACTCGGCCAGCAGCAGGGGGACCGTACGGTGACCCAGACCGGATTCCAGGGTCACCTGGAAGAGCTGGGAAGCCGGGACTTCATCAGAACCTCGTCCGGCTCAGATGAGAGGTGAATTGGCAGCTGGTCTTACTTTGACGTGGGCAGCAAAGTGCTGGCCCACGTTCAGGTCCTCCTGCTCCCTGAAGTTCTCGGTCATCTCGCTGGCCTGGTCCACGCCCAGGAACCAGTAGTTGCAGGCGTAGACCTTCTTGGTGAGCCACAGGTCCTCGAGGGCTTCCTGTTGGTCTCCGGTCTTGTCGCGGTCCCGTTGCCTGGCCGTCATGGCCGCCACGATGGTGCTGACCGTGTTCAGGATGAACGGCGAAATCTGGGCGAAGAAAAACAACACCGCGGCGGCCAAAGACAAATGTTGACTGCGAAACCCGAACCCTGATGCAAAGACCCCACCCAAAAACTTGTTCAGAAGCTTTAGTCGAAACCCTAACTCAACGTCTGAAAGCACAGACTACCACTTTACAGCCTCAAAACCTTGTTTGAAGCCCCATCCCTGACTATGTACCTTGACAATGACCTCCTCCACCGTGACGGAGCCGCTCAGGGGTTGGCTGGGACCTTGTTTGGTTTCCATGACAACGGAGCAGGGTCTCAAAACCGTGGTAACGGCCTTGTCCTCTTTGTTGTGGATGAGGGGGCAGGCCAGGACCTTGAGGGCCCTCAGTTGGGCGGTCGCGGTCTGGATTCCAGCCTGCTCCTGCAGGTTGAAGTCACATTGGAAGGACACAAGCAGGGACGGGGCGTCCGCCTTCATCAGGCTGGCCACGAACACCACCTGCGGGTCCACGATCACCGCACGGACACTCGTCCTCGTCTGCAACACTAAACGCGGCGCAAAGAGTCGGTCGGGTTGAGGTAGGAGGATGGTGGGCCGCTGCGGGTGGTCGTTTCGCTTCGGCGCGGGTTTCCCTACCGGTCTTGGCCTCGCTCCTCGGTTCTGCAGCGGGTCTTAGTGGCAGCCTGTCGCTCGGCGCGGCGCCGATATTTTGGGGGGGCCGCCGCGGCAGAGCCTGCAGGAAGAAGTCGGCCACGGCCATCAGGAACTCCACGCTGGCGCACACGTAGAGTTTGTGCAGGACGGCCACCACCGAGCGGTCGGCGCCGCTCTGCCGGTAAACCACGTCGATCATGGCCTCGGAGCTCTCGGAGTCTTGTCGGCTCACCATCCTGAGGACCAAGACCAGAACCGCATCGTGTTGACCATCCCTTTCCTGAAACTAAATCAGGTCCCTAAATCAGGACTTACTCGCTACTTGAGGCTGACATGAGACCATATGTACGTAACTTCTTGGTTTGTAGATGTCACCCGGGGCATACCCAAGCCACCTATGCGCCTCATTTCCCCCCCGTGGGGGCACTTACCGTGAGGTGACCCTGTCCATGCCGCTCCTCTGGTCGTCCAAAGTGCAGTTGGTCAAGATGGTGCCGAACTCCATGCTGCCGTTGTTCCAGAGCTTCCCGGAGGCCTTCAGCAGGTGGAGGGCGAACTCGCCCAGGCGGGAATTTTCCTGGTCGGAAGACTGCAGAGAACATGGGCAACGATCAGAGTGAACCAGGGCTGTATGGGGGGGGGAAACAGAGCCTCTTTTCACTGAAACTAATGCCGCTCTCCCTGAAGAAGCACAGAGCACCTCAATGAAATGCTATCGGACTACAAGATGATCAGAAATTGACTTCAGTGGAAGTAAAAGGTGAGGTCAGGCTACCGTCAGCCGAGATCAGTCAAGAACAATGTTTTCAATTCATTGTTCAGGGAGAGCCCCTTCTCGCAGTCCTGCCGCCTCAGCTGTTTCTCGGCCTTGATCGGATCAAAAGCAGCCGCGGACCAACCTGTTCGGGTTCGTCTTTGTACAGAACCAATCCAAGTGACTCGATGCTGAAGTTGAACTTGATGGACTCCACACTTTCATCCCGGTCCTCATCCAAGTTGATCTGCTTGCCGGCGCCACCTGCAACGTCAAACATGGAAGTCAAATCGCGGCGAACTACTCGGGAGAAGATGGGCCGTGCAAGAACCTGGCTGAGGGCCCGCGGGTACTCGAAGCTGCGAAGCGGTCCCTGGTCTAGGGTCACTTGGCCGCAGGCTGTCGGCCTCTGCCATGTTCTCTGTCAAGATCTTCAGCAGCACCTTCAGATCTTCCTGGCTCAGTGCCACCTACAGGCCACAAAGCAAACATCCTCTTTTGGAGCGTTCTGGTCAGACGGATCCAAGCTCAAGGAGGAGCTTAGCCGGGTTGAGCCAAAGAGGAAAGTAGGCTAGCCTACAAACTGCATGTCAACAGGAACATTTGAAGTTTCTCTGTGGTCGGACATCCCTATTAAAAAGGCTGATGACATCACTCATCATCTGCTGACAACAATGTCCTGACACCAAAGATGCTCTCACCGCACGTGCCAAAGGGGACAGCAACGAGACGTTTTGCCACCCAGAAGACAAAGGTGACCGGTTGGTATGCAAAGCACTCATTGGCCAACTGTAGCGACATATCCATCCACCTGTTATTCGAACCGCTTCCCCTCACCGGGATCAACAGCGGACGTATCGACACAGAAAAATAAATAGGGAGCCTCCACATGGAACATTGAGAAGCGAAGAGGGATTTTTCAAGAAACAAGCCCAGTCCGGTTGCCTGCATTGAATCTTGTCGGATTCCAAATCCAGGAAATGTTGAGAAGGAACTTCCTACGACAAGGAAAAACATCCCTGACTGATTCCACATTCACAGTGATCTCAGGCTCTCGGGCAACCGACGCAGCTGACGAAGCCGTTGAGGGAACTCGGTACCTTTGGAGGAGCACTCATGGACCGGATGCAGTCACAACAAGTCAGAAAACCTGAAACCGAGCTTCCTTTGAGTGAAATGGACACACCGTGCGGTGAAACTCATGCCTGTCCTCCTTTTGCTGAAAAGAAGGGACCCCCCCCCCCCACCCCACCCCACGGATATTCTCCGAGCGGCGTTCCCACCTTCATGGGCTTCAGGTCCCCGTCCACTTCCACGGCAGCCATCTTGTTGTACCAGGATGCGGCCAGGTTCCTGCTGACCCTCAGCTTCAGGTTGACAGGCTCGAGAAGCTCGCTGGAGGCTCCACCCGAAGCGGGGTCCAAACAGTTCCTGGTGGACAACACACTCGCGATGAAAAGCACGCCTTTGCGCTCGCTTCATTCGCACTTCAGTCTTGGGTCTCTCACGACGGATCAAAGAAGCGACTGACCTGGAGAGTTTGAGCTGCGTAAGTTGCACGTCCATGTTGTCAATCACTGCCGGGAGAGGGCATCCGTCGATGGGCAGAAGGTCGAAGGAGTTGGACACGGTGATCAGACCCAGGTCCATGACCAGGGCGTGGTAGGAGGCGGACGACTGGGGGATGACGATCAGAGGCGCCTTCAGCTTGATGTCCGTGGACAGACGGAAGCTTTTCTCAGCCAAGTCCCGAACGCTGGACGCCGCCCTCTCCGCCGCCTGAGCCGTCGCCGCGCTCACGGCTGCTTTGGCCGTCTGGAAGTTGTTGGCAAAGTTCTACAGGGGACGCACAACACGTGAGCCTCACAGAGAACAGATCCAAAGTGGCGATACGGTCGATCGCGTAGACCGACAGATGCTGTGTCAGAAGCGAATGGAGGAGGAAGGACTAGCGGGCGAGACTTGGCGGCACTGATCCAGTCGCAGGCCTGCGGGCCTGTTCTGAAGGTTGGTGACATTGGGATCTTCTTGGAATGTTGTAGAAGCGATCATTTGAAAATGGGAACACTGGCAGAGAGTTCTAAGATCAATAAATCGACAAACTGTACAGTCGGTTGACTATATCCAGTGGGCAGCGAGAGCACATTGATGGAGTAGATCTGGCCGTGTATAAGCAGAGCAATGAACGGCCGGCCGAGAACACCCACCAGGAGGGCCATGACCAGCTTGTGCAGGTAGACCACCCGGATGCAGCCCACGTTGAGCTTGACCCGGCCGTCCGTTTTGGACGTATCGGCGTAGCCCGAGCCTTCCGTGGCCTTGGGAGTCAGGCTCACGGAGAAGCTGAACACCTCGTCCCCCACGATGGAGATGGCCTGAAGACGGTCAACAGATATTCAAGCGGCGCTCAGCTTCACGCTCAAAATACCAGACGCCGCTTTGGAGCCACCTTCTTGTGGATGCTGGCCGGATCCACGTTGAGGACCGCAAAGTCCTTCAGGCGCGCCGACATGTAAGTTTGAGGTCCCTGCACCAGCAGCGAGCCGTGGAGACCTGCGGGATGCGGCAAGGACTTGAAGCGCGCGCGCCCAAGCGAGAGGAGTCTCCCAAGGGGCCAGCAGGCTGGATTCGCTACCTTGGATTTTGATGTCCGCTATGTTGCTGCTCTGGTCGCACACCAGGACGTTGAAGGCCCCCAGAGCCACCATCACCTTCAGAGAGATGATCTCGCCGAGCTCGGATGATGCAGTGATGTCTGGCGGCAAAGAGAAATGTGCTGCTACCTGGAAACGCCATGATTCCATTCCAGACCCCCCAAAATGGCCAACATTTTCAGCGGTCGGCAAATACATTCCTGCGCTGTCTGATTTTTTTTTCCTTTTGCTTGGGGATCAAATACTGAGAACATTTAGAAAAAAAAATCAAACTGAATGATCGGGTTGAACGAAGGAAGTCGCCGGTTTTTGGAGGTGAGCATCCTGAGGAGATGTTTCAGGGCAAAAAAAAAAAAAATAAATCATGACTTTCAAAATATGACTTTGGCCTTATTTTAAGACGGGCAGGTAACTCGGGTTCCTCGAGAGGCATATCCGACCTGTATTTGATCCCTCCCTACTCCAACACACCTGATTCAAACGATCAGCTCATCAGCAAGCTCTGTTGAAGCCTGAAACGATCATGAGCAATTGACTCAGGTGTGGTGGAGGAGGGAGAGGCAAAAAACAGGAAGGATATGGCTCTCCAGGAACCCGAGTTCCCGACCCCCGTTTTAAGAGGTGGGTGACGTCACACGCGGACCGTGAGGGCTGCGCCACGGCGAACTTACCCGACTTGGCGGCCGTCGTTTTGCCGTCTTCAGTCTTGGGCCCGAGCGTCCTCTCAGGAGACGCCATTGCGCTACCTGAAGACAGAGCCCCCGACAGGAAGTTGGCAGTCGACAGGAGCGCTTGCGTGTGCAGCATGAGGTCAAGCGAGCTGAAGGTCACCTGCGGGGCAAGGAGAGCTCAAGGTGTTTGCAAACCATCATGTGGACTTTGGCTTGGTGGAGGCCGGGGGAGCCCATGACATCGATTGCGAACTGCGTTCAACATCACGAGACAAGACACCGATGCGGCAGGTGGCAAAAAAGCTGAGGAAGGCCCATCCCACACCTGTTGGGAACGCCCCGCAGGTGACCAAGCCTAACTCGGAGCGGCTGGGTGAGGTTGAACACGGTTCGCCAATTTTGTTTGGATTTACGTGGAAGCCAAAATCCCGCAGAGATCGCGGGATCGAATCCGGCCGAGGCCTTCCGTGTTCTCCCCGTGCTTGCCTGGCTTTTCTCCGGGTAAATTTCAAAATCATGCACGGCCAGGCTAGGTCGCCCCGAGGTATGCTTGCAAATGTTCGCTCGTGTATGCGTGCCCTGTGATTGGCTGGCAACCAGTTCGGGGCGCACGCCCGCGACCCTCCCGAGGAGAAGCGGATCACATCACGGATGGCCGGACTACGGTCGGACTTTGTGTTATCGCAGCGGGCCGTCACTTGCAGAAATCATAGGAACACTTTCCTTAGGAAACCTTTGTGCGACTCACGTTGATCATCTGTTCCGTGTTCTTGTACACGCTGGAGAAGTTGGGACCCTCTCGATCAGCCTGAGCGCAATCAGGAACGGCAGCGCAGGTCAGGACACGGCTGGCGCTCGCCAAAATGCGCAAAGGAGTTCTGTGCTATCCTGACCTTGAAGTACTGGACTTTGAGCAGCTCGGAGCCAGGCTGCGCCGACGAGCTGACCAGACAGAGAGGATCTCCGGCGGAGTCTGGAGCACAACATCACAGACGCACACCAGATCCAAGACGGTACGACAACAACAAGGCGGGGGAAAGCGGTTGACGGCAGTAGGGGGGAAGATCGATTGGCTGGGACGTGATCGGAAGACGAGGAGGTAGTTTGGTAGGATGTAGGATGACGGGCAGTTGGGCGGGCGGTTAGCTCGTTTGGGTAGCTTGGCGGGAAAGAAGGCCCTGATGGAGGACGATGGCTGCGCGGTCATACGGGTCGTGGGACACAGGGGCTCGGGGTTAGGGATTGCTGTTCGGAAGGCGGGGACGATTACCTTTGAACTCCAGACAGGTGAGCGTCATCTTGCTGATGTACGTGGTGGCACAGGTGTCGTACTTTCTCACTTTGGTGTCCATGCCCAGGTGACCGAGGTGGAACACCAGGAAAGGACGTTCCATCTCCACCTCGCTGTCCAGCTTCTGCTTCGGCTTCTTCAGGCTCAGCAGAACCTTCGAGAGCAACCGCGTCGTCAACGGGTGGGCCGCTCGCATTTGCCCAAACGCTTTGAAATCCAGATGAAAAATGAGGCTCTCGCCACCTGATCTACGATTAAGGTCTTCGAGCAGTTTCTCGAGTGCACGTTTCCAAAATCCGGTTCTTGCGCTCTCTGTTCTTTCAGTAGTGTGAGTGTGAATGGCCCACATTCATTTGTTTGTCAACGCTTTGAAATTTAGAATCGAGCTCCCTCGTCTTGCCGTCAAGGTGTCCTTGTGCAAGACGCTGAACCCTGAATGGCCTCCAAGTCGGCGATGGAAATGGAAAAACTGAGCTCGTTTACCTTAGCGGGTTGAAGACCAAAAAAAATGCAGAGCGAAACAAGAGAGCGCCTCGAAGCTGCTCTTTTACCTCTGTGATTTCAAAGTTGAGTAGGACATTGACAGGGTTGTCCCCGGGCTCCCCGTTAGCGACGGCCTCGACCGCGCCGCCGCCAGTGCACCCGGATGGCGCCGGCGCCACCTGCCGCTCTCCGAGCTCGACCTTCTCTGCGGACCGAGGGAGCGCTGCGGTCACGAAAAGTCCCGACGATGTTTTCGTTTTGGAGTCCCGTGAAGTCACCTGGAGTCCCGTTGTGCGCCTCCGCGGCGTCGCGGTGCTCTCGGCTTCCCTCGCCGATATTCTCCAGCAGAACTTTCGTCAGCACGCCCAGGTCCTCCTCCCCCACGCTCACCTGGCGGACACGCTCGGCGTTAACGCGGCGGGGGGCGTCAACGCCGCGCCGGCCGACCGTTACCTTCAGAGAGCGTAGGACCCCTTGCACGTGCACGCCGGGGATCTTGGCGAACCAGGACGAAGCCGTGTTTCTGGTGACCACGAGTTCAACGTTGATAGGCTCCAGGATCTCAATGTCCGGGGTGGAAGAGGAGTCCGCCCTCAGGGTTGCTCTGCGGAGGGCGGGAGAGTCAGAGAGGTTCCCGTTTCCGTTCCGGCGGAGAGTGCGAGACGCTAGCGGCTACCTGGAGAGCTTGAGCTGCGTGAGCCTGATGTCCATCTTGTCCACCACGGCGGGGAGGGAGAACCCCTGGGCGGACGTGAGGCCGAAGCTGTTGGACACGGTGATGAGGCCGAGGTCCACCAGGACGGCGTCGCGGGAGCCGGACGACTGCGGCACCACGATGAGCGGCGCCTTCAGCCTGATGTCCATGAGCAGGCGGAAGCTTTTGTGGGCCAAATGACGCACGCCGGACGCCGCCTTCTCCGCCGCCTGAGCCGTGGCCGCGCTCACCGCTTCTTTGGCCGTATGGAAGTTGTCCGCAAACATCTGGGGGGGAACAAAGACAAGAAGGGCGGAGGAGAGCCACGGCCGGGGATGAACAGCAGCGGAGAAGACACGGAGCGGCGGCGATTTGGGATCGAGTGCCCGACGAGATGAACTATCCACTAACTTTGACACGACGCACTTTAGCGTCCTTTGGACCGACCTCCTTCTGGGTGAGCGGCAAAGCCAATTGGAGGCCCCCCCTCCCCTGCCCCATCTTGCCAAAGGTCACTTGGGCCCATGGTGCAACCGCGACAAAACCGATTGGCAGTGAGCATCTCTGGCCGCACACTGACCAGCAGCGACATGAGGAATCGGTGCAGGTAGACCATCCTGATGCAGCCCAGGCGCAGGGTGACCTTGGCGTCCGCCTTGGACGTGTCCTTGTAGCCGTCCCCCTCGGTGGCCCCCGGAAACAAACACAGCTTGAAGCTGAACACCTCCTCGCCCACGATGGACACCGCCTAGACAACAAACAAAATATTCAAATTGCCTCAGACAGTGAAGGAAAAGATTTCTTTTGAAACTAAGAGAATATTTCTCCTCACTATTGAAAATGTGTCACTGAGTATTCATGCCATCACATATGATTGGATATTTACAAATGGTTCAATGTTCATGGGCAATTATTTGCATTGACATTTGCAACTTCTCGTCCTCAAGCGCCACATTGGCGTTTCAAAACTTTTGTATTCTCATCATTATATTCATCCTCATTTTTAATCCCCATCCAATTTTTAAATGGACACGACATCCGCCGTTGTTTATTTTACTCCTAACTGTTATTATCATTGACTAAAATGTTTTGTCGTGAAATCATTCCATCGAGTCAACTTTGGAATTGTACTCTATCGATGAAATGCTTTTCATTGCACGAATATTTTTTTTTTTAATCTTCACACTTCATGAAAGGAAATGTAAGTCTCATTGTGGATGGTGTTAACATTTCATTTTCTGACATTTAACGCGCCAATTATCAAATACAATCCATGAAAGGACTGCGTATCGAGCCAGGTATATTTCACTCGTCCTTACAACGAGTACATTCTTTTAATGAGAGAGCAAGCAAAACAAAGTCATTTGAACAATCAAAGAATGATGACCAAAGGCCAAAACATTCTTTAATAAAATAATCCCTGTTTTCACATTTGAATATGATTGGAAATGTATCTCTTATTTCACCAAATCAATTACAGCATGAAAACAGGCCCTTTTTTTTCGTTTTCAGAGTGAAATGAATGTAAACTGAAATCAAAAAGGAACTTCTCTTCCGACCTTTTTGTGAATGCACTTGGGGTCGACGTCGGTCACCACGATGTCTCGGAGGCGGGCGAACACCTCCGTCTGCTTGGCCTGCACCAGCACCGACGCGTCCATGCCTGCGGGGCGGCCGCAGCCGGCCAAGCGTCAAAAATGGCAGCGCGCGGGACGGGACAGCCAGACAAACGAAAGCGCCAAACGTAGAAAACCCTCATGTATGCTCCATCTTGTGCCGACGACGGGCTACGCGAACGTAGCCCCGTTTGGGGCCGGACGGACGCGTCGCAGACAAACGTCGCCCTGGGAGTTCATTCCGAGTAGTCTTGGCGCGTCTCGGCCCGTCTTAGTGCGACGCGTCAGACAGCAGAGCTCGCATTTGAAATGGACGGCAAGTCTCGCACACGGGAGCACTCGGGAGCCTCTTGATCAAGGCTCCGGAATAGAAGGAAAGCTTTCCATCGAGTCGAGTCTTTGCTCACCTTGCACTCGAATGTCGGCGATGCTGCGGCGGTCGTCGCAAAGCTCCACGTGGAAACATCCCAGCACGGCCAACAACTTCAAGCTGAAGACTTCCGCGTCTTTGACGCCTTTCGACGCTGAGGGCAAGGGAAAAAAAAAAGTGAGGGGGGGGGGAAGGAAATAAATCATAATAAGGACCAGAGCGAAAGAGATTTTTTTTTTAAAAGCAGTTTTGTTTCAATGAAATGGAAAACAACTTTATTTTTTCTTGGTCCTTTAAAGCTGACGAAAAAAAATGCAGAAATGAATTACAGGCGGAACTTTGAACGGTTTGTTCTTTTTATACGACCCAGAGCAATTTGAGGCAGGAAAAGGCCCGCCTTAATCGGGCACATTTGAACCGCGGCCTCACCTGTCCTGCCTCGGTCTTTGTCCACCGGCTTCCTGGCGTCTGCGCTGCGTTCCGAAGGAAGCTGCGATGCGACGGCGCTGGACAGGAAGTCCATGGTGGACAGCAAGGCTTTGGCGTCCAGAAGAAAGTCCAGGGAGGAAAACGCCACCTGGGACACAGCACAGTCATATCTTGTGCTCAATTGAGCAGAGCGGTACAAGGACCCGTGTCTTGCTACGGGGAAGAATGCTGAATTCCATCTCCGCATTCAGAACTGGTGTAAGCTGACCATTTTTTAAACAGTTGCACGAGAATGATGAAGGTGAGATCTTCATGAATTGGGCCTTGAGCAGCAGAATATGCTCGTAAAATGAAACGACCTTCATTCATCAGCGTTTTGAAGCCAGACGATGTTATTATTTTCGTCGGAAATACAGTGGTTCATTGGCAACTTTGCAGATCTGGAAAAACTGTTCAGAATGTGAATCAATTTATGAGCAGTAGTGGCACCTACTTTTTTTTCCCGACTCCCTCCTGACTCACACCGCCCACCTCCACGCTCTCTCTCTCCCTCTCTCTCTCTTTTTTTTTTTTTAATGAGCCTTGCGGGCCGTGCCTGATGTCATTTTTAATACATGCCGCGGGCCACAAAAGTCGTGATGGCGGGCCACAAATGGCCCCCGGGTCGTGGGTTGGGTATCTACACTCATGGGACAAAATGTGACGAGTAAGACAACGTATTGATAGTTTCAGTCATAAAAGTAGCAGTGGCAGCAGTCATATTACTGACTGCAGCTACAAGTGGCAGGAGTTGAGGCTGCTAAAATCAGAGTGGCAATATAACTTCTCATACTACGAGTAATAGTGGCAGTAGTTCTAGTATGAGCAGAAGTAGCTAACCTTGAGCGATTGCTCCGTGTTGCCGAAGAGCGTCGGGAAGCCGGGCCCGCTCGGATCCGCCTGCGGGACAAAAAAAAAAAAAGGGGGGGGGGGGTAGAAAAGGCCGAGTGACGGGTGCAGGCGGGCCAACTCACCTTGATGAAGTCCACCTTGAGGAGGTCGGCGTGGTGCTGCTCTGAGCAGCCGATCAGGTGAAGAGGCCCGCCATCTGAAAGGTGCACGTGTGGAAAACAGCCCACCGTTTGTATGCGTTGCTGCTCGCGCGCGTTTAAGCACCAGCTGGCGGACGCCAACAACTCGGCTCACTACAGCTTTTGGCACGACACGTTAGCCTTAAGCTCCGTGACCACACTTGTAACTGCCGTAATCCATGCTGCTTCTAGTGTGCCACCGAGCGGCAGTATGGATGGGGGACTTTGCTAAAAATCACAAAATTTGAGCAGGGATCCGTGTGGACTTTCTCCACTGACCGGGCACGTCGCAGTAGTCCAGCGCGATTCTCCTTAGGTAGGACGTGACGCTGGTGTCGAAGGTCCTCATCTTGCCCTGGGCCCCCAGCTGCCAAACGCGCAGCGCCAGCACCGTCTTCTCCCGCTCGACTTGCCGCGTCAGCTCCAGCAGCACCTGATGGCCACACCCACACGCGTTCTCGACGCCGCGTTCCACCCGGCGCAACGCTCCCGAGCGCCGCGCACCTACCTCTTTGACTTCGAACTTGAACTCGAGGTCGGTCAGCTCCTCCAGAGCCCAGCGCTGTTGTTCATCCTCCGGCGACATCTCGCTGCCGTCCGAATCTGAGACGCGGAACAAGATCCGGCATCAGTTTGGGGCCAGGGCCGGCCGGGAGAGACCGGGACCGTCGTCTTACCCGTCTCAGCCACACTCAGGAGCGCGGGATGGAGGAGGAGGGCCGGTGGTCGCGACTCTGCCAAAGTCGGCACCTGCGGCAGGGCAAATAGAGTCAAGGCGTCTTCATTGTTCAGTTGGCCTGTGATTATTTTTGGCAATTCTCAACCGGTTGCAGGGGCGATGCCAACTCGGACTGGACTTGATGTTTTTGCCGGTCGTGACCGTGCGGTGGTGTTGAGCAGTTGAGAGCGCGAAATGATTCGTCCATATCGAAACGAATAGTTTGCGATTCATTTGATGATCGATTATTCTTTAAGAATGATTCCTCAGCCCTAAAATGTATTGCTTACAATGATTGGAATGATAATGAACCATTTTTTGGATTGCCGGAAAATCTGATGTCAAACTGTGAATCCAACAGCGTTCCCAATGTTGTCATTCAGCATCAAAATCTGTTTGCTACAGTGGCAGCACGCTGTACCTTGTCGGCGGGCGTGGCCGGCGCGGAGGGCGGGCGGGGCAGCGGGATGCTGCGGAGCAGCTCCGCAACCTTCCGGATCTTCTCGTCCGACATCTTGACGTGCACAAGAGGCAGCTCCCCCGAAAGCTTCAACCTGCGGCGCAACGTTTATTTCGCCAAACCGCCTGACGGGGTCCACTCGCCATGCAAAACGGCACAGATGGGCCACTCGAAAGTAACGTCGCCATCTACTGGCGCGCGTTGGTCACTGCGGGTCGTTTGAGGCGGGCGCCCGGGAAGGCTGGCGTGTACCTGGGCATCCGGACGTCCTTGTCCACCATGCACTTGGATACGTGAAGCGTCAGGTCGAGGGGCCGCAAGATGTGCTGGCCAGAAGAATTCTGCAAGCGGGACGACTTCCACTCGTCGCCTGGACGCCCAAACAAAACGCACGGGGCCTTTTTCAACAGTTCCCGTTACGAACACCATCATCTGTAAGGCTGCTGCTACTAAAACTAGGATCAATTCGAATACTTTACTTTGACTATGATTACAAGGACCACCACGACTACAAACACCCGCCTGACCTCTACTATGACTTCCATAAGCAATAACTAGCACGGACTTCAATTGACCACAATTGAATCAGCTGATATTAATTAGCTCTTTCAAACGGGCCACTTTTTTTGCTGATGGATTTTTTTGCCCAGGACACAAGATCAAAGAAAATGACTTTGGCACATGGCCGTCGCCATGCCAAAACTTTTTGCCGATTTCCGCTTTGTTGTCGAGTTAAAATAAATACGAACGGCCAAAGTGCTGCAAAACAGTCAAATGTTCGACCTCGGTATCGGTCGAGATGCGCAAAAAATATGAAGCGCCCGACTTTGGACGGGGGAGGTTTGATTCGCCTCCTGCTCACTCTTCGTACCCGACTTGCTGTACAGGACTTGGACTCGTCTCAGCTCCACGCTGTATCGCTCGTACGCTCGCTCCATGATCTCCTCCAGCGATGAGAAGGACGACGAGGACGAGCGCGCGTTCTCATCAACACTGTTGAACTGCGGCACACGTGCACACACGCTCGATTTAACGCACACGTCCCGACGTGAGCGTGTCCCAAAATACCTGCAGGTTTCCGAAGTCGACGACGATGAGTTCGGAGGTGTCCGAGTAGAAACCGTCCTTGGGCAGCAGAAGGTAGGAGGGCTGCAGGTCGATTTTCAAGTCCAGAACCTTGCGCGTCTCGATGATGTGAGACAAACCTGCAAAGATGCCACAAGGTCAAGTGGCCAGAAACAGGAGGCCGGCCGGCCGCCCCCAAATGCAAATGCGCCCCCGATGGAGGCTTTCCGGCCGGCCGGCCACCTGTTGCCGTCTTTTCTTTGATCTCCTCCAGTTTGGAAAGCGTGGCTGATGTTAGCACTTCCAGCTCCACGCCTTTGCCCATCTTGAAGAAGTCAGCCAAGCTGTTCACCGTCATCTAGAACACACACACACACACACACACACACACACACACACACACACACACACACACACACACACACACACACACACACATTCGAGAACGCTTGAGAGGGCGTCGGCGCGAGAGCGGGTCGGCGCGCCGGCTTACGGCGTCGTAGATGATCTGCACGGGCTGCGAGTGGACGCGGACGAGGTGATCGGCCGGGCTGTCGTCGGGGTTGAGCTCGAAGGCGGCGCGGAGCAGCGACGCCGCCGAGTCGCCCGCCGACGAGATGAGGGAGGGCGCGCCGCCGCCGCCGTCCAAGCCCGTCACGCTCCACTGCCGCAGGGCCGCCTCCACCCTGCCCAAACGTCAACACGCCGCAAATTCACGAGTGCTACGAGCAGCGTGCGGTTATCAATTCCCTTGTAGGCTTGCCGCGATGCCTCTGCAGCATTCATTCACCATCTCTCATGCCCATCTACTCGTACGCTCCTTGAACCTCTCTATCCAAAACCATCAAAGTGGAATATTATGAGAACTAAAAAAAAAAAAAAAATCGATATTGATTTTTGTACCCGCAGCGGCTTCGCTCTCTCCTGCGGTTGAGAGGAAAGACATTTCATCTGTGTTGCACGTTTGCCAATAAAGTGTGGACTTGACTTTGTTTAACGAGGCATACATAGTTCAACAAAAATGAAGTCAAAATATGACAAAGAAAAAAAAAAATACACACTGGCGACCGGGTGCAATGATTAAGCAACAGCTGGTCAACTCATCACAAATTATTTCCGAATGCTTTCGAGATCTTTGGACTCAAATTGCCCGAATGCTCGGAATTTCAGCATCTCGACTGCAAATGTTCGTCCATCTCTGTTGCCCTGCATGAAAGCAAACTGATTTTCTTTGCGCCGAGTCCAAAAAAAAATGTTTTTATTGCTTTGACGTGAGAAAACAAAGGTCCAGACTTATGCCCCCAATTCTGACAGACGTCGCAGAGTCGTACTTCATTCTTATTTGTGGACCGTCAATTTGAAATGATGTCCTGTTTTGGAAGAAAGGAAGGGGAAAAGATTCTTCTTTTGCAAATCCAAGTCATCGATGACTCGTCAAAAGAATCAACAGATGAATTGAGGATGAAAATCGCGGTAAGCCAACATTCTCCTCGGCGAGCGATTCGCAACGGCAACACGCGCGAGATGTCGACCGCGCTCACAATCGCATCTGGGTCCACCCACCTGAGGGCCTGGGCTCCCGGTCGCTGCGAGATTTTGCTGCTGAGGTGGATCATCTGCACTTGGAGGATCTGCGGGACGCGGGCTCGCTCCCTGACCGTCACCGAGGTCCGGAGCAGCTGGAAGGTAAGCTCCACGGCGACGTACTGCACAACGTCATCGCACGTGTCAAATTACGGCCGGGCGTCGAGAGCGGCACAATGCGTTTGCGCAACGGTTCGATTGGGGGAAAGCGACGCGTCGCCATCGCTAAGTCAAACGCCGTTTGCTCTCAGCTGATCGTTGGTCTCGAATGAAAAAAAAAAGGGCGTGTTGTTTTGTCGCGACCACCCGGCCTTCCTGGCGCACCTGTTTGGGCAAGGCGAGGTTATGCGAGCTTCCGCTGTAGCCGATGGCGGCGTAGAGCTTCTCCTTCTCCTCGGCGGTCATGATGCCGTCCAAAGCCGAGCCTGAGGAGGACAAAGATGGGTCGGCGCACGTCCCCGGGGGCGGTGCCGTCCCGGCGTGCCCCTTACCGACCTTCGGTCTCCTTGCTCTCCTCCGACTCCTGCTCCTCTTTCTTGGGCTTGCGGGCGAAGAAGCCGCTAAAGAATCCGCCCTGCTTGTGGGCCCCTGAAGCCTTCTTGGCGGCCACCTTCTGCCCCGAGCGCACCACCTGCGGGAAGACCAGGCGCCCCCGTTTGTCTCGTGACAGCTGGCATGCTCCCGTTATGTCAAAGCAGAAAACCACAGGCTGGAATAAATGGTGTCATATGCAAGTTGTCATTTGGAGGCCGGGGGGGGAAAAAAAAAAAAAAAAGTTGACGCCTTTCTCTGGGGTTGTTGTTTTTTTTTTTTTTTTTTTTTTTTGCTCACTCAACATTACATTCACCATCTATCACCATTTAATCCCGTTTAAAAAAAAAAGAGATACCTGCATATATATTTTCAGAACATTTTGCTGAAGCTTGTCCTCTTGCTGTCAGCCATTTTGGAAATGACTTCAATGTTAAACCGATTTTAGAAAAAAAAAAGGTTTCAGATTTTAATTTTGGGGTGAGACCCAACCGGGAGTAAACATTTTTCAAAATGTATATTTGGTTTTTATTCTTTCTTCTGGTGTTGTTCCCCGCCCCCAACGCTGGCAAGACTGCTTTGCACAACCACAGTTTTTTTCAGGTCCTTTTTTTCTTTTTGGGGGGGTTGTTGGGGGGGGGGAGGGGAATCTCCACATGTTTATTGTTATTCTCTAGCTTGAATTTGTAGCTTACCTCCATGTGGGCCTGCTGTCGAGCCAAGGTGATATTGAACACATCCAGAATTTTCTCCAAGTCCTGGTATGAGCACAAAGTAGTCCGGGTGAGTTGCAAAAGCCTCAACAGAGGATTTGTTTGCTTGGAGCGTTTGGACCTGAAGCTGGCACTCGGCGTCGGGGCTCAGCTTGTTCTGGCTCAGGACTTTGCTTTTGTAGGCCGTCTTGTAGGTCTTGACCTGCTGGCGGTGCCGTCTTATGTTGGACCAGGACCACATGTGGCTTGACCGGCGGATGTGAACCTCCAGGATGCTGCTGAAGGCGTAGCGCCACCTAGTGCACAGGAAAACACACACGCACGCACGCACACACAGACACACACAAAAATCCTGAAGTGTGTCTTTAGTCGGACCGGGATCGGGGAAAAAACCACCCAACAACTTTGAAGCTCTACGGGCACTATGTTTCGGTATTGTTGAATGTGTTGTGTTTCTAGCCCGACACATGAACGAGGACATACTCGAGGCCAGGGGGATTCTAATTCATATATTTCAAAGATTTGGAATGAAAGCCATTTGATAGAAATTGCATGTCTTTGATTGTGGCGAACACGTGAAGAACAACTGACCAGAAGGCGGCGTTGGAGTGGACCGGGACGTCAGGCCGGAACTTCCTGTAGGGGGCGTTCTTCACCATGCGGTCGACGGACTCCAGCATTTCCACCATGGTCACATACTTCAACGACCGCCACCGACCAATAAACAAACAAACAAAGTTGGCCGCCGTGCGACAATCGCCGGAACAACGGCATCGCCACGGCACATCACATCGACCGTCTCCATAGCGCTCGTCATAGCAACTGTCGTCACGGCGATGGCCATCATCGCGACTGTCTCTGGCACCGCCGTCATTGTGACACAGGCGATATCGGCAATTCTCGTGGGCGTCCGTACCACCCAATGGCAGATTTAGGTTGCCCGTGCTTGGTCCCACGATCGAAAAACGAGCAGAAGTGGACGTTCTTCCAAGTCACACATGAACTTGACAAATCTACAACACTAGGAGCTCGGGCGCACTACACATGTTGATGGCCCGATTTGCTCAAGATTTTTATTTTTATTGTTTTGTGGCACCTGAGGTTTGGTGATCTGGATGTCGATGTTTTGGACCTCCAGGTGCAGTTGGGCTTTTGGAGAGTCCAGCTCCTGCTCGGCATTGGGGTTGATGCGGATCTTGGCCGAAGCGAAGATGGGCTTGAAAACTGGGGTGGGGGGGGAGGCAGACAGAACACTCTGAATGCGAATCCGGATCGACTGGCTAAGAAGGTTCAGCAAAAGGCTGGGGGGCGGAGGGGGAACAAACAAAAAAAATATCGACCATAGAGAGAAAAATCGAGCTCCTGGTCCATGCAAGGGTCGCGTTCGAGTGGTGCAAAGGACACATGTACTGACTGTAGTGGTAGTGAGGCAGCTCCTGGTCCTTGCTGGTGATTCCACTCTTGAGCTGATTCTGGAAAACATCAACCAGCTGAAACTTGTACACAAGGACGTGAAGCTTTTTGTTTTTTTTTTTTTGAATCGATATTTCAAAAGGACCTCACCACAATCTCTTGCCGTGATCCGCGGTAGAAGATTTGACTGTTGACGTTCCAGTAGGCACACAAACACTCTAGACGGCCCAGCTGACACATCAAAAGCAGTTGTTATTCAATCTATCGTCGTGCTAATGCTACAGGCATCAAAATGGGAGCAATGTTTGATTGACAGAGGCAGGTGGGGTGGATTTGCATTTGAACTCAACTGCATTTCTTCAGCACTTTGTCAACCTAAGTGTATTTCTCGAGCGCTCTAAAACAACCACCGCTGTCGACAAAGTGTCGTACATGGAGTAAAAAGTCAGTCAGACAACAACAAACAATAAATCAGTACATTCATCACAAAGACGGGAGAAGGCGGCAGGGGCGGAGGGGCTCCGAGAGGTCAGGTTGGGCCAGGCCATTTCAAGATTTGAAAACAAATCACAGGATCTTCCAAAAAACTCGCAAACGAGCCAGTGAAGGAGCGACGCGCTCCCTCTGACGAGTTCCGGTCAAAAGGCGAGCGGCGGCATTTTGGACCCACTGGAGACACTTTGTGGAGGATTGGCTGACTCCAAAGTCACGTGGATGACAGTCATCCGGCCGAGACGTGACGAAGGCGTGAACCGCCGTTTCAAAGTGCTCTTGCGAACTCGACGGCGCTTTACCTTGTGGATGATCTTTGTCGCTTCGTTGAGGATGCACAGCTTCCAGCTCTCATCGGTAGTCTAGTAGGAAATCCCCAAACTCAGACATCGTGCACGAGGACAAAGGTTTTGAAGGCTGATTTGGGAGAGGCGTCTCCAGAACTGACGCTGGCGTGCATGTAAGATGGTGTGGTGGAGGTGTTACCTGCAGGCTGAGTTCTGCCAGGGTGACTCCCATGGACAGGGGGCGCTGCGGGTCTGACACCTGAAATGCACACAAACATCGACATGACCACGTGAAGCTTTTTGTACACACACACACACACACACAGACACACACACACACACACACAACTGGACTTTGAAACATTTTCTGCGGACCTAGATCAATATGTGAACCAAGATACCGATGCGGATCTGTACATGTACGCCTCTGTTGCTCGTAAAATGGTCCTTGTCAACTCGATCTTGAGGTGGAATTTATCCGAAGACAACTTCCAACTCCAATTTGACCAATGACGGGCTGCTTAACTCATTCGGTCGCAGCCGATTCTAGACCGCGTCTGAAAAGACGTTTAAAAACGTCTTTGGGAGTGAATGAGTTCAAGGCGGGGGCTGCGCGGCCCACCGCTCCAATCCGGCCCGTAGCGCATCGACTGCAATCTTTCAACAAGTCACCGTTGTTGGTCACCCTCGCGACCGCCTCTCACTTTGTCAACGACAGCGTGAAAGCGGCCGCTCGCGTATTCAAGATCGGACGCCCGAAGCCAAACTTACGTCGTCCTCGTAGCGCAGGTGTATGCTGCTAATCTTCACCTGCAGGTTCTTGATGACCTGCGTGGCCAGTTTCTCCATGAAAGAGTCCTTCTTCTCCTCCTCGGGTTTCTCTGAAAGCAAGCGGCACAGGAGACTCAGAGACAAACCCGAACCTACGGGGACCAGTCGCCGTCGGCGGCCCAAGTCGTACCAATCGGCGGTGGGGAAGCCCGGAGATTATTCGACTCACCTGACTTCCTCTGGTGATCGCGTTTCAACTTCCTCAGAGCTTTTTTGTGCTTTTTGTGTTTTTTACATCCTTTTGCCACTTTGGCAGCGTTAAAGAGAGACACGGCAGTTAGTCGGACAAAGCGGGAGCGGATGGAGCGTGTGAGGAGAGGTGCAAGCGGGAGGGCGACGACCAACACAAAGCAATCGTACGATGAAGCGCGACGACGGACGCGTGCAGTGAGCCCCCCCCCCCAAGCTAGACTGAGCTTCGGGCTGCCGCTTTTTCAGGCTTTGTACAACCAGCTGCTTTTTGCAATGCTCAACTCTCGCCGGAGTGCTTTGCAGCAGAGCGCCACTTGAGCCGCGGGCGCCTCCGAATCTGAGATGGCGGTCCTCGGCCAGAAAAGGCCGCAGCGTCCTCTCCGGGTCAGCCGTGAGATCTCGCGCCACGCGGAGGAGTTCAAGTATCTTGGGGTGTTGCTCACGAGCGGAGATGGGCAGTGGCCCATCGGCGCAGCGTTTGCGGCGAAGAGGACAACCGCGTCGGTCCGCCGCGGCGAAGGAACTGAGCCGAAAGCCGATGGTCTCCATTTACCGTCTATCTCCGTTCCTACGGTCACGCCAGCTCGGTCATCCGGGAGGGGCTCGGGTCGTGAAAAGAGCCAGTTGAGGTTGGCTGGGGCGTCCGGTGAGGACGCTTCCTGGTGAAGGCTTTTCGGGCTGACCAGGGGGGGCACGCGGCAGAGACAAGACCTCTTGGCCGTCCTGGGAACGCCGCTCAGAGGAGCCGGACGTGGCGGCGTGGCTGAGGGAAGGCCGCCTCAGCTGCTGCGAGCTGTCCGGCGGAAGCCAAAGAAAACGGCCGTTCGCAGTACACCGGCGAGTCCCAATTGGCGGTCGGCAGTTTTTTTTGGGGGGGGGTTCGCTGCACCGCCTGCCGACATACAAGAGCTCCAACAGGAAATATTGCCCAACAACAAGCTTGGCACGTACAAGTCGTTAGCATGCTCAGGCTACATTCAAGCAAGGGCGTGCATGCGCGCGTTACCGTGGAGTGTCTCCTTATCAACAACGCTCTCCAGATTGAAGAGCAGCTCGCCACTTTGCGACGCTGACGCCAAACGCAGCGTGAAGACATCGGCAAATCGTAAGAGGACATGGGCGGCACATCAAACGCCGAACGTTCTTCTGAGCGCGACCCATCAACTCGACGGCCGACCGGCACGGCTCGCCCGACCGACCGAGCCGCGGCTGCCCGATTGGACACGAAGGCGGATCGCACATTCCGCTTCCGTTGCGTTTGGAAATATCGGCGCTCATGACGGGTGGCGCTCATGCTCGTTGCCGTTTTATCGTAGCGTAACAATAATCTTTCGACAAACAAAGCGCTTTCCACAACAGTTCACATCAAATAACAAAATACGGCAGTGATGTGCGTGCGCCCGAGGGAAAGGACGCACAGGGCACTACCCCATCTCGGACCGTCATTGACCACAAAGTCGGGGTGGGGCTCCACTCGTGGAGATAACAACTGGAAGGTTTTTTTTGGCTTGTTTTCCAAAATAAGACATTTGTGACCCCTTGTCAAGCATTTGCTATTCCTTTGGGAAACAATATTACGGAACAAAAGTGAACGGATGTATTTTCTGCACTGCCAATTTGAAATGATGTCCCGAATAAAGCCAAACATGTTTTATTTTTTTCCCCCTGGATGAAGCGATGATGAAAATCATGGCTCATTGCGTCGGAAACTTTCCAGAAGTAGCCGCTCGGCCCCCTTTGCAAGTCTCTGAGAGCGACTCACCTCGCCTTGCCGCCATTCGTAGCGCATCCTCGATACGCTGCAGTTCGCGCTGCTTGGCCTCCTGCCGGTCGCGCTCCTCTTTGGCCGCGTCGTACTTGATGGCTGTCCGCAAACACACGCGCACACACACACAAATAGGTCGCGGTGAGTTGAGGAGCTTCATTTAAAAAAATAAATAAATAAAAAAACAGCACTTAGCCAGGATCGAGCAACATCCTGGTGCCGAGGAAAGACGTGGAAGTGAATGGACGAGTTTCTGTTCGATAAGAGCAGTGCTTTGGCGTCATCTTGCGGTATCTTAGTGTCGAGCTGCAATGTTGAAGAGTGAATTTCATTGGCAGAAATGTGTTATCGTAGATTTTTGCTTGTCATGGCAAGACTTGCTCCCCCCCCCCCCCACTACAGCCGGGCAGCACACGAGGTGTCACAAGATGGCGCCAAAGCAATACTTTGAGATCCGCGCCTTGGCCCGAAGACAAAAAAAAAAAAAAAAAAAAAAAAACGGCAAAACGGAGAGATTTTGAAGCCAAAAACAGACGACGGGTTTCACCCCCACCCTGTGGAAACAAACAAACAAACAAACAAGGGGAAAATGTTTGAAGACAACAAAGGACAAGAAGCGAGCTCCAGAAATTGCCCTCAGCCATGGGCTGCAAACCGCCATCTTGGTTATGAAACGTGACTGCTCGCATGACATGGAGAGGGCTGGGCCTTCAAATGCACTTTGGTCTTTTGCACTTTGTCAGGGAGATTCATCCTTCGCGTTATGTTTTCGGGCTTACGGTCTATTAAAAACAGAAAAAAAGAAAACACTTTCAATCTGCTAAAATCGGAGGAAAAAAAAAAATCTGACATCGTGACGTATTTTCACTGCGTTGTTGGCGTCCATCTGGATGCCAGTGTTTTTGCGTTGCCTTGTTAAATCATTGATCTATTTGGCTTTGACTGTTGGGTCCAGTCAATAAATGGCTGAAAGTTCTTTAACTGGCCACATTTTGGCTTGTCCAAAAAAAAAAAAAGAAGCAGCATTGGCTCATAATTGGATTTCCATTGAACTCATTCAGTAGCAGCCAATTCCAGACCAAGTCTGAATAGACGTTTAAAAACGTGTGAATGAGTTCATTCTGTGAGGGGACGGGGAAAAAATAAATAAATAACGGAGATTTATTTGACTTGAAGACAATAAATACGTTGCCCAGCCCTAACTCGATGTGAATCATATACTAAGAGTACCCAAAGAGTTTAGAAATAGTATCGGAATACTTCAGTCACGATGTACGTTTATTTCAGTTTTCCATCAATCTTGGACGACTCGGGTCAAAACGTTTGGAGTCGTTTGTGGCGGTCATGCAGCCAAACTCGGAAAGTTTGCGCAAGGAAGGGAGCCGCCGCGACTCAGCCTCAACGTCGGGCTTACCGTTCAACGGGCACGTCTTCAGCGCGCCGTCGGCTGGAACGCACGCACACATGCAATGTGAGGACATGCAATTTCTCACTCGCAAGCGCACGTGCATCCGCACGCACGCGCACGCGCGCGCATAGAGACGGCAGTGCGGCTCGCATCGCTTACTGGCGCCGGGAACAACCAGCAGGTAGAGGCCATCCAGCGTTGCCACGACCGCGTCGTTGTACAAGTTCTTCCAGGGGATTTTCAACGTCAGCGTGCCTGCCACACACACGCACAAATACGTAAATGGAAAGGGAGCAAGACAGGAAATCCTCCGTGTCATCGGGCGCCGCATCCCCCGGACAAATTCCTTGTGTGTTGCGATATACTTGGCCCCTCAAGTCGATTGTGAGTGTCGCGATCCGATATGAAGATGGGATATCTGTCGGATGTCGGGCAGACAAAGCGTACGGGAGCATCCGGGTCCGCATCCCCAAACAAACGTCGGGTCCAGGCTGCGCGCCCGCCCTTCGCCGCAGCAAGCGTCCAAGGGAAAACATTGCTGGTGACGGCACTCCGGTCAACTGGAATTGTGCTTTGTGGCCCTGCCCAGAGTGCCATCGACTTGCTTGGGCTCGCTTCTCGGGGGCCTTCGATCGGTTTGACCCGAGTGCAGCGCGGTGAATTGATGAAAGCCCAAAGTCTGGCATCAACGGGTCACACTTTCTCATCCCTACTCTTGCCGACTTTTGAATAATATATCACATATCGGCTCGATATCGACAGTCATCCCCCCTCCCCCCCAACCACCAACTCTGCGGGGGATGCCGAGAGAGGCGGGCGCGCGCACACTCACCGATCTGTCCGGCCTTCACCTTGAAGGGGAGGTCAAATTCACTCTGAACAGAAGAGACGCATCACAACGGGGCCTCCCGAGCCGTTCGCCGGCACGAGCGAAACGAACCAAGAAAACTTACCAGCGCATTTTCCTTCACTCTCAGGTTCTCCAGGACCACGTTTCCTGCAAGAAATGACGCTGCGTTACCGCGGCAACCAACCGGGACGGCAGGAGGCAAATAGCCCCCCCAGGCCCTCGTTTGCACAGCTCCGGTCTAGTAATAGGTGAGCTCACGCTAAGAATCAAGGCAAACGAACTATGAATTAAGAGGAGGGACTTATTGAATCGCTTCCAAAAATAAAGTCTGCCGACCCCGCGGCTTTTTTTTTGGGGGGTTGTCCTTTTGAAATTGCAGCCCTTGGAAAAGACTGGCGTTGCATGACATACACCGACTGCAACGCCAATTGCAATCGGAAGCCTTCCTGGGGCCGAGTTGGAGCCTTTCCAACAGACAGGACGCTGATGATTTGCGGTCACGAGAAGAAAAGCGGCTCATGGGATCCTGACATACAGGTTTGCGCCACGCCCGGAACAAAGGCATACCTCCGGAATAGGATTAACATTTACTTCTGGCACATGCGGTCACCATCGCCGGAGAAAAACCAAGCGCGCGGACACGTCATCAAAACAAGAACTCGAGAGAAGATGGAGAAATAGACCAGTTGAAGTGGAATCATTCGTTAGCCTCTGAAGATAATTGCTCGGGTTTGTTTTTAAGTTGAATGGAGGCAACCGGGCCCTCGTTTGATCCGTATGTTGCTCTTGATGTGTTCCAAAGAGCTTACAAAGTGCTAAAGTGGCGATGGGTACCGTATCGATGGATGCCTTCTATTCAATTCCCGATGCGTTCACTTTTGAGAGACACGCTTGCTGCTCGCCAGCCACAGCGTCGGGCGGGCGGCGCCGGCGGCAACAGCGGCACAAGGAGAAGGAAGCGCGTGAGAGAAACAAGGATGGCGCAAGCAAAGCGGAAGTGATTCTGCCTTTTGAAATCGGGGGCCTGAGCCACAAGAAGCCTCAATAAGCCGTCACGTCTTTGTCGCATTCAATCACGGCCCACGACGGATTCAAAGCCAAGACTCCTTTGGAGGTGCTTGGACACGCTTCCAAAGGAGCCAGTGCCATTGAGCAAAACGGAGGCGCTGCTGAGAAGGGAAGCGGGACCGTCGCCGCTTCGCGCACTTTTCTCCAACCAATGACATTGTTTGCTGAAATAAGATGATATTTGAATGCATGTTTTGCAAAAGGATCTTCATTGTTTTCATCGAAACGTGGCCTTCTCTCCAATTGCTCTTCTCAAATGATGACCTTTACGGCAAAGCTGGCGCCTGGCGCTACGCCTCGCACCATTTGTTGGCGTTTTCCCAACGGGCGGCCGGCCGTCCGGGCGTTCTCGCGGCACCACATCGAACTCGGTATGTAATACGCGACAGACTGGCTCGGAGAAGAACTTGAAGTCAAATGCAAACACCCGATCCATCGGCCGGCGTCGTGCGCAATTTTTCCTCTCGCGCGCGAGGCCAGTGCGAATGAAAACAAGCTAAGAGAAGCTGTCTCGACAAGAAGAAATTCTCCGGCCGATGTTTCTTTGAGCGCGGAAGGTGGACCGGGGCTACAAATATGAAGATTGCTACAACACGCGCGACTTGAAACGAGAAATATTATAGCACGGTTCAGAACGCAACAAGAAAATGTACTTTTTGCACCGAACACATGATATCAAAGAGCATAACGCCCAATGAAGGTACGGTATCGACCGAAACCAAAGCCTCAGGTCGAGTGTGACGTTTGGAACTTGGCCTGCCAGTCTGCCTGCGAGTGTGGACGCGGGTCGTGGCCAACGGCGTCTGCTTGACGGCACTCCCATTTCGAATAAGTCAAGTTTATCGGGATTGAGGGGATTCACGGGGATGAGCGACTCGCCCCGATTCCAAACCCCTGCAACCGAGCGCGTTCAAAACTCAAAAGCCGGTGGGAGGAAAAAGACGAAACTTGGAGAGGGAGCACACATGTCAACATTTGCCCTTGACAGTTTGTCTCGGCCACCGGATGGCGTAAAGCGCATCAGCGACCGCGGCTCTCCTTGCCCACATGCCAGGGCATTACAACATCAGCGACGCCGAGCGAACGAAGTCTGGTTGCGCCCTGAAGAAAAAAAAAACAAAACAAAACAAAAGAGAAATAAGATAAATCGTGTTTGGGCGAGCAAATTAGGACCGGGGTTGAGAAGAGACCTGGCTGCGTGTCGCTACGCTGCGTTGCGCGCCTTTTCCGCAATTTACGAGCAAGTTTCTACTGGCGAGGCAAGCGAACGCAGTCCGGCTGCGCGCGGCTAGCCCGCCACGGTTAGCCAGCCGCGAGTTAGCCGCTTCTGAGCTCACCTCCCCAGATTCCGATCTTGAGCTGGGACTTGTCCAAGTTCTCCACGTAGTCGCCGATGAACCTGTTGAGAAGGTCGCTGACCAAAGCCTCGAACACCATGATTGACAGGCGCGGAGCCGCACTTCCGCATTGGACGCCGACGAGCGCCGAGCGACCGAGGCCTCTGCGTTCCGCTGGTCGAGCCTGCCGTCCTTCAAGAGCTGCGAAAGCGCCCGGAGCGCATCGATCGCTCAGCTGATTCCCCGCACCGGTGCTTTTGTTTTGGTTTCCGACTTCTTTGTAGAACAGTCTGTCAAAACAAGAGTTACAAACGACCAAGGAAGAATCGCCCAGCCAAAAGAAAAACAAAACACGCCAAATGAATGCGAAATGCTTTTAGACTGAATCAAAAGTCTCGTTTCGAGCGGCAGCTCGTGAAAGTGGATCCAGCACAGGCCTTTCAGAAAGACACAAACAAAAAGCTTTATTTTTTGAAAATTGTGAACCTTGCAAGAAATACAATTCGAGGAATGCAATCGGACTCTTTTTTCTTCACAAAAGCGAGAGGCGCGTTCTGGAAATGAAAGTCGGAAGGTCGATAGTTGTCGCAGGAAGCGGCGCTGTTTGTCGTTGTTGTGGTGGTGGTTTTATTCGAAGCCACTTTTCGAAGACGGCCTTTGACGCCATTCCATTAGCGCAAAGCGTAGCCGCGGTGACGTCATCAGCAGGCGCAGCTGATGAAGGCAGCGAGCCGGCTAATTGGGGCTCATTAGGGACGAGCGCGACGCCGAGCGGCGTCCGATGCGGAAAGCTCAGTTGCCATGGCAACGGGACGCTTCCGCTCCAGGTTTCACCGGCGAGCCACCGAGCAGCTCGTTGAGGCGACCGTCAAGCGCAAACAAGCGCCTCAAAAACAAAGAGAGACACATTCGGTCCCAAACAAACACAAAATACCACTTTTTGTTTTTCAAGATCACTTTTGCACTCACTTGTTGTTTTGTTTGTTTGTTTGTGTGTGTGTTCTGCTGTTGGCAGGTGAGACGTTTTGTCTTCAAAGCAAAAAGTCGTGTCAAAACACCATCTAGCTTCATCTTTTAAACATACCTACTTTTTTCTCTTGAGAATAATATTGATCAGAGATGATTTTTGGCTTGGAAACTTTTTTATTGTCAGATTAAAGAAATGTCATCATCATTTTTATAGAATCTGTGAATATTGTTTCAGTGGCTTAACTTTTTTATTTTTATTTTTAATCCAGTACAATTCGTTCGGTCACTACAGTTCCGTTGTATGCCTACAATACATTTACAATGAATCACTTTAGAAGTGTTTGTTTTATCCCTGTACTACGTATTTGTTTTTCGTTTCGCAATACATTTCCAATCAGTATTTAATTGAACACAGCTTCATTTTTTTCCCCCTCTATTCATATAGAAAAATATTTTGGTACCTTTTAGAGGTATTTGAGTCGCCTCCATCTAGAAGTACATTTAAATTGAAGAGAATTTACTTTACTCTTCGGGGGCATGTGAGTGCATCGAGGAGTATTTCGCGAGGGGTACCGTAACGCTGATTGAGTATTTTATAGATTTCAGAATGTTGAGGTTCCAGTAGTTTTCACTGACTTTTGGGAAGTATTTTGTCAACTGGAGAATTTTCTGGTCACTTTTCGGAAGTGCATGAGTACACATCACATCACGTTGTACATCCACACTTCCGATGCGACGGTTCTTAAATGTCGGTCACTAAGGTAACACTTGGAGAGCCGAGTAACAATTTATTGATTGATTTAATTTCAGGTGCCGTCTTTTGTCAAAAGTTTGAGAACAGCTGCCCATGAGTCTCGGATGAAACGCTCCGCCTTGCGTAATCGTATTTGAGGCCAAGCGGATGATTGGCCGGCACTTGTCGAAGCCTCCGGCGAGCGTTCATTTGTCCGCTTGAACTGCGTCAAGTGGTTGCCGCGGCAACACCCGCTCCATTCGGATGACAAAGAAGATATGCGACACATCCCCGCGGCGGCCGCGCAAGACGAGGGCACGCGTCCACAGTCGCTCGCAGGTGAGTGGCCGCACCGCATTTACGATGACATCTTCACCGGCAAAACATCAACAACGGGTTTCCATTCAAAAGGAGACTTTTTATCTCGTCATTTTATTGGGACAAAAACAAAAAATTTTTTTTTTCTCCTGTCTGTCTATCTATCTATCGATCGATCGATCGATCGATCGATCTATCTATCTATCTATCTATCTATCTATCTATCTATCTATGTATCTATCTATCTTTCTATCTATCTATGTTTTTATTTTGGAAGAGATAAGGCTTGTGATGACAGTGACCGTGTCTGTAAAAAAAAAAAAAAAAAGGACAATTATTTTATGTTAGAAAAAAAAAACCCTGAACTTCCTTGAAAAAAAAAGTTTGGATCTTTTTACCTCCTTGTTTTTTTTTTGTTTTTTCTTTTATAAGTGCATTTTTTACAATTAAATAACAAGAATCTTTCTGGAAAAAACTGTTCTAATACGAATTAAATACCACTTTATACTTGGGGAAAAACAAACAAACATGTTTTTGAAAAAGGATAGCTTGTTCTTAGTTAAAAAGATTCTTTAAAAATTGGTTGACTCTTTTTCTTCAAATATTTTTTTTATACTTTTATTTGCATGGAAAAAAAGGTTTTCTTGCAAGCTGATGGGGAAAAAAACAAAGAACAAAAGATCTTGCAGAAAAACAACTTTTTACTTGAATGAATGAGTATTTTCCTGCAAAATGTGGATTTGTTGTGTTGAATTTTTCAAAAAAAAAAATACTGACCTGAAAAATGGAAGTTTTTTTCTTCTGGGGAAAAATTCAATTCCCCCCATGGGAAATCAGACTTTTTTTTCTTGAAATAAGAATGAGAATCTTGTGTCACCTTGATTGAAAAAGAATAACGGTGTTGAAAGAAAGAAAGAAAGAGGATTTTTTTTGTTTCCTGTAAAGGTGAACCTTTTCTCCGGGTCCTCCGGTTTCCTCCCACATTCCCAAAACATGCGTGGCAGGCTGATTGAAGACTCTTAATTGTTGATGGTTGTTCCTCATTGTGTGTTCTGCGATGGGCTGGCGAGCGCCCGAAGACAGCTGGGATAGGCTGCGGCACGCCCGCGACCCCCCCGAGGATAAGAATCAAAGACGTTTTTTTTTTTTTGTTTTGTTTTTTTTCCCTGGGGAGGAAAATACCTTTTTTGGTATCAAATCCTTCAAAGCAAACAAAAAGGACCCCCCACCCCACCCCCTCCCAACAAAGCTTTTTTTGTAATTGTGGCATGTTGCGTGTGAGAAAGTTGTTCAGGATGTGGGTGGGCGTGGCGCCATCCCGCCGCTGCTGGTTCCTCTGCCTGCTCGCTGTCTCGTCGGCGACGCTGCTCCGACCTCGCGAGCTGCGCCATCTTCAGCTGGACGCTGACTGGTCACCGTTAGGTGAGACTTTTGCGATATTCCAGTTTTGGCAATCCTTTATTTGGTTTATTTATTTATTTTTTTCTGTGGTGGTGGTTATAGCTCTAACTTT
>NW_017806061.1:252392-254163 GCF_001891065.2 Hippocampus comes | reverse complement strand
TGATTGACCACAGACAGAAGCCGCGCCCCCGAAGCTTGGCACGACCCCGCCCAGGTGGACGAGGACAACAATGAAGAACGCGGGGACTTCCTGATGGAGGCGGAGTCCTACGACCAGGTGGGTGTGGCCTCATGCCACCTCAAAAACGAATCCCGTGTGCCGCACGATTGTTATTCACGGCTGGGTTTGCCCATCCAGGACGGTTCGGCGTCGCGCGCCATGCGCTCGGCCCGCCGCTGCATCCGGCACCAGCAGTCGTGTTTGGGCTTCCCGCTGCCCTGCTGCGACGCCTGCGACACCTGCTATTGTCGCTTCTTCAACGCCATCTGCTACTGCCGCCGCGTCGGGCACGCCTGCCCGTCGGCGCGCACCTGACGCCGCCCTCCGCGAGCGGCCGACACACGAGCGCGCCGAACCACCAGGATGCATCAAACACGCCACCGCGCCCGCCGGCCCAGAAACACCCGACGTGCCGACGGGCCGCCGTGGTCCTCTTCTTTTGCCGCCGCTTCCCCTCGCTTCTCGTATCCATGTTGGATCGACTGTGCTTGAAATAAAGGAAGTCCTCCGTTTGTTTGTCCTCAAGTTTGAATTTTGCCTCCCTGACAGCAGGGAGCAGCGATGGGAAAAGTCACCATGAGTCGCGGCTCAGGCATCCGCGAATTATTTACGACAACGAGAAAGCTGAACTCCGATAACTCATTTTCAATTGCCATTTTCTTTCATCATGTGTTTTGATTCACTGCGATTGCTATTCAGAAGAATAATGCTAGTCTGTCAACATTTCCTTCAACGGATCCATTTTTGGGCACCGAAACGTCGGCGGTGACGGGCCGTAACGATGCTGAAAGGTAATCGAAACGGTCCGAGTGACATGTCATGAGTAGACAGTGGATGACAGGAATGGAAGGTGCCGTGTCAGACATCCTTTGTCGGCCACGATCAAGAAATTGAAGACAGAGCGCATTTGTCGTTGGAGACGTTTTATTGACCATGACGTTGTGCGTTGGGCTTAGTTGGCGGCCATGGTCTGGTCCATCCAGGCGCGGAGTTCGGTGACGCGGGCGTAGACGCCGGGCATAGTGGGCGTGCACGTTCCGCTGCCCCAGGACACGATGCCCACCAGGGTCCAGGCGCCCTCCTTCTGGCAGACCAGGGGGCCGCCAGAGTCGCCCTGCGAAAAGACAGAGAGAGTGCCCGTTAGCACGGAAACAAAACCAAAGAGCAGCGCTGAGGAATCGGTACTCGTGGAAAATCCTTTGGGGGGTGCGGACTCGGCACTCGCAGATTTACTTTGCGTCCTGCAGGACGTAGTAACGTGGTTCTCGACATTCCGTCGTCGAGACTTGGTACTAAAGACTTTGTACTGTCAACTTGGAAGTAGACACTCGGTAGAACTGTATCTGTCCTCGGATGGCCAAAGTTGAAAGTAGACAACCGGTACTACTGTAGTTGACGTTTGACGGTCAACACTTGAACACTTGAAAGGGAAGCTCCAGTCACCACTCGGCAGAGATACGACCCTGTTTAGGCTCGGGATTTGAGAAGGTCACAATTAGTTTTGAGAGGGCCCAGCCCACCATGCATGATGAGGCTCCGGAGGCTCCGGCGCAGATCATCAGGTTGCTGATCTTGTTGCCCCAGAATCGGCGGCACTGCTCGTTGGTCATCAGCGGCAGGGAGGCCTGCTGCAGGAGGGCCGGCGTGTCGGGAGCTGAAAGGCAAGCGTAGGCTCGGGGTGAGGGTCGGGCCGGAGCGGCCGGAGCGGCCG
>NW_017806061.1:251964-252123 GCF_001891065.2 Hippocampus comes | reverse complement strand
GGGGGGGGGCGGGACGCGAATCACGGCGTCAAGGCGGCCAGCCGCGCTCGCTGGAACCGTGCCGACGGAGCCGCGGTCTCACCTTGCCCACCCTCAGCACTTGGGTATCCTCCTCGGCGGACGAGCGGTCGGGCTCCCCCAGAACCACGACGCGGGAAG
>NW_017806061.1:247872-251766 GCF_001891065.2 Hippocampus comes | reverse complement strand
GCCTCCTCGCCGTTGACGATACGAGAGTATCCCGTGATCACGGGAGGGATGGCGGGAGAGCCGCAACCTGATGACATCGTCGCCGCCCGCCGACGTCAGCGAGACATGAGGAACGTCGGAAAACAGACCTCGTCAATCGGGCTGTGCGCATCGCTGAATGCTAGCGCGCTCGTGCTAAGGCTCACTCACCGTAGGCGGCGCCGACGAAGGCGAGGCACGAGAGGATCCACAGGAAGGCCATGGCGACATCATGTCTTCTGCAGACGAACGCCGGCCTTTTATCCGGACGCATCTGCGCCTGATTGGACGAGAGGGGCGGGCGGGGCGTGGCCACGGAGGCACACGCTATCAGAGGACGTGAGAGTTTGGACACATGCAATCCCGGGAAATCTGCAGCTGGGCAAGTGCCAATGCACATCAATGTCAGAAAAAAAATTGATGTGTCGATCTATCTTTATGTATTTGTGTGTGTGCGTTTGTGTGTACAAGCAACCAAAGTTGATGATGTCTTGATGATTTATTGAAGGCTTTATGAATCGCTGATTGATGGTTTCGTGATTGATGCATTAATTGTATGTTGATGTTCTATTCCAGTGTTGCAAACAATTGAGGAGTCAAAGGTTGCATTATTTGGTGTCGGTAGTGTATGTCTATATATCAACATGTACTGGTATATGTTTTGATGGTATAAAACTAATATAGCTGTGTACGTTCCGCCCCATAGATTTATATTTGTATTTATATTCAATGAAAGACAACTACTTGGATATTCAATTCTATTTATTAAATATAGTGCACTTATGGATGCATTTGTGCCATTGTGGAAATGTAAAGCACATGTTGTGTTCTAATCCATCCAAACATCCAGTGTCAATCAATCAATCAATCTATCTATCTATCTATCTATCTATCTATCAATCTATCTATCTATCTATCTATCTATCTATCTATCTATCTATCTATCTATCTATCTATCTATCTATCTATCTATCTATCTATCTATCTATCTATCTATCATCTGAAGCGCTTATGCTCAGGGGGGGTCATGCCGGAGCCTCCCCCAGCTATCTTTGGGCAGCAGGCAAGAGACACCAATCACAAGGGCCCCCCCCCACCTCCCATAGACGGACAACCATCCGCTCTCACAATCACACTCTGGGACATTTTCGAGTGTTTCATTAATCTGTCAACTGTGTTTTTGGAATGCGGGAGGAATGTTTCACATCTGTGGAGATATATTTGGAACAATCTTATCAGCAGCACCGGAGGATTTCCCAGCCTGAACGGCTCACTCAACATTTCAATCGGATTCAAGCCCAGACATTTACGATACCACTGCAGAATTTTTTTTTTTTTTAATTTAAACATTGAAAAGGTGACTTGCTGATGACCTTTGGATGGTGTTGCTGCAGAACTTCAGTGCGCTTCAGCTTGTGGTTACCGACAAATGGCCAAACATTTCCCCTCGGGGTTTTCTGATAAAAAGCAGAATTCACGGTTCCATCGATCACGGCATGTCGCCCAGGTCCTGAAGGAGCAGGGCAGCCCCAGCCCATCACACTGCCATCTCCGCGTTTGACGGATTCTTGGGTGTCCTTTTTTTCTGTCATCTCGTGCTCCATTTATCTCACCTTCCAAATAGTTCAATTTTCATCTTGACAGAGCATGGAATATTCTCATATTCTGACAAACGTGTTGGGAATCATTTTCATCTGTTTCATTCATTTATTTATTCCCAAAGTAAGATGAACCTTATCCTCTTTTTGTTCCGCGGCACTTGCTGCCTTTGCTTCTTCTTTTGAAGTCCATGACTGGGGCAAACTCGGTGATTCATTAAAGCATGAGCCCAACTTGTATCATTTCAGGGAAGATCAATAACATCGTCGAAACAAGTTGCCTCCTTCCATCTTAGCCTTTGTTTGGAGTTTTTCTTGTTTTTTTTTCTTAAACCCTCATTTATTAATAATAAGAATACATTTGATTTCCGAGTGCCCTTCACAACACTCAAGGACACTTTACAATCAAGGACAAAACTTGTCGTGTCGTCTAAAAATGCTTGTTGTAGAAATTAAAATTGTCTGATTGAAGTAACGTGGCTTCTATGTCGATATAACAAACTCAAAATGTATGTCATCGACTTCAAGATCGGGAGATTGAAAGAATGATTTGATCAGTGTACTTTTCTCTGTTTGGAGTCCAAATTGGCCGGTATTCCTCAAGGTGAATTGAATTGGCTTAAAAATGAAAATGACATTTTTTTGTTATTTGATGAAGGTCGAAGGCCGGGGCTCTGATCTTCATCTCTGAAACTGTTTGTTTGGCGTGCATTCATTCATTCATTGCCGATTGACACGATGCTTTGCCGACGGGATCCAGGCTTGCGCCATTTCTGAGGCGAGCCAGTAGTTCCTGGCAGTTGTCGGTGAAGCATCACAAACAAGAGGGGAACAAAAAAGGCGGAGAGGGTCCACGCGACCCAACATCGCGTCTCGCACCAAAAATCTGACAGCGGTGGGAAAAAAATCCATCCATCCATCCAGTCATTCATCCATTCATCCATCCATCATCCATCGAGCAGGTTTTTGAAATGCGGGCGGAAACCGGAGTACCCGGAGAAAAGCCACGCAGGCAAGGGGAGAAGAAGCAAACTCCACGCAGGAAAGCCGGACTCCGGAATCGAAGCCCAGACCTCTGCGCCGTGAGGGCCACACGGTAACTAGCCGATCGCCGTGCCGCCCGGTGGGGGAAAAAAAAAAACATACCAAAGAGAAGATGCGAAGTAAAAAAGGAGCAACTGAAGGTGAGGGTTGGAAGGTTAGGCGCAGGGGGAGGCTGAGGCGGAGGCTCACTCACACAAGTCATGAAAGGCAAGATGAAAATAAACGTCATGACTAAACTGCGGTGAATAAGGCTCTGATGGCGTGTGGTTGTGGTAGCTCGTCACTTTTATTAAACATTCCAGTGTGGAAACAGAGGTTGTTTTCAGTTGGCGGCCATGGTCTGGTCCATCCAGGCGCGGAGTTCGGTGACGCGGGCGTAGACGCCGGGCATAGTGGGCGTGCACGTTCCGCTGCCCCAGGACACGATGCCCACCAGGGTCCAGGCGCCCTCCTTCTGGCAGACCAGGGGGCCGCCAGAGTCGCCCTGCAAAAGGACAAAGAGAGAGCCCCTTGACAAATGACAGCATGACACCACCGCTCCCACCACACGCTAGCCTGTCCTGTCCTGTCCTGTCCTGTCCTGTCCTGTCCCGTCCTGTCCTGTCCTGTCCTGTCCAGTCCTAGCCTGGCCTGTTCTGTCCTTCTTGGTTCTCATCAGGCGGAACTAGCCATGTCCCGACGAGTCCCTTCCTGCTTTGGCCCATCCCGCCCTGTGCTGTCCTGGCTTTTCCCATTCTCTACTAGACAAGTGATGTAGACCTATACGGACTTGGTGGGAAAGACTTACGACACGATATTTATCAGGACAGATTTGGTAGCACAGACTCAGTCGCAGTTGACACCGAGGAGGTCACCTTGGCTAGTAAAGACGAAGTAGTCGGTACACTTGTTGGTAGATGCTTGGTAGCGGACACTTGGAATATTTGGCAGTACAGACGCGGACATAAAACTCTTGAGAGTAATGGAGACTTGTCACCTAAGACCAAGTACTGCACACTTGAAGGAAGGCACTGCGCATTCGTGGACACTTTGCAGTTAGCAGAAACTTGACAGTAAATCTCAGCCCACCATGCATGATGAGGCTCCGGAGGCTCCGGCGCAGATCATCAGGTTGCTGATCTTGTTGCCCCAGAATCGGCGGCACTGCTCGTTGGTCATCAGCGGCAGGGAGGCCTGCTGCAGGAGGGCCGGCGTGTCGGGAGCTGAAAGGCAAGCGTAGGCTCGGGGTGAGGGT
>NW_017806061.1:247420-247696 GCF_001891065.2 Hippocampus comes | reverse complement strand
GGGGGGGGACGCGAATCACGGCGTCAAGGCGGCCAACCGCGCTCGCTGGAACCATGCCGACAGAGCCGCGGTCTCACCTTGCCCACCCTCAGCACCTGGGTGTCCTCCTCGGCGGACGAGCGGTCATGCTCACCCAGAACCACGCGGTGGGAAGTCCTGCAACCGGCGAAACAAACGCCGTCGGGCTCGCGTCCGCGAATTGATCACGCGAGTCATTCGCGCCAGCAGTCACGCCACCGCGATGCCGCTACCTGACGTTGCCGGGCGCCCCCGTCA
>NW_017806061.1:188007-243226 GCF_001891065.2 Hippocampus comes | reverse complement strand
ACAACCGCCGTCGGGCACGCGTCCGCGAATTGATCACGCGAGTCATTCGCGCCAGCAGTCACGCCACCGCGATGCCGCTACCTGACGTTGCAGTGCGCCGCCGTCACCACCCAGTTCTCGTTGACCAAGGAGCCGCCGCAGAAGTGGAAACCCGTGTAGTCCTGATGCCCAAAAACAGGCGCCGGCGCGCTCACGTCACATCACTCGCTGCGTGCCGGTGCGGTTGTGCGCGGGAGTGCGGGCGCGCGCGTACCTGCAGTGACACCTGCCAGGGCCAGGAGTGAGGCACCGCCTCCTCGCCGTTGACGATACGAGAGTATCCCGTGATCACGGGAGGGATGGCGGGAGAGCCGCAACCTGATGACATCGTCGCCGCCCGCCGACGTCAGCGAGACATGAGGAACGTCGGAAAACAGACCTCGTCAATCGGGCTGTGCGCATCGCTGAATGCTAGCGCGCTCGTGCTAAGGCTCACTCACCGTAGGCGGCGCCGACGAAGGCGAGGCACGAGAGGATCCACAGGAAGGCCATGGCGACATCATGTCTTCTGCAGACGAACGCCGGCCTTTTATCCGGACGCATCTGCGCCTGATTGGACGAGAGGGGCGGGCGGGGCGTGGCCACGGAGGCACACGCTATCAGCGGACGTGAGAGTTTGGACACATGCAATTCCGGGAAATCTGCAGCTGGGGGAAAACATCAAGTCATACCTGAAAGGGGGGCAGCGGTGAAACTTTTTGCTGACGTCTTGGATCGTTCAACAAATGTCACTCAGATATGACTTTTCCAATCCAGTAAAAATGTATTCGGGCGGGGCGTGGCCACGGAGGCACACGCTATCAGCGGACGTGAGAGTTTGGACACATGCAATTCCGGGAAATCTGCAGCTGGGGGAAAACATCAAGTCATACCTGAAAGGGGGGCAGCGGTGAAACTTTTTGCTGACGTCTTGGATCGTTCAACAAATGTCACTCAGATATGACTTTTCCAATCCAGTAAAAATGTATTGCTGTTGAAATAGGTTCACAGAAGTTTCATTGATGTGTCCAGGATTTGTCGAAACCATCATTGATGGCTTGATGGATTTTTTTGTTGAGCTTTTCTTCATTGATGGCAATGAACGTTCTCATTTATTGATGGACTTCAAATGGCATCTCAGTGATCGGCGCTTTCCCGGCTCTCTTCGAACGTGTTCATTTGCGGGTTTTGTCGGTCTCATTGATGATTTTGAAGTGGAATCAAGAAGGAGATGGTGTGCCGTGTCAATATCGACGCGATCGGCTAACATATGGGAAACGGACCTATCTGCTGAGATATTCAAGGGCGATGTCAACGTGTGTTTGAAGGGCACCTGTTCGACACGTCTGCCTTTTTTCACCCGGCAACTGCAATCGCGGCCGTATTATTTTCAAGGACACGTCAACGTTTAGAACATACAGTCGAGCTGCCATCGGAGTGGCCCGGCAGCGGCGGAGTCATGCTATTCAAAATCTTGCCATATTTTTGGGGGAGTTTTGGTTCACATTTTGTCACATCCGAACGCAAATGTTCAACACCCCAAAAAACACAAAATCAGTCAATCAGGAAAGAAAAGCTGTTGCGACATTATTCTCCAGACATCGCCAAATTATGTTCCAGGCCGCCAATAAATTCAAGCCATGATGTACTCTGTCAGTGCCTGCGTGTGAATGCCTTTTATGACTAGACACACACACACACACACACACACACACACACGCACACACACACACACACACACACACACACACACACACACACACACACACACACCCGATCTAGATCAGGGGTGTCAAACTCATTTCACATTGTGGGCCACATACGGACTGTGTAGATGTCAAGTGGGCCAAACCATTAACATGAACCCATACTGAGCTATGAATCACCAAAATGTCATCTCTTTCCTTTGTTTTGGTCCCAAGAAGCATTGATTGGCGCTTTCATGTCATTTGCTGCATTGGGTCTATCTCGGTGACGGACTGAGACTGCTATTTTCTTCCCCGATCAAAACAATGTCGTCTTCTCCTGTGATCAAAACAGTGTGCCCCCCTAGCGGATAATCCACGAATTGCATTTTATAGAAAATATTCCTTCTGTGTCTTCAATGCATTTTTTTGTTTCACTTTTAAATGATCCCGCGGGCCGGATCGAACCTCCTTGGGGGTCGGTTCCGGCCCGCGGGCCGTACGTTTGACACCCCTGATGTAGATACTGTAGATAGTACGTCGGCCTCGCGATGCTGAGGTGCAGGGTGGGATTGGGGCTCCGGCCTTCCTGTGCGGAGTTTGCCTGCGTGGGTTTTCTCCAGCGACGCCCCTTTCCTCGCACCTTCCCAAAATATGCGTGACAGGTGAATGGAAGGCTCTAAATTCTCCGTCGGCGTGAGCGCAAATGCTGCGTAGGGTCCTCGGACTTCTCACAGGAAGCCCGTGTCGCGATTTGAGGACAGGTGTGATGCGGTCCAGCTTGCCAGTCTTTGGAAGGACGCCGGCGGCACCGTTTTGGATCAGCCGCAGCTGACTGGTGGTGGTCTTTTTTATTCGATTAAGACCTGTAAAGGCACAATTATAGTCATGGAGTCGACTGAAAATAAAAGCACGAACAAGCTTGTTTTTGATTCTTTATTTCTGTGTTTGGTCGAGACAGAAAGTCCTTCATTCGGGCGACGCTTTTCAGCTTTAGTCACTGCTTTTACGTGGCATTCCGTGAGGTCGAGTTAAGACCACCCTGATGTTGGACCTTTCTTTCGTGGGGCCAAAAGCGATTCCTTTTCCGGATCGAGCTGGAGAAAAATCCGGTCCGTCCGCTCAGTGATTTGACGAAACCAACCGGGGTCGATGTTATCGTTGTTTCCGAAGGCCGTCCGACGATCTCCTCCAAATTCGTGGTCACATGCTTCCAGTCAGCCCACGAAAACAATCGATGAGTCTCAGGATCACAAAAATCATCACCATTTCAAAACTCCAAAGGAGATTCAATTGTCATTTTCCGCACCACCAAATCATCGAAGGGCTCTTTTTCGTCACGGAATAGAACGGTCAAAAGTCAATCCATTCAAATGCGGTCAATGGAGGGCTTATGCATCATGAAGTTGTCAACTCTCGAGCTCGCTCGCCATTCTCTGTCCTCGAGGCCAAAGTCAGCCACGTTTTGTCATCGTGTGGTTTCATCGCCTCTGCAGCCGAAAAGAAACTTTTTGCGTGGATGTGCTGAGCTGAGTGCATTTTTCTCAACACAGCCGCTCGAAACTGAGCGGAGTCGGTGATGGGCAATGGTCAACTCCCGACTTCTGTGGTCCAATTTGCATGTCACGGGTACAGAAAAGAAATGAAAACGTGACACCCGACCAAAAAATCGAAAGGTTGCTGGAATCTCGTTTTTCCGTTCGGTGTTGCCCGCGAGCGTGAATGTGAAATCAAGTCGAGGCCAAGAAGTCGTCGTTGATGATGCCATATTTTTTTTTTTTTTATTGGGGTTCTGCGGGAAACGCGTGCGGGCGATTAGTTGGCGGCGAGGGTCTGGTCCACCCAAGCGCGCAGCTCGGTGACGCGGGCGTAGACGGCCGGCGTGGACGTGGAGCAGCGGCTGCTTCCCCAGGACACGATGCCCACCAGGGTCCAAGCGTTGTCTTTCTCGCACACAAGAGGACCGCCGGAGTCGCCCTACAGTGCGCAAAGGGGAAAGCAAGTGAAGAAGGAAGTGGGCTCTTCAAAATCTGGATGCTCGATTTTGGGGATTTGATTCATTTTTTTAAAGCGACACGAGTCCATACGACTTTTGGGCACATACGGAGACGACCAAGCGATCGCAGCCACGGCCGCACCGTCACTGAGCTCAGGTGGCTTCCGTTTCAAAAGCACTCCGCTCATTGCCATTGGCACACCTCGAGCGGCCCGTTTCTTTGTTCGCGCGAAGTTAGCGGGCGACATTGGCCTCTCGCGATGCGCAAACGTCCGATGTAAATGCGAGGAGAAGAGGACGAAGGCCGTCGGGCGCCATGGGCTCACCATGCAGGAGGTGGCGCCGTCGCCTCCGGCGCAGATCATCACGTCAGAGATGTTGCTGCCCCAGTGACGCTTGCACTGCTCGTTGGACAGCAGAGGAAGCGCCGCCTGCTGGAGCTTGTTGGGAGTGCTGGGAGCTGCAAAGGCGGCGGCGGCGGCGCCGTTAGACGGACTTTTCCCCAAAGGAGCGACGGCGGTGCAACGGCCGTCCCTCCGTCGAGCCGAGGGACGGCCGAAAGCAGAAAGTAACAAAAGCGGCACGATGAGCGGCAAGAGGAGGAAAGGCCGCGACAAGAAAACAAAGCGGGACGAATGCCAAAAGGAACGGGAGTAGGAGAACCGCAAAACAAAGACGACCGTGTATCGGAACCCACATCAAAAAAGCCACGTGCTCATCGTTTGCCCCGCAACCAAGAATCGCTTCATCGATCGATGATATTGTCGATGACGCGAGTTCAATTTTTTTTTTTTTTTTTTTCAAACGGGACATGATTTTAAGTAGACATTGCGGAGAAAGCAGGCGGTCCGAGCGCGGCGTTCCGAGGAATTTTGCCTTGACGGAACAGGAACGAAGCGGCCAAATCCGCCTCGGGGGTTTGCGGTCGTGTTTGCCGAAAAGGAAGACCTCGCTTGCTCGAGCGGCCGGCCACCGATCACGGCACACCCGCGTTCCCGGGTTTGGCCGCGAGACTTTTGCAAGCGGAGCCCGCCCGGCACCGGGATCTCATTTTGGGTTGTCAGCGAGTGGCGCGACGACCGCCCCCGCAGGTGGATCCGCTCGGCCGCACATGTCGGACGATATCACGTTTGGAGTCGCCATTTTCTTTCCCTTGACTTCCCCTTCAGATGAAACAAGGCGATCGACGGGTTTTCAAAAAATGACTCTGGCGTAATCCCGACGACGACAGAAGGAGGAACAGAAAAAGCCAAAGCGTAACGAGAGGAAGCCGAACAGCGAGCTGCGATGGGCCGACGTCGACTGAGAGCAAGAGGAAGGAAAGGCGGCGAGCGGACCGTTGTATCTGGTCAGTCCCCATCCGGAGGTGACGCAGGTCCTTCCCGGGGCGAAGTCGTCGGCGGCCTCGGCCAAGCAGACGGGCGACACGTTGGTGCCCAGGCGGGCGGGCGAGCTCAGCTTGATCAGGGCGATGTCGTTGTTGATGGTGCGCGGGTTCCAGCGGGGGTGCGTGAACACCTTGGCGGGGCGAAGGACCTGCACCGCCTCGTTGGAGCCGTAGCCCTTATCGTGCTCGCCGGCCACCACGCGGTGGTAAGTCCTGGGGGCGCGGGGGAGGACGGCGTGACGAAAGGACCGCAACTTCCGTACCCGTACCCGTACCCGTGCGTGCGTGCGTGACGGCTACCTGACATTGCAGTGGGCGGCGGTCACCACCCAGTTCTCGTTGATCAGGGAGCCGCCGCAGAAGTGGAAGCCGTTGGATTGCTGCCCGGGAAATCACAGCGTGACCGACTGGAAGAGGCAACGCGAGCCGAGACGCTACGGCGGGAGGAGAACAGGAACGCAATCGCGGAGGCTCGGTAGCCAAGAGCAACGGGGGGCGCAGGAAGATCGGGACCGATACGGAATGAGGAAGAGGGACACCAGCAGGAGGACAGGAGCGGGAGCTCAGCGAGGACCCAAAGGGGGACGGGAACCGGAACCCAGAAAGAGGCGGGACCGGGATGACCAAGACGAACGGAAGGACGAAGGAGAAGATGGAGAGGCAGCGCGAAGGGGAAGCCAAAGGGGAACAGGAGTGAACGACCCAAAAAGACCAAGCGAAAGAGTGGGTCAAAGGAAGGAAGAAGAACAGGAACCCGCTAGATGAAGACAAGAAGGGTCCGGGAACCCAAAGAGGAGCCGAAAGATGGACACAGGAAGAAGAAGAAGCCAAAAAGGAATGCCGAACTGGAAACCAAAGCGGACCCGGACCCGGCTCAGCGCCAGGACCTGGACCGGGAACGTCACCAGCGCCGGCCAGAGTGCGTTGGACCCATCTGACCTGCAGGGAAACCTGCCAGGGCCACGAGTGCGGGACGGCCTCCTCGCCGTTGACGATGCGAGCGTAGCCGGTCACCTCGGGGGGGATGGCGGGCGTTCCGCAACCTGACACAAGCCCAAGAAGACAACCATGACGTGACGTCGTTCGACGGTGATGTCACCCACACTTGGCGCCCTTCCCTTTTCTGACCGTAGGCGGCGCTGACGAGGGCGAAGCAGGAGATGATCCAGAGGACGGCCATAACGACGACGACGACGACGACGACGATGATGTCGCCGGGTCTCCGCTGCGTGCTTTTATCCAGCGACCGGACTGGCGGCGACCAATCGCAGAGCGGCCTCTCTCAGACCGCAGCTGCTTATCAACAGGCCCGCTCCCACGCGCCGAGTGGACGGCGCTTTCACCCACTCAAACTCAACTCCGCCGTCACATTTGGCACCAACTATTTTTCTTATTCATACAACCTCATTTCATCTTGTACAATACAATGCAGGACATGTTTCTTTTTAGAGCGCTTTCACGACGGCTTCAGCTGTAACATGGGATACGATGACTATGCATGGATGGATATGTCGCTCTCTCTCTTAATATGTGTGGGGGGGGTGAGAGAGAGAGAGATTGTCCCCAAGTGCCCTTTCTAGGAGAGACTTTTCACTGCGTTCCATTTCCATGAAAAGGAGGTGACGTCGCAGTGAGCGGTGTCCAAGAAGGGAGCTCGATCTGACAATCACTTTTCCATGAGCCCCAAAAATCTCCAAAGTGTGGATGACGACGACCATGTTTTGAAAGTCATTCTTCGAGAAAACGTCCTCTCGCGATGCATTCCTCGAGCAACGCATCGAATACGACGGCATTGCAAAAACAGCCGACGGGCGGAAAATATGGCGACACATTTGGGACACGTCTGTCTGGAAATCGGGACTGGTTAATCTTTAACTTTCCCCATCCTCAGCGTGTTGGCTTTCACACGCCGATTAGACGCAAAACATGCGAGCCGGGTTATTTTTGAAGGACTTGCTCAACGATGGAAAAATCTCCGGGGATGCGCACCTCGAAAGACGCGCCAAAGAGATCCTGCCAAAACCTCGCTTTTCCGAGTGCGCTCGTATTCAACGCGGCTGCGGGACGGCCTTGAAAATAACGCCGACGCACACGAGCAAATGCAAACACGCGCAGACTGAGCGTGTTTCGGTTCCCCCGGCCCGGACGCACCTCGCAAAGCGTCTCGTGTGGTGACTTTGAGGGCACGTGTGCGGTGGGTGTCATCACCTTCCGCTGATAAAGAGGACGTCGGCATGCGCGGAAGCGCCCGCGTTGCCTTGGAGCAATCGGGCAACCGTTGTGTCGTTTTCAAAGCACCCCCACATCGGGGATGCGGTCTCGCACGCGGAAAGCGAGGACGGCTGCGGAAGGCCGCCGCCAAGCGCCCACTTGACGGCGGCCGACTTCACGCTGTCATGATTCTGTTTGGGACCACCAGGTGGCACTGTTAGGCTCTCCCTGCAGCTGCACGCCTGTCGGTCGTTCTGTCATTATTGCTTGAAAAGAACGCCCAAATCAGTCATGTTTCGGTTTTTCATTGTTATGTTTTATCTCCAGTCATGGTTTTGTTTGATACTTTGGATTCGTTTTGTTGTTCGGACTTTGTTTCGGGTTTAGTTTTCTGTTTTTGATCAATACACTTCTTCAAGTCCACCCGGCTCCTCCCTCCCGCTTGCTTTTTGGGGTCCACCACAACCTCGCCAACGTGACACACGCCGTCCGCAAGCGACGAGCTTCTTGCGATTCCTTCCGAACGCGCCTCGCGCGCCGTCGATCTCTTGCGGCGACGCCAGCCGCCGGCTCTGTTTTTTTTCCACGTCGGGCAAAGGCGGCTGTGTTCGCACCCACAACAGCGCCGACCGTTTCGAAGCACGCGTGTCTGACCAAAAGAAAGGAAAACCCGGCCGCGGCCGGTTGGGCGGCGCTCGGCGAGGAAACGGGGTCCCCGGGCGCCATCGACTCGCTCGTAGAGATGAAATCGAGGAGACCCTTGTTGGAGGTGCAATTTGTCGCTTGAGATTTTTCTTGTCACAGACACTCGGTAGGCCTGGCGCAATCGACTTTGCATTCCAAGACCGAAGCGCCTATTGATCGAGAATCGCCCGCACCGTCGCCTCAAAGGGCAACACACGGTCGAGGTCGATGAAGCCAAACGCTGGAAACGGAAGCGCCCGCCCTGACGGGCAAGTTGCGGGCAATGATTCGCTGCCCACGTCGTCCTTTTGTGCTGCCAAAGTGGATTTTCCTGCCATCAGCGTTTATGAAATCTCCGTCGTGCATTAAAGACGACTAATCGGGATTACCGAGGCCAGTCGGTCGGGGCGCGGCCAAAGGCGGCGCAGGCTCGGGAGAGAGCGTCGGGAGGCGCGAGGGCGGCCGGACGCGCGTGAGGATGGACGGCAGAGGAAGACGAGGAACCGACGGCTCCTTCAAGCGCTCGTCCGTGAAACGCAGCGCCTCGTCTGGATCGCAGAAGGTAGGCCAAACCTTCTCCGACATTCTGCGCTGCACGCCGCCATCCTTCACATCTCTTCACACGCGACTGGGCAGCCGACGCGAGTCCGAGACCGCGCCGTTGTCCTCTGCGACGACTCGCGAGGCAATTCGAGCTTCCCCGCAAGCAACGTGAAGTCCGCGTGACAACGTGACGTTCTCGGAGCTAATTGGGTGCCCTCGGTGACGACCTCAAGCGCGCAGACGCACGTTGAGGTGCCCGAAGGCGACTTGAGAGCTGAGCTTAAGATACGAGGGAATTCGTTGACGACCACTTGAAGAACAAACAAAAACAAAAATGATTTGACTTGAAGTGTCAGGAGACAACTTCAAGGCCTCAGAAACAAATTCATGTCTCCAGACAGCGACAACTTCATGCCCGTAGAGACAACCGGATGTCTTCAAAGACAACCGCGCGACAGCCGGACGGTCTTGGAGATGACTTCAAGTCCTTTGAGAAAATCGGTCGTCAGTAGAGACGGCTCGACGCCCTCAGAGACAACGGCGGGACAAATTGAAGTCAACTCGTTGTCTCCGCAGACGACCAGAAGTCCTCCGAGACAATTTGCCATCCTTGACGACAACGTGTTGCCAGGGCTAACTTGTCTTCTGAGTGACATTAACTTGACAGCGACATTTGACAGTCATTATGCTAAAAAAAAAAAAAAAAAGAGACAAAAAAAATGTCCTCGTGGACAGGAAGTAAGTGTTTGATTGACATGTACACACTTGATATATATATGGATACTATATACGTACTGTATGTCTATTCATCTACACACACACATATATATATATATATATATATATATATACACACACAGAAAGAGAATATATGTACTGCATATGTACATATGACTTTATGTCTTATATGATGATGACAATGTAAACGAGGCTTAAGTTATGTTCATGTTAATCCTCCATTATGCAGAGTGCAATATCACGCAGTGTGTGTGTGTGTGTGTGTGTGTGTGCGCGCGCGTGAGCACAATGAAACATTACCACAGTGATTTAAAAGCTGAGCAGGATTACTTATTTTTATGTTTATTGTGTAAGAGGATTTGGAACCATCAAGAAATGGAAAGCTTCACTCTCGTTAAAATTAGGCCGTTTCTTTTCCACACACACACACACACACACACACACACACACGCACACACACACACACACACACACGTGTGCGCACCCGCACGCTTAGGCGCACACCACCTTCGTTCCAGACTTGTCACCGTCTTTGATGAGACCGATGACTGCGGTGTCGTCTGCGAACTTTCGGAGTTTGACGGCCGGGTGTGTTGAGGTGCGATCGTTCGTGTAGAGGGCGAAGAGCAGTGGCGAGAGGACGCATCCCTGCGGGCCTCCGGTGCTGAAATGAATGAAAAAAATGTACTCATCTCTTCAGGGAAAAACAAAACAAAAGTGTGTTTGGGTTTCTCACTCTCTGGGAGTGGCACCTTCCTGGAAAGCCCTTTTTGGATTCAATGTTCTCAATTGGACAAACTGCTCCTGTTTGTGGAGTGACCCGAATGGAGTTGACATCCGCCGTTAAAAAAAACGGCGGGACGGTCGATCGTATCTCGAGGCACCGCACAAAACGACATCAACGGTAAGAAATATACGCTCAGACTTAAAGTACACGGTAGGAAATACGGCAGCACGGGACGCGCCGTCAAAACACGACTGCCAATGATAGCGCGGGATTCGATGCTGTCTCGTTTCAGCTGCAGAGAGCTTGGATCGAGAAAACCTTCCAGAAGAGAGAATGTGTGCACATCATGACCGGAAAAGACGCCAGCAGGTACACAAATGCGGCGTTAAAGTCCGTCCGTCCATCTACTTTGGCTTCCGCCGGGTCGGGCGGTGGCGGGTGCGTCTGAAGAAGGCGGCGGTCATTTGTGCCAACCGCCAAAGAGAGTAGAGGAAGAAGAAGAATGGCAACAAAGGCGTGACCTCTCGCTCCTTTAGCACCTGGGACCCGCCACAACAAGGATTTGTTGACTATTTACTGCAGCAAAACGCACCGTCGCTGACTGGGATTTTTCTACCTTTGGCCATGATGAGACTCCAGGCGAGCCATTTTCAACTAAAAAAGAAAAACGCTCGCGGTGTTCGAAGCAAAAAATACAATCATTAAAAAAATGCGGAAAACACGTGCCTAAAATTTTAGCGGCACCACTTCAAGGGCAGTCCGGAGGCCCGTTGTTGTGTAACGGGGTGCGATGCGCCCCTCCGACCGGCGGAGGACACCTTTCACCGCGCTCGGCTCGGTTCGGTTCGGCCGTCGACGGCAAAGACGTGACGCGACTCGGCGCCGTTCTCCCGGCAGGTGCGGCTGCGGCCAGCCGGTGGCGCAGCATTCGGCGGTCCCGGAGGCGGAGCGACCGGAGGTCCGACCCCCGGAGCGCTGGACCGCCCTCAAGCACACCCGGGCCGCCCCCACCGACGCGTACGGCGTCATCGAGTTCCAGGAGGGAGGACACGTCAACAAGGCCATGGTACTGTACGCGACCAATCCTCCAAACTCAAGCACCACCCTCCCTCCCTCTCAAGTGGCCAGATTTGTTCACCGCGTGCCCCCGACATTGACCGCTGCCCCGTCCGGCGTATTTTTTTTCATGCGTGGTCCCCCCCCCGACCCCCCTGCAGTACATCCGCGTGTCCTTCGACTCCAAGCCGGAGTGCCTGCTGCAGCTGATGGTGAAGGAGTGGTCGCTGGAGCTGCCCACGCTGCTCATCTCGGTCCACGGCGGCCTGCAGAACTTTGAGCTGCCCCCCAAACTGCGGCAGGTCTTCGGACGGGGGCTCATCAAAGCCGCCGTCACCACCGGGGCTTGGATCTTCACCGGCGGCGTCAGCACCGGTACGTCCGTTTCGGGAGGCCAGGTGGCCAAATGGCGGGGGGGGGGGTTTGACTACAGTGCGCACCCCCCCCCCCTCCCACTTCACCATTGACTTCCCACGTCATATGAGAGCCAAGTCGGGATGTCCTTTTTAACTGGAGGGCGCGCGTGTGCGGCAGGCGTGATCCGCCACGTGGGCGACGCCCTGAAGGAGCACTCGTCCAAATCCCGCGGCAAAGTGTGCGCCGTCGGCATCGCGCCCTGGGGCATCGTGGACAACAAGGACGACCTCCTCGGCAGAGACGTGAGAGAGCGCCGCCTCCCTCCCCGAACGCCGGCGCCAGCTCGGCCTTCCGTTGCAGCCTTTTCCGATTTCCATTGAATTGACGTGAAAATCCAAATTTCATTTCAATTCCAATTGGAGAAAAGTCACCGCACTCTTCTCGTACCCAATCAGACCTTTGATGATGATGATGATTTTTTTTTTTTTTTTTTTGATGAAATGACCTTTCTTCGTTTGTCATGATCCCTTTGCGTGTTTTCGTGTCAATATTTCATATTTCATGTGTCATTTCAAATTCCCTTCCTTATATTTCATTTGGCTTTGAATGGAACTTTCCGTACAATTATGCCATAGAAATATTCCTGTCATAGCAATTGCTTGTTAAATTGGCTAAAAAAAAAAAAAGGGGAACGCCTCCATTTGCTTTTTCATCCATCGTATACGACATTCATTTTTTTTTTTTTGTTTGTGCATCTCTTTTTATGTCGTGCAGTACAACTATTCCTTTTGCGGGCCTTCTTTTCCCCGCGTTGACATAAATTGGGCCTTTTTTTCTGATGAAAGACGATGAAAGTCCCTGAATTCAATGTGGTACTATTCTATTGAAAGTATTGATTAGCATTCACATCAATACAATTGAAATCCATGAGCTAAATTAAAAATTTAATCCAATTTCATTTTTAACGTGATTGCAATTATTCAGCGGGACGTAACAGGGCCAATTTTGGCTCATAAAAAAAAAATCAAATAAAAAATAAGATGGTTAAAAAAGTACATGACAACACCGATGTATGGTGCCAAATAATGGACAAAAACATCCCTTTTATTCCCGCTATGCATCCATTTAAAAACGAATGCCCGTCCCCAGCATGCGGTTTTGCGCTTTGCATCTCGCGCAGGTGTCGCGTCCGTACGGGACGATGGGCAACCCGCTGAGCAAGCTGGCCGTGCTCAGCGCCAGCCACTCGCACTTCATCCTGGCCGACGACGGCACGGCCGGCAAGTACGGCGCCGAGGTGCGACTCCGCCGGCAGCTGGAGAAGCACGTGGCGCTGCAGAAGATCAACACGCGTGAGTGGGCCGCCCGCTGACGCTTTTGGCGCCCCGCCCCCGACGCGACGAGCTCCGCCCCCCGCCGCCTCTGCGCAGGTCTGGGTCAAGGCGTCCCCGTGGTGTGCCTGATCCTGGAAGGGGGCCCCAACATCATCTCGGTGGCCCTGGACAGCTTGCGGGAGGAGCCGCCCGTCCCCGTGGTGGTGTGCGACGGCAGCGGACGGGCCTCCGACATCATCTCCTTCGCGCACAGATATTGCCACCCCGACGGGTGAGTGGCGAGCGAAGCCCCGAGCGGCCTTGCCCTTTTGCTAGTGTGACCGAAAACCTTGCAAACTCTTGAGTTTCCTCGTCGCCTCCTGGCGGTGGCAGTTGGACGTGCGACTTTTGCCAATGGTCGAGCTCGGTGGAGGTCAAAGTAGCGCTTTGGCGTCAAGGACCGATGTTGGAGCTCGGTTTCGACCCCGCTGTTTTGCTCCGGAAAAGCCGGCGCCGCGTGACACACCGCCATTCGGGCATGTCAAAGGGACGCTCGCGTCCCAACGGCGCAGAGAAGTGGCCCGGCTTGTTTTTGTTCCCAAAGGGCGCAAGAATGGCCTCAAAAGTGGCCGGCGCCGACCATCTCCAACGCGGGGGCGGGGCGGGGAAGAAAACGCGTCGGCGGGCCGCTCGCGCGTGTTGATCTCCTGCGGCGCCACGGGCTTCTCCGGCTGGCGGCACCCGCACCTGCCGCCCGCCCCGTGGATGAAGTGCTCCAATGAGCAAGGACAGCTTCGTTGTGTTTTCGCTCGGGGTCCCCTGGCTCCTTATCTCAAGCCGACCGCCCGGGAGCTCGGGTCTTCAACTGGGCGGTGACGGGCAAATTGGTGCCGTTGTGAAATCCGGCTTCTTTCTTCTACTTTGGAGTCCGCCGGTCCTCCATGCAGCGTGCCCAGTGGGTCCAGAATGCCGCCGCTGGCTTCTTGACTGGACCTCGTCGGAGGGAGCGCATCGCGCCTTCACTGGCTCATTTGAGAATTCTTTGGACGATCCTGCGATTGGTTTTCCAATCTTGCGATGGCCCCACCTGACCTGTTCAGCGGCTCGGGTCTGGGGACCACACGCTACGAGAGGCACCGAGAACCAAGCGCAGGATGTGATGCGAGGGGAGAGGGAGCCTTTTGCGTTGCCGCTCCCTCTCTTCGGAAGGAACGTTGGGCGAGGCCCCTCCTCGGCCGCCCATCTTTCAAAGTCGTCGGTTTTCGTCTTCGGCTTTGGACTCGGCACGACGCTTGATGTCGAGTTGGACTTTCTGGCGTCCTCGTTGTGGATGAATCGGTTTATCGTTTGTTGTCGTCTGACTGACTTTTGCGGCACTTTGCAGACAGAGGCGGTCGCTCGGGAAATACAGTCGCGTTTGTCGAGCTGGCCGAAATCCGCTGACGGGCTCCCGCGCCGCGCACTTGTCGACTGAACCCAATTGCCGCCTTCGCGCGACGGCTCACGTGGCTCTGCCGTTTCGCCGCCTTCGAGGTCCGTGAGCGAAGGCGTGAAGGAGCAGCTCCTGGTCACCATTCAGAAGACCTTCAACTACGGCCGCGGCCAAGCGCAGCAGATCTTCCTCATGGTCATGGAGTGCATGAAGAAGAGAGCGCTGGTGGGTCGCACGCCAAGCAACTCGCCTCACCCCACCCGCGCGCGGGCCATTTTCCGTCGGCGATTTTGGCCGGCGATTGCCGAGCGCTCCCGCGAACTGCCCCGCGCCCCCGTTGGCCGCCTCATCTTTGAAACGTCGTTTGGTTTCAGATCACGGTCTTCAGGATGGGCGGCGAAGGCCAGCAGGACATCGAGATGTCCATCCTCACGGCGCTTCTCAAAGGTCAGAGTTCGGCGTGTCCGCATCATACGTGACGCCTTGACGGCGAGGGACTGACGAGCGCGCGCGTGTGCGTGCAGGCACCAACGCCTCGGCGTGCGACCAGTTGAGCTTGGCTTTGGCCTGGAATCGCGTGGACATCGCTCGCAGTCAGATCTTCGTGCGCGGACACCGCTGGCCCGTGAGCACGCTCGCACTCGCACTTGCACTCGCACGCCCCTCCTCCCCCAGCGTACCGAAACGCGCTTCCTCGGTTTGAGCTCAAAACTGCGCCCGCTCCCGCGCGCCTCCGACCAACTATTGCCGACAACACTTGAAGTCACAGCAAGATTATTATTGCTAACGAAAGCTAAAAATGAATTAGAAAAACAATTTCGGTCATTGAAATGAAAATGGGACTGTTTGCAGAATTATGGAAGGGGGGGGGGGGGAGGTATCGGAATCCAACGAAGGCGGTGATATCAGGGGTGCGTATGGGCGTGGTGATCGTAGGCGTGTGTGCGTGCCAAGCGTCCGCAGCTGCGTTGCCAAGCTCATCGTCTCCGTGGCGACGTCCTTGGCGCGCCGGTCTCGGGCTCGGGAAGGAGGGCAAAGGGGCTGATGGGAAGCCAATTTTTCCATCCAGTTTTTCAATTTGAAAGACTCTTAGCCTGCGACTCCCAATGGAGTCCATTTGCCGAATCCTCGCACGCCAACGGCTCCGGGTTCTTTTCCATTTTGCCCGAAATAGAAACAAACAAACTCTCAAAACGAATTCAAACCAAGTGAATGAAAGAAAAAAAAAAGCGGCTAAAATGGAACCGGCGGTACGATGACAAATCCCAAACTGTCATCACCTCGGTCTGGACTCGACACGAGTGTTCGTGTGCAGCCGGTGACCTTGAGCGAGCGTCCCAAAAGCCCGGCGGCGGCCCAGCGCGCGGCGGCGGCGGCCACCAAAGCGAAAGCTCGGGGGAAGAAAGGAAAAGCAGGGAAAGCCAAAGTGGAGCCCCCGGAGGAGACGGACCCCAGGAAGCTGGAGCTGCTCGGCTGGGTAAGGCGAGCGTCCTGACGCCGACTCTGACACCGCCGCCGATCGCTAAGGTGCGCCGTGGCGCTGCGGCAGGTCAACTCCCTGGAGCAGGCCATGATGGACGCCTTGGTGTTGGACCGCGTCGACTTTGTCAAGCTTCTGATCGAGAACGGCGTCAACATTCATCACTTCCTCACCATCCCTCGTCTGGAGGAACTCTACAACACGGTTGCAGGCGCCGCGCCACACACACACACACACACACACACACACACACAAGTGACACCGTCAGACACAAGTGACACCCGACCGACACGTCAGACATGACGAGACCGACACAGACGTGCGTGGCACAGGGTCGACACGTGACGGCTGCTTGGCAGGCGGGGCGGGCTCATGCGACATGTGATTGTCACATGTGACACTTGATGTGACTCGCAGGCAAGACGTGACCGACTTGACGTGACGGACACGCAAGTCATGTGACGCGTATGCGACACGGAACGGAAACTCGACCCGGCACCGGCGGGGGACGGAGGACTGACGCTGATGACGGGCTCAATGACACGTGACTGACACATGTGACCGATGTGCAAGACGCGTGTGCCGGACTTAAGCGACGTGTGGCTGACATGAGTGATGCACGCAACCGGCAACTGAGGCAAGTGAGACCCGACCGACGTGTGTAACGTGTGAGTGAAGTGCGCCACGTGGCTGAAATGTTACAAATGGGAGACACGAGACACGTAACCGACACGCGTGTCCCCACATCGAACACGTCCGACGTGCAAGATTGGTGACAAAAGTGACAGGCCTGACAGACTTGCGTGACGTGTGACTGAAACGCGATGTGACCGAGTCCTGTGACATGCGACATGCGATACGGGCGACGTGGCCGACACGTGACACTGACACACGTGACAGATTTAAGCAACACGCGACTCCTCGGAAACGTCACATATCCAAGCGTTCAAAACACGTGACGCTCCGCCGACGGATGTGACGCGCGACTGATATGTGTCAGACTTGCGACTGCCGCACGTGAAGCCCGGGCGACCCCCGCAGCTCCGCCTCCTCCGCTGACCTGACGCAGTCCTTTCTGTTTGTGTCCCCGCGTTGCGCAGAAGCTGGGACCCGCCAACACGCTGCACTTTGTAGTCCGAGACGTCAAGAAGGTCGGTCGCACGTGATTGGCGGCACCGGGCCGTCATTCGCGTGACAAGATTTTGAAAGAACACCTCTTGGTGTTCTTTGGAGTTTCTTTGCGTCTTGATGACTGACATGACCATTTTTTTTTTCTCTCTCTCTAGGGGAACCTCCCTCCAGACTACCAAATCACCTTGATCGACATCGGATTGGTTCTGGAGTTCCTGATGGGCGGAGCTTATCGCTGCATCTACACCCGGAAGAGCTTCAGGGCTCTCTACAACAACTTGTACGGCCTCAAGCGGGTGAGCGAGCGGCAACACTCGCGTGCACATCTTAGGCCTCATCCTTACCCTGGATTTTCTACGTGGGCTCCCTCTAGTGGTACGCAAGAGAATCACCGTCTCAGTACGCGCCACTTGGATTGAGCTTTTTGAAATGTTGATCAAGCGTTTCGTCAGGTAGCGTTTCAGTCTTTTGGGCGTAGCATGACAAGGTCACTCTTGCGTAACTTGCTCTTCTTGGAGTATTCTGACCTTAGTCTCGCGATGCCATGTCCAACCTCATAATTCGTTCGAACTCAACATTTTTCTTGCGACGTGGCGACTTTGACAAGGTTGGACGTCCCCCGATGACAGTTGACGTTTTGTCTTCCAGCCCAAAGCCTTGAAGCTGCTCGGCATGGAGGTAATTGTCGTGCCCCCGCGGCGGCGTCAGAACGCGAGGGCGCGGGGAAGGCAAACGTTCTCTCTGGCCGCCTCCAGGATGACGAGCCTCGTGCCAAGGGCAAGAAGAAGAACAACAAGAAGAAAGAGGAGGAGGTGGAGGTCGACGCGGACGACCCCGAGGTGAGCCGCTTCCAGTACCCCTTCCACGAGCTGATGGTGTGGGCCGTGCTCATGAAGCGCCAGAAGATGGCGCTCTTCCTGTGGCAGCGCGGGGAGGAGGCCATGGCCAAAGCCCTGGTGGCCTGCAAGCTCTACAAGGCAATGGCCCACGAGTCGTCCCAGAGTGAGCTGGTGGACGACATCTACCAGGACCTGGAGAATCACTCCAAGTGAGGGCGCCGTCGACGCGGAGGGGGGTGTGGTGCGCTCGCCCAGGGCCGCCCGTCCTCAACCCGTGTTTGGCGCGCGGCAGGGAGTTCGGGCAGCTGGCCTACGAGCTTCTGGACCAGTCGTACAAACGCGACGAGCAGGTGGCCATGAAGCTGCTGACCTACGAGCTGAAGAACTGGAGCAACTCCACCTGCCTGAAGCTGGCGGTGGCCGCCAAACATCGGGACTTCATCGCGCACACCTGCAGCCAGATGCTGCTGACCGACATGTGGATGGGATGTCTGCGCATGGGCAAGAGCAACAGCCTCAAGGTACGCGCGCCGCCGGATGGCAAACGGGAAGGTTCGCCGGACGGCCGGGCCATCTTTGCTTCCTGTCGTCCTTCGACAAACGCCAAAATACCGCGACTGCTCGTCCTGACCCGTCTTGGTGCTTTCGATTGAAATGTGTCTTTGCATGTCTCGCTTGTTGGATTTTCTTTCCAACTGTTGTGGGTGGTGGCCCCCGAGTAGCAATGTTGCGGTTTTAGCGAGGGCTACGTGGGGCAAATATGGAAGAAGCGAGAACCACAACGCCGGCTCCGTCCTTTGCCACCAGAACCACCGGCGACCTGAACGGCCGCTCAAAGCAGTCCGGCGTTTTTGTTTTTGCTTGACCTCTTCTTGCCGTCCAAGCGTGGTAAAGCCTCCAAGTGCCCGCTTCTTCCACAGGTGATTTTAGGAATCGTCTTCCCGCCCGCCATCCTCCTGCTGGACTTCCGCCTGGGCGAGGAGACGTCCTTCCACTCGTCCAAGGAGAGCGAGGGCAGCGGAAACAAAGACGACGACGACGCCAAGTCCGGCAAGGTAGGGGTTCCCGAGGAGCCCCTCGGTCCGTCCTACTTTGACCGGGCGCTGAACTTTGGGTCCAGGACGCCGTGTCCAACATGGACGCCGCGTCCAAGAAAGGAGACGAGGAGGACAACCGTAAGAAAGGCGGCAGGAGGATTCCCGTCGGCAGGAAGATTTACGAGTTCTACAATGCCCCCTTCACCAAGTTTTGGTTCAACACGGCAAGTAGCGGTCACGGTCATTCGAGGCCTCCCTCTTTGTCCTGTCTGGCAACGACGAGCCCGGAGGTAGGCAAACTGCAAGGGGGTCCGGCAGGGCTCCGCCGGTGATGTTCTTTTGGCGCTCCGGCGCAAGGCCTTTTTGGAAGGGCTTTGTGACCACGGATGTCAAAGCGGATGTCGTAGGGCTTCCATGTTGCGGGTTTCTTGGGAGTGGACTGTTTGAAGCAGGATGGAACCTCGGACAGGTCCAGGGATCCGGTCAAGTTCTGTGCAAAGACCGAAGCCAGCTGGTCAGCGCAGACTCTCGGGCAGAATGTGCCGAGGTTTTGTTGGCCCTTGTGTGGAGAGCGAGTTTGTTCATCTTGTTGGGCAGAGACCATTGACGGCTCAAAATGCACGCCGACATCGCTTGACGAGCACGCCGTGGCGGCGTCTCCGTGTTACCGGCGATACGTTGCGCTACCGGTGACATCAGATTCCATGAGTTAACAACCAGTGTGCATTAGTAGAACTGCAGCATAGGTCTTATTAGTGACGTTTTCCCACCACTGTCTAATATTTTCGACGCCTTAGTCTTCGCGGGACCACGATATGTTCCTAGCTAATGGGGACATCGATTTTGACTGCTTCACAACCGGTGAAGACTTTCCCACTGGCGTGTGATATGTCTGTCCTTCGCCAATCGGACACATTTTGAGGAGTGAACAACCAGGATGCACTAGTGTCGATGTCTGCTGGGCATTTCAGATCTCGTACCTGGTGTACCTGATGTTGTACAACTACATCATCCTGGTGAAGATGGAGCGCTGGCCCTCGCTCCAGGAGTGGATCGTCATCTCCTACATCATCACGCTGGGCCTGGAGAAGGTCCGACAGGTAAAAACCGACGCACCACGAATGGACTGGTGAAGTCGAGTTATCAATATGGATGACGGTGGTCGCAGTTGCGCCTCCGATACAGCGGGGGGCGGCAGCGCGCATGTTACTCCTGATACATCGCGTGTCATCGTGGTGTCTTTATCTTGAGGCTTGATTCCTAACCCTCTTGCGAATGGAATCACGATTTTTCTGAACACTGTGGATGCGGGTTTTTTGGGGGTGGGGTTTGTACGACACATTGGTTATGTGACTTTTCAAGATCCTGATGTCGGAGCCGGGCAAGCTGAAGCAGAAGATCAACGTGTGGCTGGAGGACTACTGGAACCTAACGGACCTGGCGGCCATCTGGGTCTTCGTGCTGGGCCTGCTGCTGCGGCTGCACAACGAGCCCTACATGGGCTACGGCCGCGTCATCTACTGCGTGGACATCATCTTCTGGTACATCCGCGTGCTGGACATCTTTGGCGTCAACAAGTACCTGGGGCCCTACGTCATGATGATCGGCAAGATGGTGAGCGCTCCGCCGAGCCCGCCTCCTGCTTTTGCCGCGCTACCCTGAATGCCTCGGCGGTGCGGAAGGGGGAGCGGAAGGCATCCAGGTCTGACAGATGCCCATTGAGATGCGAGCCGTGATCGGTGATGACCTCAGCAGGTGCCCTGTCGTTTTTGGTCGGTCGACGGCAAGTGGTGATATGGGGGGCAGATTTTGCTGCTTGGTCCAACTTCCGCATTCGTCTGAGCCACCGCTGTCATTTGTTGACTTTGGTGTACGTAGGCAGGGCGAGGGGACTCGGGTCCTGCCCTCCCTGCTGCTGCAACACGCCCGATTGAAATGATCAGTTTGTCGGCGAGAAAATGGGCAGGCCCTCGAGAGCTGCCGTCGCCCGGTCCCAAAGTCGTCCGTCCTTTGCGTTGCTCGTTTGTTTGACTGTGGGCGCGAGTCGGGCTGACACGCCCCTTTTGCGCGTCTCAGATGATCGACATGCTGTACTTCGTGGTGATCATGCTGGTGGTGCTGATGAGCTTCGGCGTAGCCCGGCAGGCCATCCTGCACCCGGACGAGGAGCCCACCTGGCGCCTGGCGCGCAACATCTTCTACATGCCCTACTGGATGATCTACGGCGAGGTGTTTGCCGACTCCATAGACCGTAAGACTAGAGTTCATAGTAAGGCTTCCCCTTGACGCGCTTCTGCTTTTTCATTCGTCTTCACTCCGTGCTAATATGTCCACATTGATTGATTGACAGCGACCTCACGCACATGTTGACAAGCAAAAACACAAACCCCCATATGTGCGCGCACACATGCACACTTTCTAAGGCGCACAAACACACTCAAATCCCAACCGATTCACCGAGATTCACAAATACGTGCACGCACATGCAAATGTGAACAGACGCGCGTCCAATCAGAAATGCACGCATAAAGTAACACACACACACACACACACACACACACACACACACACACACACACGCACACTAAAAGGGACACACAATGACACGCACGGTCAGCAAATTGAAGCGTTCTTGGGCTAAGGTCTGCAGCTGAGCTTCCAGTGCAGCAGGGGGCAATAGCACCTGCTTTACTCTCGACACGTCATGTCACACGTTGTTGTTGTTGTTGTTGTTGTTTTGCGTTGGTGTTGTAGTGAGATTTGTTTCGTCTTCCCGTCAGACTGACTCCGTCTTCTCCTCCTCTTCCTCCTCTTCTCTTTTTCCCCCGTTCAGTTTACGCCATGGAAATCAATCGTAAGCAACAGCAGCGGGCCGCCATCGCAACGCCATAAGAAGATTGTCACGTGTGCGTGTGTGTAAATTTGTGCGCATGTGTGTTCTGAGCACGTTTGCGTTTGTTTGTGCGCACGCGTCAGCTCCGTGCGGGGACAACATGTACGACGAGGACGGCAAGAAGCTGCCGCCATGCATACCCGGCGCCTGGCTGACTCCCGCCATCATGGCCTGCTACCTGCTGGTGGCCAACATCCTGCTGGTCAACCTGCTCATCGCCGTCTTCAAGTCAGTACGCGCGCCGGCGCTCAGCTCGGCCCGTCGCAATCGCAGCCTCGCAGTCCTCGTTTGACGTGCCAACGTTGTCCCGCGGTGTTGCCGTGGCAGCAACACCTTCTTCGAGGTGAAGTCCATCTCCAACCAGGTGTGGAAGTTCCAGCGCTACCAGCTGATCATGACCTTCCACGACCGGCCCATCCTACCCCCGCCCCTCATCGTCTTCCCTCACGTCTTCATCGTCCTCAAGCGGCTCTGCTGCCGATGCGCCGGCCGCCGGCCGCCGCGCCGCGACGCCGACCGCGACGACACCCACAGACGCCTTCGTAAGACCCCTCCCCCGCTCCCGTTAACTGAAGTACGCCGCGTAACCAAAAACGGAGTGCAACGGTGGTCTGAGTCCAGGTGTTTGTCAACGCTGTCGCGCCAAAAGCACCGCGACATTTCGTTGGCCTGAGGGAAAAGAAACGAGCCGGGATGGCAGGAGGAGGTTGATTGCGATAGGGGTCCGAGTCCAAACGTCCGCCAAATCGATGGCCTTTCCAGAGCGTGGCCGTCTTGGAAATGGGGCAACTTTGGGGGCAGGGAGGGGGGCAAAAGTGACCGGTTCTTCTCTCGATTCTTTTTGGTGCCCGACTTCAAAATGGCAACTGCGGAGTTCTCGATATCAACGGCGACATGGGAAAACGATGGACCCAAACGACACTGAGATTGCCAAAAGTTTAGTGCAACAGCGGCCCCGGTCCCAGCATCGGCCAAACCTCGCGCCATTTCTCATAAATTCAATTTTTGGGAGAAAGGTGAAGCCTGGTTTCCTGGGCGTGACCATTTTGGAAACAGGAGTTGGCCCAAACAGATCGAAACAAAACAACTAACTAGAAGCTGTGCGCAGCAATGGTCCAAGTCCAACTGTTGGCCCAATCAGTCGCCATTTCATGGGAAATGCTGAACGGGCTGTCGCTCATCTAGCGCTTTGCTACTCAAAACGCTTCACGCTGTCTCCTCATTTCCCTGCCGATGACGCAGCATTGGGAGGGTTCAGTATCTTGCTCAAGGACATTTGGACATGGCCACATTGGCCAGGGATTGAACCCACAACCTATGGATTCAACAAACTGGGTTGGGAGATGTCCCCCCGACTACTATTTCATAAATGGGTGTTAGCCCAGTTGTGCGCTGATGACTCCGAACAAATGCTCTCGAGGGCCAAACCGGACCGCCCCAACCTCCCCCCAACTATTTCAAACTAAAAATTTGGACCAGTATTCATTTAAAGACGATGCTTTTTCCAACTCTTCCGCACTTGGCCTCAAAATGGCAAAAAGTGGCTCGATTCCCTGCAGACGCCGCAAGGTAGTCGACTGGCTTTGAGATAGTTCCTTGGCGCCAAGACTTAGCCCACCCAAAATACAGCTCTGTCACAGGGATTTTCACCGCGGCGCGTGACGCCACTGATGACTTCAGTGATTCTTTGTTTGCAGAGCTGCTTCTGGGCGCGGATGAGCTGAAGAGCCTCCACGAGTTTGAGGAGCAGTGCGTGGACGAGTACTTCCGAGAAAAGGACGAGGAGAAGCAGTCGTCCAACAACGAGAGGATCCGAGTCACCTCGGAGAGGTCAGCCACCGCCCCTCCTTGAGCATTCCCTGGCAGGAAGTTGTTGAACGTGGTTCACCATTTGCTTTTTCCTTTCATGGGGTGGACAGCACGTTCACGTCTCTGGATGTGGAACGACACGGCACATTGAGGGAGCGGAAAACCCGCTGACCGCAACGCTGTCGGTTTTTGCCGCAGGGTGGAGAACATGTCCATGCGCCTGGAGGAGGTGAACGAGCGCGAGCATGCCATGAAGGCGTCCCTGCAGACGGTGGACCTGCGCCTGGCCCAACTGGAGGAGTTCTCGGCTCGCATGATGAACGCTCTGGAGAAGCTGGCGGGCGTGGAGCCCGACTGCTCCGGGGGAAGTGCCCGAGGCTCCGTGGCGGGCGACGGCGGCGGCCCCGGCTCCCCGCGCCGCCGCGGCAGCTTCGGTAGCGTCGACGCCGGCAGCCTCTACCGCTACCAGCTGGAACACGACGCCGCCTCGGTCGCCGGAAGTCCGGAGAGACGAGCGCCGTGCCCCGACACCGGTAGGACGGCGTCCTCGTGGGGAAGGGAGGGGAAAGCCAGATGGGAAGAGTGGAAAAACTCAGGCTCCCAGCCAGAGTGAAGGCTTCAAGTCTGTGTTCGGGTTTGAACTCTGTCTCGAGCTTTGCAAGCAGAGTTGGGATTTGGAATTGGCAATACATGCCACGCTTAAGGTATTAGGGTTCCAAATGAGGGTCTCTGGACAGACTTTGGGGTCCAAGCCCTAGTTTGGGTTTGAAGTTAAGATTTGAAGTATGCATGCCAAAAAGACACAGGGAATTAACTTCCCAGTTACAACCCGTTCAGAGGAGCGTAGACAAGACAGCAAAGGTGGGGGGTCGCCGTTATCACTTCAGCTTTCGAATGAGGGCTTAGCGCCAAGGTTAGGGCTTGAAGAGCCAGTCTTGGTTCCCGTCTCGATGGCAAAGCCCACACGAGCCTCTTAGCGCGCGAGCCGCCAGCTCAAAGGCCTCTTTGTGCCGCTCGCTGTCTCCAGGCGCCGTCCAGTCCCCGGAACCGGATCAAAGCCGAGAGCCCGCTCAGCCTTTCTCCGGCGTGGGCATCTTGGTCTCCCCGTGCGAGTGCGCCGACAACGAGGAGGCGGACGCCGACGATGACAGGAAGTTCCCGGCGCTGCGCTCCCAAAGTCTCAACGTCGGCTGCGGCAAGAAAAGCGGGACGCCGCGCGTGGGCTCGCCGTCGGGGCCGCGCGCGGCCGCCAGCCTAGTGGACCTCGTCCGCTCGGACGCGCGCCCAAGCCTGCCTTAAGAAGGCGGACAAGAAAGCCGTTACAAAGCATTTGGATTGTCATTTCATCATGTTCATTTCATCAGCTGTCATCAGTTTTGTTGAAACTCACTTTCAAATCTCTCACCCAAGTCAAAATGGGTCCTCCTCATGTCGAAGAAACACAGACCCCAAATCATGAATGCCATTTTGGCATTGACTCGGAACCTCGTCGCACAGCTTCTGCTGTGAAATGCCAAGAACAGAAGTGGACGGATGCCACACCAGGAGGAAAACAAGGAAAGGTTCATCATCGCATCGAGTCAACTTGGATGCAGTCGAATGATCAAATATGAAACGGGTCTCCAATTTTTGGAGGATCCTACGGAGCCCCTACTAAGGTGACGTGCTATGTCAATCACCGCGTATTGTACACTGCTTACTAAATGCAAGCATTCTTTTTGAAGCGTGTTTGTTCCCTCTTGCCCCGAAATTTCTGGGGGGGCGGAGCAACGTGACATGTACATTTTGACCTTTGTTCGTCGTTGTTATGATACGTTCTACAGAGTATAATTAAAAAATGTTCAAATTAATTATTCAAACGATGCCAGTGTGTGTGTGTGTGTGTGTGTGTGTGTGAGTGTGTGTGTGTGTGTGAGTGTGTGTGTGTGTGTGAGTGTGTGTGTGTGTGTGAGTGTGTGTGTGTGTGTGAGTGTGTGTGTGTGTGTGAGTGTGTGTGTGTGTGTGAGTGTGTGTGTGTGTGTGAGTGTGTGTGTGTGTGTGAGTGTGTGTGTGTGTGTGAGTGTGTGTGTGTGTGTGAGTGTGTGTGTGTGTGTGAGTGTGTGTGTGTGTGTGAGTGTGTGTGTGTGTGTGAGTGTGTGTGTGTGTGTGAGTGTGTGTGTGTGTGTGAGTGTGTGTGTGTGTGTGAGTGTGTGTGTGTGTGTGAGTGTGTGTGTGTGTGTGAGTGTGTGTGTGTGTGTGAGTGTGTGTGTGTGTGTGAGTGTGTGTGTGTGTGTGAGTGTGTGTGTGTGTGTGAGTGTGTGTGTGTGTGTGAGTGTGTGTGTGTGTGTGAGTGTGTGTGTGTGTGTGAGTGTGTGTGTGTGTGTGAGTGTGTGTGTGTGTGTGAGTGTGTGTGTGTGTGTGAGTGTGTGTGTGTTTTTTTTGGGGGGGGGACTTTTATTAAGAGACTGTACACAACGGAAGCATCACGTATGAGAGAAATACAACATAGATATCACGTTAAGCAAAAACATATTTTAAAATGTCAAAGTAAATAAATGAATGCCAGGGGTCCTAAATGATAATGAACATTGAAAACATTCAAATGGGAACACGATTTTTATTTGCTGCGGTGAAAAGTTGTGCTTGGAAACGACTGAACAAGCAAGTGACGCTTGCTTCTGGAATTTCGAGCGAGTCAAGACCGAAGTCTGGTTGGAACGCGGACAGGTGACGGCGCGTCACTTCCGCTTCGTCTGCTTCCGGGTCAGGTCTATTTCCAGGAAGTAGAAGATTTGTTTTGAAGTCGACGACTGTTTCGAATCGGTCCCATCTGAAAACGCGAACAAAAACCGCCGCGGTGGGTGGTCGGGGAGACAGCGACATGGCGACCACCATCAGCACACAGCGGGGAGAGGTAAAATGCTTTCTTTTTCTTTTTGGGGGGATTTTGCGGGTCACTTCCGCAATCGCATTTAAAGGCGTGCTTTGAGGCACCAAAAAACGCGACTTGGACGCGTGACTTTTCTCACCACAAAAGCGGAACGGTGGGACGGCTTTCGGGGGGGGGGATCTGGCTAATCGTCGCAATCGGCTCGTGCAGCTGGCTCCGAGCTTCGATGGCTCTATCTGCGCTGGCCGCTGAGATGTCCGCCGTGACGAGAATAGACGCCCCTCAAAGAACGGCAACGTTTCGGAGCACGTCGTTTCCCCCCCAAAACAAAAGAGCGAGCCGCTTGATTGTACTCGACGGCATCGTGACGAACGGGACTGTCGGGGATTCGCTGTTTGAACGCGACGAATTCTGGCCTCTCCTTCTGCTGTGTGCGCCTCGGCCACCGGGGGGCGGCACCATACATCTCCAATCAACGCTCATCCGGCGACTGCGGCTGTCACGAAGCGCTTTACCGGGGACATGGAATATGAAATAACAATAGCGCAACACCACTCAAAACATCAGAAGACCGACCACAATGCAATCGGAGCAACTATTCCCGCGCGCGCTTTGTGGTTTGGAGCGATTCGAGATGACCGGAGTCCTCATTGTGCCGGATTATTTGCGCGTAGGTGTACGTGGGCGAGCTCCCCCAGGACTTCCTGCGCATCACGCCCACCCATCATCATCATCAGCACCACCACCCCCACCCTCATCATCAGATTCAGTTGGACGCGCAGGCCGCACATCAGCTGCAGTACGGCGGTGCCATCGGAACCGTGGGGCGACTTAGCATCACCGTGGTCCAGGTAATGCCGCCCCATACGCAAAACAAATCTGGAATGACGAACTAACTAAATATGGGGACGATTTCTCGTCAACTCCTCTTTGCATCTCCTTTTATTTTGTGCGGTGTTCTGTTCTGATCCATCAAGTTGACTGGCGTCGGAACAACCACTTTAGCCGTAATAATACAACCCATCTTTATTGACATTGCGCTTTCACAACAGCTGCAGCTGAAACAAAAAAAAAGTTCACATCAAATAACAAAATTATAAAGCACAATACATAGAATGAAACGTGTGTCGTGTTGGCACCGCATGAAAAAAAAAAATCCCAATCCGTGTCGCCATTGGGCAAAAAACTTGAGCTGCGGTGTGAACGTAGCCTGCCAGACATCAAGTGTTGCCTGTTGATATTCTTGAGTGCGTCTCCAATCGGTGGCAATAATTGGGCGCGGAGAAGCTGTCGGCATTGGCAAAGTTCGGTGGCCTCTGATGGCGGCTATTTGGGCCTTTCAAGTTTGGTCTTTCAAGTGGATTTCAGGACAAGTCGGGCGAACGTGGGACTGGAGCGAACGGCGCGCTCACGCTCGGCGCCTGTCCCCGCTTTCTAGGCAAAGCTGGCCAAGAACTACGGCATGACTCGCATGGACCCGTACTGCCGCGTGCGCCTGGGCTACGCCGTCTACGAGACGCCGACGGCGCACAACGGAGCCAAAAACCCGAGATGGAACAAAGTCATCCAGTGCACGCTGCCCCCCGCCGTCGACTCCTTCTACCTGGAGATCTTTGACGAGGCAAGCGTCGCCGCACGCGCACACGGCCGTTGGAAACACGCACAACCGTCCACTTTATACACGCCGCAAGAACAAACTTTGTCTCATCGTTTGGGCGCCCGCGCGCGCAAGCCACTGAACACAAACGCACGAGCGCTTCCTTTTCGGGCCAGGTCTTGATTGTGTTGGTTCGTTGGCTCAGCGGGCGTTTTCCATGGACGACCGCATCGCGTGGACCCACGTGAGCATCCCCGAGGGCGTGCGGGAGGGCAGCACGGCGGACGAGTGGTTCACGCTCAGCGGCCGGCAGGGCGACGACAAGGAAGGCATGATCAACCTGGTCATGTCCTTCTCGGTGAGTTTGCGCGCCGACTCGCCTTCTTCGAATGGGCCCCCACCAAATTTCCCGCCGGTGCAAAATCAACGGCCGGGCGAGCGGTCGGTCGATGTTGAAGCGACCACGTCGCGCCGCTGACGTTGGCGCATTGTGTTTTTGCGCCGCAGTCCTTCCCGGCGGGGATGATGACGCAGCCCGTGGTCCTGATGCCCTCCGTGTACCAACAAGGCGTGGGCTACGTGCCCATCGCAGGTCAGTGCTCCGCGACGCCGCCGCTCACCAGACCTTCTGGAAGCCACCTCGAGCCGATTGTTTTGCTTTGGACGCACCCACACGTGCTTGGTGGACTTGTCGCTTGCGTTTCAGGTGCGGCGCCCGTGTTCAACCAGCAAGGCGGCGGCGGCGCTGCGCCGCCACCGCCGGCGGCGGCGGCGTGCTCCGAAGCCGACCTGAAGGCCCTGCAGGACATGTTCCCCAACCTGGAGCGGGACGTGGTGCGCAGCGTCCTGGAGGCGCAGCAGGGCGACAAAGACGCCGCCATCAACTCGCTGCTGCAGATGGCCGAGGAGCTGTGAGCGCGCCCGGCGCCGCGCCTCCTTCCTTCCTCCGTCACGCGAAGCCCACCCGGACCCCCACCCCCTCATCCTTTTCAAGCCACCGTGACCCTTTGGTCATTTCCTTGCGGTGGGCGCGTCCTTGCCACGCCGCGCCGCAGCCCTCTTCCCCGCCATTCGGCCGCAACCTCCATTTTCACGACGAGTGTCTGCTCTCCGCGCGCAAGATCTCGCTGGCCAAAGAAGTCGAATAAAGGCGTGAAATGGGAAGGTTGTCGTCGTTTCGTCGTGGAGGCTTTCATTCGCGGATGCGTTGCGGCTTTTTCCTTCAATTCTTCAATTTATTTGGGGGGGGGGGTCAATCGTCAAAAATGATCAAGCTTTGGCCTCGATAGCTGTATGTCAGTGAGATTTTGTTAACGGCGGCGAACGAATGCAAAGAGTCGCTCGGTCCCCTTTCCATTCATCTCATCATTGGCTCGCCAACGTCTTTCACAGGCAAACTCGGCCCACGTTGGCAGTGCCGCGCTTGCGTCGCCATCGAATGAATGCTTTCTCTTGCGATAGACGAACAGGCCTTGGAAGATCCTTTTCTGTAGTGACGGGACGCCGAGAGCTTAAGAGTGAAACCTGGTCTCAGTGCGTGTATTGCTTTAAGGAAGAATCACGTGACCGATACAGGAACTGAATGGTTCGAATGTGCCGCGCCAAAGTGTGATTATAAGGAAACAAACTGTATCGACCTGACGTGGGTTTGTTGCCTGGAGTTTTCTGAAATTATGGATCGTTCGAAGAAGTTTTCCCCAATTGTGATCTTGGTCAGTCTTTCTCTCCTTTGAACATTGTTTACCGCTCGATACAATTTTTTTACGGCGGCGCATTGCACCCACTTTATCAGTTCATCAAGTGAATGACCTGTTATCCATATGATAGTCAGCTAAAGAGCCTTACAGTTGCTTTATTCATTTTATCTGATAGTTGCGAGATCCTCCATAATTGAAGTCCAACGCTGCCTGTCAGAAGCAAACACACCCTTGACAATATTGGAAATGGAACCAAAAAACATGTCCACATCTGCATTATCTTTCATTGAAAACTCTCTGCTAACCATCGTCATCTGAACCATGTGAAAGCGTATTTTCTGAGGCTGTGGAGCTGGTGTCCAAGAGGAGAAATCGCCTTTCGACTCTTTTGTTCTTCAATAAAAATTCATCGTCACTTTTTTGTCTTTTATTTCACACGATTTAACAAAAATTTTCAACATCAATTAAAAATTGTAACTGAATTGTAATTCAAATTTGCTATGTTTTACATACCAACTCCATTTAGCATTTACACAAACAAGGAATTTCTTTACCTGCAGTGATTTTATAACTACTGGAGGGGTCACTATTGGGTGACCAACACAGTGTCAATACCGTGCTGACACAGTTTGTGAGGTGTGTCAATACACTCCTTGAGGTATCATCGTCCCATCACTACTTTTCTGTATGCCGTTTGTTTTTCGAAATGGCCCGGCCCCCAGTCGGCTCTCTGAGCTCCCCCAACCTGGAGCACCCGCCCGGCGCACGTGCCGGACGCCGCCGGCGGAGCTTCGGAGGGGACGGAGTCTTCTCCGTCGCTTCCCTCTGGAATGACCTTCCGTGACATGTTAGGCGGGCCCCACCCGTCCCCGTCCATTTTCAAAACTCGCTCGCATCTTTATTCTTTGGATTTTGACCCGATGAGAGACGGCCAGCGTTTGGTGGTTTACCGCGCATGATTCGTTTGTGTTGCGATTGACCGCTTTCACCTTCTTGTTGTATTCTTGTTCTATTTGTGAAACGCATCGTTCCAGCCGCAGCTGTTGTGACGCGCGCGACAGAACTCAAGTTGCATTGTATCGTCCCATATTGTCGTCTCGTGACAGGAAGACAAAAACGAGTCTTGAAACCGCATCCACGGAGTCATTTCTCGATGCGTTTATTGCCCAAATGTTTTCCGAAGCGGGAATTGGCAGGAAGACCGAGCGGGAGCGCCGGCCGGCTCACGGTCCTGGCAGCTCCTCGAGGCAGGCCGCGGCGCCGCAGCGACACGCTTCCACCACGATGGCGCTGTGCCGCAGCCTGGATCCGTCGGGGCAGGTCAGCTCCACCGGCCGCCGGCTGGTGGCGCTCTCTCTGCAGCACTGGCACCGGCGAGTCATGGCGTCGGCGGCCGCGTAGTACCTGCAATTTGACGGTTGGCCCAAATCGCATTAGAAACGATGGCGGGAGTGCAGTTCTTCGCCGGCCCCAAAAAGAAAGGACTTTCTTGACCACATCACTTTTTCCTGAATCGGCTTGCCAATTAACTCCTTCAGTACCAGTCAATTCTAGACCAAGTCTGAAAAGATGTTGAAAAACGTCTTTGGGAGTGAATGAGTTGAGAGAATTGCCTGCCCTTTTTCGGCCAACTATGGGACGGGGTGTTTTCAGAAATTCCAAAAGTTCATTTTCAACAACCCCGAAAAATCGGGGCTTTGAACTCGGAACGTTTTTGGGGCCGCGGGCGGGGCTCGACAGCCAGCTGTGTGGCCGTCAATCTCCGATCGTGCAATTGTTGACGATTTATTGCCCGGCCTGATCGCGTTCGGCCACGTCAGGCCGTCATCTCGGCCTCGATCGAACCGTCGTTGTAAACGAGCCCAACCCGCAGCGCCGGCGGCAACTCACGTGGACGAGCTCTCGCATTGCCCGGCGCAGGAAGTGACGTTGACGGGTCCGGCGCTGCGACAGCCGTTCACCTCCAAGACGGTGGCTCGCGTCCGCACTTGGCACACGTTGCGCAGCTCACCTAAAACAAGTGCATTGCATTACATCGGTGGCTGACGCCACGACCACTTCACGGTTAAAAAAAAAAAAAAAAAGAGGAAAACTTACAACGTCGACAGCAGCCGTTGACGTCGGTGGTCTCGCTGCCCTGCAACGTGAAGCTTAATGATCATGAGCGATTCGCTTGTTCGCAAAGATGGCACTGAAAACGAAGCCCCGCGACGCCGTCGCCTTCTCGCGTCGCGAGTTTGACCCATCGGTTTTTGCTTTGGGGTCAGTGAAGGAGTGCAGAATGAATCCATTCTGAGTCGGTTGCGGAACTGGAGCAAAACTTTATTTGGATTATTTTTCCTTGCCTCGTCGTTCCCCGCGCTTGCTTGAATTGGGACTACTGAAATGACTGAATCAAACGATGAAACGGTGTGGCGGCGTTCGGCAGGGTGGGGGTGGTTGTGACTTACGGGTCGGCAGTCCAGCGGGTTGAAAGGGGGGCAGGTGGTCTTGGTCTCCTTGGTGTGCAGGTGCCCGTTGACACGCTGGCACGTGAACGTCATACAGGCGTCGCCGGGCCACACCCACGTGCTGTCCACCTGCACGCGTGCCAAACAAACACACGCCCACACATGACGGCGGTGTCCTTGTGCTCGTGTCGTCGCTTTGTGTGCGCGTATTCGTGTCACCTCTACGACGTGCGAAGCGTTGTCGGGAGTGAACACGACGCAGCCGGTGGTGTCGGGGGCGAGCGCCGGGCAGAGCCCGGGTCGTGTCTCCACTTGACAGGATGCGTTGCAATACGCCACAAAACACCAGCCAAAACCGTCGCTCGCGTTGTACACAAATTCACCTGCAAAGGCACAAAAATGAACATCTCAAGCTTGTTGGGAATGTTGCATTTTATCCACATTGAAGCGATGGCGGTACCTTGACTTGTTGCATGTTTCCTTTGTTTTTAAAGAGGACTCGAGTGCACAATATACATGTGAATGTGATAAAACTTTCAAAAGGAGAATGTTAAGAAATCAACTGCTATGAGATATAATCAGTGATTCAAAAGTCACGCAGGCGCGCACGTCATGTTCTATTTGTGTGCTGCTGTAAAGGAGCCCCGCCCAGTGGGAGCCCTGCACGAGCCCGGGCCCCGTTCAGTAAACAGCCACTGCGTTTTCACTTCGCTTGAGCACGGGCATTTCGGAAGCCTCGATAAACCCGGAAGTCAAGGTACCACTGCAAAGGCAGGGTGACCTACCAGGACGGTACGTAGTCCCGTTGAAAAAACAGGAACACAACGTTGGGTTGACTGGGAGAGAAGAGGTGGAGGCTGTGTTCCTGTCTCGCCTGGTCGTGCTTGTTGGACTTGTGAACACAGTCTCAGTGCCGGCAAGGGTTTGTGTTATGGGTCTGATAATTGTGGTCCCAAGAACATGCGTTGGAGTCAAATCAGTGGTGTCTACGACTGAAGGATTTGTAATCACAACAGTTGTTTGTGGTTCTCCAAGGAAAACACCCTCAGTGGTTGAGGGTGTTCTGGTGGTACTATGAAAAGGTTGGGATGCGGCTCCCATGTATTGTGTCGCTTTTATTGTTTCACCAACAGCTGTAGTAGATGTGGTCGTTGGCCCAGAGGTGACTCTGGGTGTTGTTTTACTCTTGAATGTGGTTCCCTCTGTCACGGTTGTTTCTCCATGTCTGGTGGTAGTTGTGGTAACCACAGACTGTTGGGGGGTTGGTCCTTTGGATTCGGTAGTTGTTGTAAAATCTGGTCCAGTGGATGGAGTTTTCCCTTCAACGGTGGTTGAGGTGGTGGTTGGGTCAGTGGTGAATCCAGGTCTCATCTCACCGCGTCGAGCAGTAGTTTCCCCCTTGGGTGTTGTTGGAACATTTATCATCGAGGTACGAAAATAGGGTTGGGATGTTGCTCCCGTGTATTGAGTCGTTTTTGTCGTTTCACCAACAACTGTAGTAGATGTGGTCATTGGCCCAGCGGTGACTCTGGGTGTTGTTTTACTCTTCACTGTGGTTCCCTCTGCCGTGGTTGTTTTTCCGGGTCTGTTGGTAGTTGTGGTAACCACAGAGTGTTGGGAGGTTGGGCTTTGGATTTGGCAGTTTTTGTGGTAAAATCTGGTCCAGTGGATGGAGGTTTCCCCACAATGGTGGTTGAGGTGGTTGTTGGACCAGTGGTGAATCCAGGTCTAGTTGTCTCACCTCGTCCAGTTGTTTTCTCACTTGTAGTCGTTTCTCTGGGTCGAGCAGTAGTTTCGCCCTTGATTGGTGTTGGAAGATTGACAGTCATGGTTCTAAAATAGGGTTGGGATGTTGTGCCTGTGTATTGTGTCGCTGTTGTTTCACCAACAACTTTCTGAGACATGATTGCTGGTGCAGCAGTGACTCTGGGGATTGTTTTACTCTTGATGGTGGTTCCCTCTGCCGTGGTTGTTTCTCCAGGTCTGTTGGTAGTTGTGGGAACCACAGAGTGTTGGGAGGTTGGCACTTTGGATTTGGCAGTTTTTGTGGTAAAATCTGGTCCAGTGGATGGAGGTTTCCCCACAACGGTGGTGGAGGTGGTTGTTGGACCAGTGGTGAATCCAGGTCTCATTGTCTCACCTCGTCCAGTTGTTTCCTCACTTGTAGTTGTTTCTCTGCGTTGAGCAGTAGTTTCGCCCTTGGTTGGTGTTGGAACATTGATAGCCGTGGTACTAAAATCGGGTTGGGATGTTGCGCCTGTGTATTGTGTCGCTGTTGTTGTTTCACCAACACTTGTCGAAGACGTGGTCGCTGGCCCAGCGGTGACACTGGGTGTTGTTTTGCTCTTGACTGTGGTTCCCTCAGCCATGGTTGTTTTTCCGGGTCTGTTGGTAGTTGTGGGAACCACAGACTGTTGGGAGGTTGGTTCTTTGGATCCGGTAGTTGTAAAATGTGGTCCAGTGGATGGAGTTTTCCCTTCAACGGTGGTTGAGGTGGTGGTTGGGCCAGTGTTGAATCCAGGTCTCGTTGTCTCACCTCGTCCAGTTGTTTCCTCACTTTTAGTTGTTTTCTTGTGTTGAGCAGTAGCTCCCCCCTTGGGTGTTGGTGGAACATTTATCGTCGAGGTACGAAAATAGGGTTGGGATGTTGCGCCTGTGTATTGTGTCGTTTTTGTCGTTTCACCAACAACTGTCATAGCCGTGGTCGCTGGCCCAGCGGTGACTCCTGGTGTTGTTTCACTCTTGACTGTGGTTCCCTCTGCTGCGGTTGTTTCTCCGGGTCTGGTGGTAGTTGTGATAACCACAGACTGTTGGGAGGTTGGTCCTTTGGATCCGGTCGTTGTTGTAAAATGTGGTCCAGTGGATGGAGTTTTCCCTACAACGGTGGTTGTTGGACCAGTGGTGAATCCAGGTCTCGTTGTCTCACCTCGTCCAGTTGTTTTCTCACTTTTAGTTGTTTCTCTGCGTCGAGCAGTAGTTTCGCCCTTGTTTGGTGTTGGAACATTGATAGCCGTGGTCCTGAAATCGGGTTGGGATGTTGCTCCCGTGTATTGTGCTGCTCTCGTCGTTTCACCAACATCTGTCGTAGATGTGGTCGTTGGCCCAGAGGTGACTCTGGGTGTTGTTTTACTCTTGAATGTGGTTCCCTCTGTCACGGTTGTTTCTCCAGGTCTGGTGGTAGTTGTGGTAACCACAGACTGTTGGGAGGTTGGTCCTTTGGTATCAGTAGTTGTTGTAAAATCTGGTCCAGTGGATGGAGTTTTCCCTTCAACGGTGGTTGAGGTGGTGGTTGGGCTAGTGCTGAATCCAGATCTCGTTGTCTCACCTCGTCCAGTTGTTTCCTCACTTGTAGTTGTTTCTCTGCGTTGAGCAGTAGCTCCCCCCTTGGGTGTTGTTGGCACATTGTTAGTCGTGGTACTAAAATAGGGTTGGGATGTTGCGCCTGTGTATTGTGTCGCTGTTGTTGTTTCACCAACACTTGTCGAAGACGTGGTCGCTGGCCCAGCGGTGACACTGGGTGTTGTTTTGCTCTTGACTGTGGTTCCCTCAGCCATGGTTGTTTCTCCAGGTCTGTTGGTAGTTGTGGGAACCACAGAGTGTTGGGAAGTAGGGCCTTTGGATTTGGCAGTTTTTGTGGTAAAATCTGGTCCAGTGGATTGAGTTTTCCCTACAACGGTGGTTGAGGTGCTGGTTGGGTCAGTGCGAAATCCAGGTCTCGTTGTCTCACCTCGTCCAGTTGTTTCCTCACTCGTAGTTGTTACACCGCGTCGAGCAGTAGTTCCCCCCTTGGGTGTTGTTGTAACATTTATCGTCGAGGTACGAAAATAGGGTTGGGATGTTGTGCCTGTGTATTGTGTTGCTGTTGTTTCACCAACAACTGTCATAGACGTGGTCGCTGGCCCAGCGGTGACTCTGGGTGTAGTTTCACTCTTAACTGTGGTTCCGTCTGCTGTGGTTGTTTCTCCAGGTCTGTTGGTAGTTCTGGTTACCACTGACTGTTGGGAGGTTGGTTCTTTGGATCCGGTAGTTGTAAAATGTGGTCCAGTGGTTGAGGTGGTGGTTGGACCAGTGGTGAATCCAGGTCTCGTCTCACCTCGTCCATTTGTTTTCTCACTTTTAGTTGTTTCTCCGCGTCGAGCGGTAGTTTCGCCCTTCGTTGGTGTTGGAACATTGACAGCCGTGGTACTAAAATATGGTTGGGATGTTGCTCCCGTGTTTCGTGTCGCTGTTGTCGTTTCACCAACAACTGTCGTAGATGTTGTCGCTGGCCCAGCGGTGACTCTGGGTGTTGTTTCACTCTTGACTGTGGTTCCCTCTGCCCTGGTTGTTTCTCCAGGTCTGTTGGTAGTTGTGGTAACCGCAGAGTGATGGGAGGTTGGACCTTTGGATTTGGCAGTTTTTGTGGTAAAGTCTGGTCCAGTGGATGGAGTTTTCCCGACAATGGTGGTTGAAGTGGTGGTTTGGCCAGTGGTGAATCCAGATATAGTTGTCTCACCTCGTCCAGTTGTTTCTTCACTTGTCGTTGTTTCTCTGCGTCGAGCAGTAGTTCCCCCCTTGGGTGTTGTTGGAATATTTATCGTCGAGGTACGAAAATAGGGTTGGGATGTTGCTCCCGTGTATTGAGTCGTTTTTGTCGTTTCACCAACAACTGTAGTAGATGTGGTCATTGGCCCAGCGGTGACTCTGGGTGTTGTTTTACTCTTCACTGTGGTTCCCTCTGCCGTGGTTGTTTCTCCGGGTCTTTTGGTAGGCGTGGTCACCACAGACTGTTGGGAGGTTGGGACTTTGGATTTGGCAGTTTTTGTGGTTAAATCTGGTCCAGTGGATGGAGGTTTCCCCACAGTGGTGGTTGAGGTGGTTGTTGGACCAGTGGTGAATCCAGGTCTCATTGTCTCACCTCGTCCAGTTGTTTTCTCACTTGGAGTTGTTTCTCTGGATTGAGCAGAAGTTCCCCCCTTGCTTGTTGGAACATTAATAGCCGTGGTACTAAAATAGGGTTGGGATGTTGCACCTGTGTATTGTGTCGCTGTTGTTGTTTCACCAACACTTGCCGAAGACGTGGTCACTGGCCCAGCGGTGACTCCTGGTGTTGTTTTACTCTTGAATGTGGTTCCCTGTGTCACGGTTGTTTCTCCAGGTCTGGTGGTAGTTGTGGTAACCACAGACTGTTGGGAGGTCGGTCCTTTGGATTTGGCAGTTTTTGTGGTAAAATCTGATCCAGTGGATGGAGTTTTCCCTACAACGCTGGTTGGGCCAGTGGTGAATCTAGGTCTCATTGTCTCACCTTGTCCAGTTGTTGGACTGGTAGTTTTTTCTCCACGTCGAGTAGTAGTTCCCCCCCTGGGTATTGTTGGAACATTTATCGTCGAGGTACGAAAATCGGGTTGGGATGTTGCTCCTGTGTATTGTGTCGTTTTTGTCGTTTCACCAACTGTCATAGACGTGGTCGCTGGCCCAGTGGTGACTCCTGGTGTTGTTTCACTCTTGACTGAGGTTCCCTCTGCTGCGGTTGTTTGTCCGGGTCTGGTGGTAGTTGTGGTAACCACAGACTGTTGGGAGGTTGGTCCTTTGAATCCGGTAATTGTTGTAAAATGTGGTCCAGTCGATGGAGTTTGCCCTACAACGGTGGTTGAGGTGGTTGTTGGACCAGTGGTGAATCCAGGTCTCGTTGTCACACCTCGTCCAGTTGTTTCCTCACTTGTAGATGTTTCGCCGCGTCGAGCAGTAGCTCCCCCCTTGGGTGTTGTTGGCACATTGTTAGTCGTGGTACTAAAATAAGGTTGGGATGTTAAGCCTGTGTATTGTATTGCAGTTGGCGTTTCACCAACAACTTTTGTAGACGTCGTCATTGGCCCAGCGGTGGCTCCTGGTGTTGTATTACTCCTCACTGTGGTTCCCTCTGCCGTGGTTGTTTCGCTGGGTCTGTTGGTAGTTGTGGTAACCACAGACTGTTGGGAGGTTGGGCCTTTGAGTTCGTTAGTTGTTGTAAAATCTGGTCCAGTGGATGGAGGTTTCCCCACAATGGTGGTTGAGGTGGTTGTTGGACCAGTGGTGAATCCAGGTCCCGTTGTCTCACCTCGTCCAGTTGTTTTCCCATTTGTAGGTATTTCTCTGGGTCGAACAGTAGTTCCCCCCTTGCTTGTTGTTGGAACATTAATAGTCGTGGTCCTAAAATAGGGTTGGGATGTTGCTCTCGTGTATTGTGTCGCTGATGTCATTTCACCAACAACTGTCGTAGATGTGGTCGTTGGCCCAGGGGTTCCTCCGGGTGTTTTTTCACGCTGAACGGTTGTTCCCTCTGCCGCCGTTGTTTCTCCGGGTTTGTTGGTAGTTGTGGTCACCACAGACTGTTGGGAGGTTGGTCCCTTGGATCCGGTAGTTGTTGTCAAATCCGTTCCAGTGGATGGAGTTTTCCCGACATCTGTGGAAGGGATGCCAACTTGCCCTATTGTTCCAACTGTTTTTTCATGTTTTCCTGTTGATTTTTCATCATGTGTGGTTCGGTCCGTGGTTAACTTTGCAGTTGTAGGTGTCAAAGTAACACCTGTAAAACAATCAGATTGTCAACATTGTGACTCGTTATCAACATTCAACTATCAACCGTTGTTCATACCATCTGTCGTCATTCCCAATGTGCTGAAGTTGAGCGGCGAGGTGTGCGGTGTCGGGCCGACGATTGTGAAACATGGATAAACCTCGCGGCTCACAGTCCCGTTGGGTCCGCATGTCGCTGCGATGCAGTTTCCGAGCCCATCCGTCGTGTTGTAGATGGTGGCGCCATACGTGTATGTTTTGCCGTTGACGAAGCACATACACCCTGACATTCGGGAAATATCACACATTCACTGGAAGGAATGAACATTCCAATTACGCACCGTCGCTTCAGCTACTCACTGCTTCTGGTGTAGCTACACTCTATTCCAGATGCTGTACACAAGCTTTAAGAAACATTAGATCGTGGTTAACACAGCATCAAAAGCGCGTCTCTTTTAGAGGTTCTCAAACTTGGGTCCCCACCCAGACCCGGCGGGGTTTGAGGTCCACAGAATAACCAGCAATTATTGCTCCCATGGCATTTAGACATGCACATGTTATGTTCATTGGCATTAGGACTGTGAGGAGGTTAAGGGGAAAAAATTCTCTCCTACCAGGGTTCCTTTGGACACAAAAAGTTTGAGAAGCCCTAGTCGATGCAACATATGGTGGTGAGGTATACCAAGTGTGACAATTCTCAGCAGGAACCGCCTCTCCCGCGTCGTAGTGGGCGTTCCGGTTGTCATAGCAACCGCAGCGTTCCCACGATACACACGTCATGTTGTCCTCGTCAAAGTACGGACGACTGAGAGGACACTCTGGGTAGCATCCTGAAACAAGACAACACTCGCTTCCTGGGGTGACCACCACATTCCCGTGGACCGCAACACAACACTTGCGTGGACCCGAATCACCAGATTCGTTCCGGTCAAACGTGTGTACCTTCTAGGCCGCTGATGAGCTGCGAACAACTCCCCGAAGGATTCCTGCAAGTCTTCATGCAGTCAGCTCCACACGACTTGTAGTGCCACTCGCAGCCCCCGGGGGCGTTGTAGTAGTCGCAAAAGATGGCTGCGGTGGAACACGTCGCATCAGCGGATGAGCTCGCGACTGACCGACGGCTTGATTGAGAGCTTGCCGCAGGACTTACGGCAGAATTGGGGCCTCCGCCATCGTACGCAAGCTCCGGCCTCACTGCAAGCCTTGGAGTAGGCCGCCACCGCCGTGCACACGCACTCGCTGTCGCCGCTGCTGTCGCACGCGCACGCGTCACGCACACACGCGTCGTAGTACGGACCGGGATCCACCTGGAACAGAACGTAATTCTCTTCCTTCACGGCCATCTGTGAAGTCATTTCGGAATATCCCAAATGAAACAGTTTGATGTCACCACGAAGGTAAGGAGACAAAATACATGAAATAAAGCATGAAAAACATTCTCTTTTGTAAATTTGACAAATCATCGTTGTCTCCAAGTCAAACCCTGGCCGCTGTCTTTCTTTTTCATCATCAACTGGGTAAGTAATTTTGAAAAATCCCAAACAAAATATTTTCGTCATCCAAGAAAATCCAATCAATCGAGCGTGAACAAATTATTTCTATTTCCTAAATTCCACCAAGTAATCGTTTTCCCGAAGCGAGGTCCTGGCGAGTGTTGATCAACTGACTATGGAACGTGTACAAAGCCGGTCAGAAATCCATTGGGAAAGCGGCCTGTCAGACCTATTTAAAGAAATTGGAGGATGACGGGATTGTTGGCAAGATGCACGCCGAACCGTCCATGTATGAGGAATGGCGATGCGGAAAAGGTTGCGGGATCTCCTGTCAGGTTCTGTCTTCAATTGCGACTTTGGTTCCAGTTACCCGTGAGTGGCAGGCCTGGAAGGTGGGCCCGATGATGACGCCGCACCGCCTCTCCGCCCACTCCGCACGGTAGCGGTTGTTGCCGCACGGGTCCGACAGCGAGCCGAGGCGTGCGGCGGCGGGGCAGTCGGACTCCGAGGCCGTCCAGCCGCTCGCGAACTCCAGCGCGTCGGCGACGCTCTCTCCGGAACGCTTGGCCAGGTCGTTGCGAATGTTTCCGTCATAGTTGCCGCACAGACCGCACACCTTGCCCTGGGGAGGGACAGCAACCACGCCGTTTTTCTCTCGGACAACCGGGATTCCTGATTGCGTCACGGCAAGGAGACGGCAATCTTACGTTCGTCGTTCAAATGCGACTGGTCAACATGCACTCAGTCTGCTCTACTCCAAATTTCGAAATGATCCTCTTTTTCCGCATACACGTCTGAATGTTGGATTGCCGAGCTAACCTCATCCAACGTAACCTCATCTCATTTCATCCAACATAACCTGACCTGATCCGATGCAATCGGATTTCATTTGATCCAAGCGGACTTCATGTCAACGAAGCTAAAATGAGTCTGACCTGATAGCGTGGCGCCAGTTTGATGAAGACGGAGGTCTTCTTGTCCCACATGACGACGACTCCCGGTTCAATGGTGACCACCGTGTAGATGCCCATCTGGCGCACCTGAGCCGGAAAAAGCCGGCGCCGGCTCCGGATGACGTGGAACTTCTCCTCCCTCAGGTGGTATTCTTCATCGTCCTGTTGGCGTTGGGAGAATCATCGTCCAAAGCGTACCGGACGTCGAGGCTCCTGGAAGTGTACTTGCAAATTTTGCAAATCTCTCCATTGTGGGCCAAATAAAGCTTTTCTTATGATTTTTCAAGCCGCCGTGAAAATGTACTTTGCAGCCTACTTTCATCAACGTGTGCGTGAATGAACGCGTTGATCAAACGTGATTCAAATAGAAATGGGGGGGGGGTGAATGGATACATTTAAAGCGCACCGCAATTGAAATGGGATTGAAAGTGCACTTGGTGGAACTTATTTATTTGATTTATTTTTGGGTGGCGATTAGTGTCTTTGAAGAACACGTTGAACACAGATCCTTTTCTTGTGGATGAAATCCGAACTGCGACAAGAAAAGTGGCACTGAATGTTAGTGAATAAAATCCAAAATCAAAACCGGGGGGGGGGGGGGTGGGGGGGGGGGGGTCCTGCACTTGTGTGCTTGCAGGTTCATTTCAGAGAAAGTAATAAGTAAGTGTTTGCCGACCTGGACAAAGATCTTCACCATCTTGGAGCAGGATGTGGTTGCCGAGCTTCCGCATGCAACGTTCCTGCTGACAATCCGGAAACTTCCCTCCGTCTCGTTGTCTCCGCAGTAGTCCTGACACACACACACACACACACACACACACACACACACACACACACACACGCCTTAGTGTGTATTGTGTTTCCTGTACGAGTGTCTCTCGGGAGTTTGGACGCGTGTTGACGGACGGGACTGTTGTGTGTGAACGTGCGTTTGGCGAGTTCGTGTGTGGATGTTTTTTTTTTTGTTGCTTGCATCACGTGCGTTCCATGCCCGAGCGCGTGTTGTGTTACCTGCACGAGCGTGTGTTCACACTGTCCCGGAAAGTCAATCCTCTTGTCGTCAAAGGTGATGAGATGTCCGTTGCCATAGATGGCGCACACAGCATCGCACACATTGCTGGTGCAGGTGAACTTTCTGCCTGCGCAGGTGCTGCGTGCGCGGACACACACACACGCACACACACACACACACCAAAGACAATCATGTACACACACACACACACACACACATACACACACACCAAAGACAATCATGTTGCAGCCTAACCAGTCGTTGGCGGTCTACCGGTAGTCCGCGGACTGGTCCCAAGCCAACCGTGAAAAATATGTGTGTGTGTGTGTGTGTGTGTGTGTGTGTGTGTGTGTGTGTGTGTGTGTGTGTGCCGGTGGCTCGTGATCGGCATCATGGGAAGTGGTTAGCGATCAGACCTGTGGCGATGGATCTTCTTGAATTTGGTCACCTCTTATCCCACGTTTGTTCGACCTGCAATTCACCGAAGAATGGGACCCTGCAGCGCCAGCGCCAGCATTTTCCAACGGTACACGCCGGCGTCGATCGTTCGCCGTTTGTGCACTTAACGCGCGAGGAAAGTGCGTCAGGTCTCCCGCGAAGGTAATAATAATAATAATAATACATTTCATTTATAAGCGCCTCTCAAAACACGCAAGGTAGGCGCTGATTTCCCGTTGACAAACTCCCGTCTTGTCATTGTATCTAGTTTTCGGTTTCGTTCATGTTCGGGGCAGTGATGAGACCAAAATGTCTCGAAAAGAGACCAAAAGATCGGGCACCGGGGCTCCAAGCACAAATCCAGCAGTCCGGTGACAACTTTGAGTCAAATGCGAATTGTTGTCCACCAGGGGGCAGTAACATACATGACGTCCAACATTCTTGGCTTGTTTTTTTGTTTTTCTGGTTGGCGATTTCTTTTTCTTTTCTGCAAGTTTATTTTTTTTTTTGGGGGGGGGGGGAGCAAAAATGAGAGTTCAAAATGAACCCACCAGGTGTTGCAGTCCACCTGGAGGACATGTCCGGGCCGGTAGGTCTGGCCGTTGTGGACGCAGGGGCATCCGCCGGCCTCGATGCAGCCCCCGAGCCCGTCCGACACCAGACCGTCGGGACAGGCGCACCCCGACACGCAGCCGTGGCTGATCTGTCATTTGGAAACCGGCGGGTGGGCGGGGGGATTGCCGTCGTTTGCGCAGCGTGGACGTGCGCCAGCGCGCACTTACGCATGCCGTGTCCAGGGTGGCGCAGCTGCTCTCACATTCGGTCCCGGTGGTGCCCGGCGGGGCCGCCAGACAGTCCACGTAGACCTTTGGGGCCGGGCACTCGTGGGCTGCCCCCCAAAACACCGCAATATGTCAGAAATAGGGAAAATGCCATCACAAGGAAGAAACGCCAATTGGCAAATATCGCGCCGGCCCGATCCCAAAATGTTGCCCTGTCAAGGTGGTCTGGTCGGAGCGACTCACGGCAGAAGGTGGCGTTCCTCCACGCGCCCGGCGTTCCTCCGGCGCGCACGCACTGTCGCGAGAGCTCGGACGCGCTTTGGCACAGGGCCGTCGGGGCCGGCCGATCCTCGCCGCATGCGCAGACGTCGGACCTGCACGCTCGGGCCAAAGCGTCGGCGTCCACGAGGTTCCGACAGCCGCTGAAGGCCGCGCCCGAAAAGAGCCGTGCGCACAACTCCTGCGAAGCGCAGCGGACAGCGGCCCGTCACTCACCGGGGGCGGGCGCCGCGCCTCGACCGCCGAGCGGCCGCTCGCGTCGCCCTTGAAGCGGCGCGACTCGGACAAAGGGAGCGCTGACCTCGTGGCCGCAGTCGGGCCGCGGGGCGGGCTCGTCTCCGGCTTCGTCGCACGTCTCCGCCGGTCCGCCGACTTTGTGCCGGGCGGCGTATTCGGCGACGGAAAGCGGCGCTCCTGCGCGCCGGGCGCACGCCACGTCAACGCCGGCCATTCGCCAACTCGCCTTTCGTGTGGCTCACTCACCGTCTTTGGCAAACTCGTTGTCGATTCCGTCAAAGTTCCCGCAGAGGCCGCAGAGCGAGCCCTCGTATTTGCCGTCCATCTCGATCTGAAACACACGCGAGCGCATCACCGGCGCATCTTTTCGCCCCCTCGATGGAAAGCGATTGGCCGGATCGATGACATTCAAGCCTCGCTTCCTTGAATTGCCTCATGGACACGGATCGAGTCGTTTGGGGCGATTTTTGGAGCCTGACCTCATTCCGGTCCCGTAACCGGATGGTTGATTGTTTGGTTTCGTTATTTTTTTTTTCTTCAGTGAGGTTGACTGTCGAAGCGCAATTGAAGAGAGCTGGCCCAGTGCACTTTGGAAGAGGATCTTCAAATGCGCACGAAAGCACATCTTGTCGTTCACTTTCAAGCGCATCGCCAAATGCCATCTCATGATCATGCGTGCGTGCGTGCGTGCGTGCGTGCGTACGCTCAGGGCGTCTTCGAGGTTCCAGACCAGTTGGATTCCGAATCTGGACCGGACCAGGAGGCCTGCCGAAGCGTTCTCGATCACCAGGCCCGGCTCCACCACAGGAAGTGACACGCTGCGCGCACACAGACAAAAAAAAAAAGCCGTCAAGGTCTCACACAAGGTGGCGCTCTGCTCTGCGTTGCGTGCTGACTCTCCCGGATGGCTCCGACGTGGCTGCCGTTTCAAAATGTCTTTCAAGCTCAAGCCTTTGGCCTCTCTTTGGGTTTCAGTTTCTTTCGCCTCCCTTCTGGCCAGCTCCGTTATGGCCTCTTCTGACTCCAATCGATCAATCGCGGCTCAACTTCTGCGGCACCTTTTGCCCTCAAAGCGTGACGCTGATCGCTCGCCAACGCAAACGATCCGTCCACCGTCGCGTCGAAAGGGCGGCTGCGGTTGAAAAAGGAGCCTTCGCGCCGCCGTGACAATTCGTAAGACGCCGTAGTCGATCGGGATGGGGGCGGACTGATATCGGGTTTCGGTATCGGGCGCAGAACACCCTTGTTTGAAGGGATCGGGCACTGGTAGAGGGTGGCGGTACCCGCCGTCACCACAGAGACAAAATTAAAAAAAGCTTTGACTCATTCCAGAGAAAACTTTTGATTGACGTTCAAAAACAAATCAAGCAAATAAAAAGCAAACGTCCGCTCACCTTTTCCCATTGACTCGCACGGCGCCGTGCGGCCGCAGCTCCAGCACGTCGGCGTCCAACCTGACCAGCACCGCCTGGATGGCGTCGGCGCCGGCGCCGCGGGCCGCCCGGCGTCTCACCTGCACGTCGAAGCTTTCGTAGCCGTCGCCGTCGCAGTCGCCGACCGCTCGGTGGTTGCACGACGACGGCAGGCGGAAGAAGGCGCCGTCGGCCGTGCGCCAGTGGGAGCGCCCCCACGAGGAGCACACCCCGGCCGCGGACGGCGAAGCGTTCACTTGGCGGAGGGAAAACAGAGAGAAGCCATCAATGGGCAAATTGGCAACGCCGGACCGGTCGCCGGTCCACACAAATGGAACCGACCGCGGACTGGACTGGCCCGCGCTTGGACAGGCGCGAGCTCATCACATCACTCTGAAAACAGATATGAGAAGTCCAAAATGGGTCAATTTGATGGTCGCACCTGCGTCGGCGCGGCAGCCGGAGAGCGGCGCCAGGAGCAGCAACAAAGCGGCGGCCGTCCGAAAGGCGGTGCCGGAACCCATGTCGCCGTGAGCGGTCGCCGATGAGCGTGAGGAGCGCGGTGCGCAACGGGCCCGCCTTTATACGGCCCCTCGCCTCAGACCTCCCCCGAGCGCTCGCGCACCTGCGTGTGTGTGCGCGCCCTGAGTCAACAGGAGGCCATTAGCAATTCATCAACTCCGTGCCATGTTTGTCTTGCTCTCCACGCGCTGCACTTTGCCTCTCGTTTAGGGCCGGCCCCAAATAACGTCTTGCTGCCTTCCGCGCCGTCTCCAGATTGGTCGGCGGCTAACTCCTTTGCCGCCACCGACGGCCACATGCGGGCCACACGCGGGCCACATGCGGGCCACACGCGGGCCACATGCGGGCCACACGTGGGCCACATGTGGGCCACACGCGGGCCGCCGTTCCCTTTCCAGTCCAAGGCCCAGAGGGAGGGCGTGCGGTTGAAATGAGCTTCTTGAATTTGGTTTCCATTCATCACAAGTCAATAGCGGCTTGCGCCGGGCAATGTGCCAAGTACGCAAAGAGCTCCTCCTGCTTTTTCCATCCGTCCATTTTCGCCGCCGCGTATCCGAAACTCTGCGGACAGGGTCGCGGCGGATGGGGGGTGGGGAATCGCGATTGCATCACTCGGCGATAGACCCAAGTTAGCCCAATTCTTGCTCCACTTTGAGTCAGAGTCGGGACTCGATTCAAGCCGAAGCGAGCAGCCATCGGGCCGGGTCAAGTCGTTCGCTTTGGGCCAACTTTGGACTCGTCGTCGGAGCCACCGTGAAAGGTGGCGCTCGTTCGGAGATCTCCGTCACAAAATACACTCTTCCGTTCCCGCGGCACACCTCGCCGCCGGAAGCTCTCGTCGGTGCCGCGATGCCGATTTTGAGGGCAGACGTGGAACGCTTGCTGATGGTCGTGACTTCTTCGAGACAAACGTCAGATTTTGCGATCTTGGTCAAAATGGCGACAAATGAAATCACCGAGTATTTCACAAATCCACAGAATGTGGGAAACGCGGCGCCTTCCATCATGAACTCCGCCACACATGGCATTTGGGGCTCACTTTGAGAATGGAACGACGGGCTGCAAAGAAATTCAACTTTGCATCTTTTTTTTCCTCAACCGGCTGCTTTTGTTCGTTCGGAGCCTTCGGGACAAAAGAAATTGCGAGTCATTGCCCCTGAATCCATCCACCGTTTTGGCCTTTGCGTTCCGAAGTGAAGGAGTTGAAATGCTATCGAGGACTGTTTGACGGCCTTGCCATTTGCCGCCGTTGACAGCCGGCGGCGTCGCCGGAACCCAACGATTCGGAGGTAGAAAGGCTTTGGATGACCGTCCGGGTCTCGCGCACCGAGAGGCGAAAGCCACGCGAGAGCGACTTGCCGGCCAGAAGAGTGAAGGAGCAAAGCGACCCCACTCGGGGACTTTTGCCCCGGACTCGATGGGCTCATCACGTTGACGAGGTGACATGCCGCCGTCACATGAGCCGCTCGCATTTCCCTCAGTCAACAGCAGCAATAGCGGCAAACACATCAAAGGAAGGAGAAGGAGAGCGGCCCGCCCCCGCCTTGCCCCGAGGCGCCGCGTCACCGCCGCCCGCTTTTGTTTTCTTAAGCCCGACAAACAGCAGCGCGCGTGCCAGCAGGATATGGCACCTGATCAATATGCGGCCGCATTGACAACCTTCAGATCTGGAAAGCAGCGAGCGAGGCGGTGGGCCCAACAGTCAAGAATATCAATCAGATAAATCAACAATATCCCGAACTTTTTGTGAGTCGTGAATGTGGCGCATTTTGGGGCGGAGCCCAAATTTGGTCCATTGCCCAAAAATCTGCGTTCTCGCCAGGTGTCTTACGTCGGCCGACAAAGAACTCGGACCGAGAGCCCCAAGAAATTCTTCTGCTGACAGCAACCCAATAACAACAAAAAGTCGACAGTCATCGTTCAACCGACGTCTCTCAGCTTTTTAGCCTCCTTTACAAAGGAGGCCCCGTTGCTCTTTCCCGCCCGCCGTGCGGTCTTCATGTGGCGCGCCAAAGCCGAACGGAAACTGTTCTTGGACTCGCAGGCGGGGCAGGAGAGGGCTTTTTGCCCGCCGTGCGCCGCCCGGTGTTCCGTCAAGTAGGCCTTCTGCGAGAACCTTTTGCCGCACACGGAGCAGGAGATGGATTCATTGCGAAAGAAGCAACGGCTTCGATTGAAAAAGTCAGAGAAAAGAGCTTTTTGTGAACGGATCCATCAAGCCAAACGTTCACTTTGATGCTATTTGGGTTTGGTTTTTTTTTTTTTTGCATTTGTGATACCTGAGATATCCAAGCGGCGCTTTCCGACTAAATCACAACTTAACATAAAAAAAAAAAAAAAAAAAAAAGGGCACTTTGATTGCAAAATGAGAGTTTATTGCAAGGTAAACACCGCACCGATGCGTGAACTTTGCATGAAGCGTGAACTCGAGCCAGGTTGACGGCAGCACATCGCCGTCGCGCGGCACCTCGCCACGCGGCTCATTCAACGGGCAGCCACCCACGTGACGTGCGGAGCGAGACCTGCTCAAAGCCACCCCTGCCATCTAGTGCTGAGTTTTCAGGCGGAAATCATTCCCAAAGCCTCGAGACTGACTGAGGAGCTGCTCGATACGTTTAAAAAATGTATCAATAAAAATCACCCCACCCATAACGTGATGTTATGTTTTGGACCTATGCAAATGCCTTTATTATTATTATTATTCTTATTATTATATCTACATTAAAAAAAACACCCCTTTCCAAAATGTGATTTGACGTTTTGGACCTATGCAAATCCCTTTATTATTACCGTATTGGCCCGAATATAAGACGGTGTTTTTTGCATCGAAATAAGACTGAAAAAGAGGGGGTCGTCTTATATTCGGGGTCTAGACATTATACCCATTCACGACGCTAGATGGCGCCAGATACCATTGAAGCGAATGCTGAACTTGACTGCCCAGGCCAAAGCGAACCCGTCGCGAAGAATAAAAATAAAAATAGCGGTAGTACGAAAAAGAAAAATAAATAGCGGTAAGAAAGAGAAGAAAATAATAGAAAAGACAACAGAAAATGGAGAAACGTAGCGACAAACTGGAGAAAAGTGGGTCGAAGATCGGCCAGGTTAACCGGCAGCTGAGAAGTTATGATGTCATTTACGTTTCAAAAACCAGAAGCCATTCATTTACGAATGTGATTGCACTTTAGTTTACATCTTTAAATGTTCAGCTATTAAGATTTGAAAGAGTCAAAATAACATGCTTTTTCTCTCCATTAAATTGTTAGAATCATTTGTTTCAGATGTACTGTCATTATTTTCTGTATAAAAATGTATTTGGTGTTCAAAAAGTCTTTTCAAACTTGAGCCTTGAAAAAGACGGGGTCGTCTTATAATCAGGGCCGTCTTGTATTCGGGCTAATATGGTAAAAAAAAAAAAAAAACGAAAAAAAAACACCCCATCCATAACGTGATCTGACGTTTTGGCAGCCGGTGATATGGTTTTTGCAAAGGTCGTTTCACCTTGGCATGAAATGAGTTTTGAAGAAGTAAAAATGTCGCACGTGATCTGTTTTCTCCTCGTTTTGTCACCGTCATTGCCAAGATCAGTGTCTTCACATCAGCGGATTCGATTCTTGCTGAACGACATCGGACGAGGATGCGACGGAAGGTCATTTTCCGCATTTGAGAAGTCTGAGTGCGACCGGCAGCCCTTTGCATTCATCAGAAGCCAAGAAGCAGCTGTCCGTTGTAAGAAGGATCCCAGCGGGCCCGCTGGCGTCGCCGCACAAAGACGCGCCGGCCACGAGGGGAGCGACGCGTTTCTTTTGCAAATGGATTTTGCACGGGGCGGAGGGGAGGGGAGGGGGGGGCGCAGCAGTTCTGTCGCACTTGAAACTTTGGATTGGACGTCACGCACAAGACGTCCGACGAGGCGCTGCGAGTTGGAGATGAATCTGCTTCCCGCAGGGTCAAATCTTCTCCCCGGCGCATCGGTGCTTGTTGAGCTGATACTTATAAGCAAAGTTGTCGCCGCAGGTGTGACATCGGAAGGGTTTCTCCCCCGTATGCGTTCTCATGTGCCTCGACATGGTGGCTTGGAGCGTGAAACGGGAGTGGCACACGGAGCAAGCAAAGGGTTTCTCCGCGCTGTGCGTTTTCATGTGGTTGGCGACGGTGGACTGCAGCCGAAAGGTCATGTTGCACACGGAGCACGAGAAGGGCTTCTCGCCCGTGTGTATGCGGGTGTGCTCCAGCAGGCTCATCATCCGGGAGAAGATTTTACCGCAAAAGGAACAGGTGAAGTTCTCGCCCGTGTGCGTCCTCATGTGCGGGATCAACGACGACCGGAAGCGAAAGGTCACGCCGCACAGCGAGCACGAGAAGGGCTTTTCTCCGGTGTGGATTCGCATGTGAGCTTTCAAGTTGATATTTTTAGCAAAGCCTTTGGCGCAGACGGAGCAGGCGAAAGGCTTCTCGCCGCTGTGCGTCTTGGCGTGTTCCTTCAGGTTACTCTTTCTGGCGAAGCTCTGAGCGCAAACGGCGCAAGCAAAGGACTTCTCCCCCGTGTGCGTTTGCGTGTGTTTGACCATCGTCGAGCGATCTCGGAAAGCCATGTCGCACGCCGGACACGGGTAAGGCTTCTCTCCGGTGTGTTTCCTCATGTGGATGGTCAGCGTGCCCTTCTGGGTGAAGCTTTTTGTGCACAGCGAGCAGCCGAATAGTTTTTCTCCCGTGTGACTTCGCACGTGCGTCTTCAGATCCGACTTGTAGGCGAACCTTTTGTCGCACTGGGAACACCGCACGCCGTCCTGCCCATTCGCCGACTCGCCCGGCGAGCTTTCCGCCGGCGCGTCTTCGTCGTCGCTTTTCACGACCACCCTGATCACCGGAAAGTCGCACGTGTCCGCCTCCTCGTCGTGAGCACCTTGTGGCCGCCGCGCCCTCGGCGTGCTCACGTCCACTTCTTCCTCTTCCTCTTTAAAGCGGCGGGGCGCCGGCTCCTCCTCTTCCTCTCCCTGACGGGGGACACCTTCTGGCTGCCGGAAATCTGCTGGACACAGCGCAAAGGAATCGAACGCAACTTGAGTGACAACGGCCGCAGCCAGAACGACGCACTTTACAAATCACATCAGACAACAAGAATACAACAAGAGAAGAAAATGAAAGCAGTCATTCGCAACACAAACAAATGATGCGAAGTCATGGACGGTAGACAGGTCACTCCCGGTGGCGTCCGGTCCGCGGACCTGAGGCGCAAGGCACAAGGTCAAAACATCACTCAATGATGATTGCACGCAATGTCGCATAATTGCGAGTCAGCGATGGAATCACCCGTTCGAAAAAGAGCCCTGATATTTTGTCCAACTTGTCTGATTTGTATTTGATGACGCCAGTGGTACCCCGCCGTCGATATTATTGGGTGATTTGGGCGAGCCCGAAAATTCGAGCGACCCCCGACTGCGTTTTTTTTCCGACTCGGGTCTCGGCGTCGCCATGGGAACAAGACTCTCCGCAGAGTGACGAATGACTCCCTGCCCGGTGAAATATTCCAAATCAATGAAGGGTTCGACGTCTCTTTCGAACTCGCAAGCGGTGGTTTATGCTTTGGAAAATGCGAACGTAGCCGAGGGCTTTCGCCTAAGTCACAATGGCGGAAGAAGTTGTCTTGGACTCCGTTTCGGAACACAAATATGGAGCGCTCGTGAGCTCCACCACGGGCAGTTTTTTTTTTTCCCCCATCGTCACTGAAGGTGACATGATGTTTCGAGAAGGGGGCGGGGGCGAACTTGATGAAAGAAAGGAGATATGAAGCTAAATTGAATATTGAAAGTGACGGAGATGTTCGAGAAGTGAACCGACCTGCCGTGCGCGCATCCATGGGGGTCGGCTTTTCCTCCGTGGTTCCGCAAAGTTCCCCCCCGTTCTCTGTTCCCTTCCAAGAAACACGCTCGCGGCCAGCCCGAGAGGCAACGCTTCGCTTCGCCGCTTCCGCCCCTTTGTTGGCAACGGCGACTAACAAGCCGAGCAAGCTGATTTGTTTTTGGCCACGTCAACGACGACCACTCGACAAAACCGAACCGTAGCAGCAAAAGTGCGAACCAAATGAACACGTCGACGCAAACTGCTCGCGAATCGAAGAGCATCGACGTTTTACGGTTGCAAATCAACACTGCGCATGCTCGCTGGCCGCCATCTTGGATGACTCGAAGGCGTCCTATGAGGGTCAAAACACATGATTAAAGTTTTGTCTTAACCGCCCCAAAAACAAAAATTTATATATATCAACGAGGAAAGGAGGCGGGACCCCCCCCACACCCCCCACGTAGACAGCGAGTGTGTGCAGTAGCGCGACAGGGGCGATTGTTTGGTTTATTTGGTTCGTTGGTGGTTGTGTTCCTCTGTTATTCAGACGGGTTACGCGCTCAACGGTAGATTTCAGGAGTCATCACTCATTTGTTCCGTTCTCTATCCTTAGACTACTTGAACGCGCGTGACTCGATGAAAGCCGAACACCAAAGGACGCTCGCGTTTATGTTTGGTCGTACGTCCAAGTGGAGCTGGCGGATTTTCCGCCCGGCGCGTCACTTCCGCTTCCGGAGAGCGCTAGCTAACGGCCCAAGTCGGCGCGATTCGAAACGCGCGACGATTGCCTTTCGGTCGCCTCGTTTCTGATTGGTTCGGTGCAACTTCTGTCGCAGCTGATCACGACGTCGCCTCGACGGGACGCCCTTTCAAGCTTCTGCCGCTCGCTTAGTTTGTCGGCCGCGCACAAAGAGAGGAGGAGCCGGGTAGCAGCACGCGCCGAGGCACCCCGTCGGTGGGGCGAGGGCGATGTGAAAACATCGCGGTCGTCGCGGGCGAAAAGTACGCTCGCTTAGCGCCAGCGGGAAGAAAAGAACACGACCGCGAGCTCACATGGACTCTCACGCAGCAGGTTCGTGCTATTCGCAAAGTTTGGCACCTTTTCCCCTCGAGGAACTAAAAGCATCAATTAAAAAAAAGAACGAATCCAGTGAAAAAAGTGCGGCTCACCACGATGTGACGTTTGTTGGGACTGAGCACGCCTGCGAATGGCATTTCTTAGTTTTTTTGTTTGTTTTTTTTAAGTGACACACACCGTCGCAAATATGTATTTCTGTCGGGCTGCTGGCACGTCGCCTCCCTCGCGAGTTTGGCAGTCCCGTACTCGGCCTCTGTGTGCTCCTCGTCGGTTTCAAGAAACCGAAAAAGAGGAAATGTGAACGTGAATACATATGTTCAAGAAACGTACCATTTTAGTCCATCTTTTTCGTCCGTCTGGATCTTTTTTTTTTTGGGGGGGGGGAGAAATTGTGACGAATGACCAGAGGTTTGCAATGCTTGGATGAGAAATATCTTTTGTTTTGTTTTTTCACACCAAGCGTCTAAATCCCACGAGAGCAGTTTGACATGGCACAAAGTGCACCTGCCGCTCAGTCACCTGAGGGCACACACACCGATCCGCTGTCATCCAAAACCGCGTGTTGTTTGGTCGTCTCTCCTTTTCACCTGCCACGAACCAGTATTTTGCGAGAGTTCAAAATATCATTGAAAAAAGTGAGTCTGGAGCCAACGCGGGTTCGGGTTTGCGAGTCCTCAACAGATGCCGTCTTGTGTCGTGCAGACGTCGGTGAAGAAGACGACCGGCGGGAGTGCAGCTCCGGATCGGAGGAGGAGCGGCCCGGCGTTAAAGTGGAAGAGGAGGAAGTGGACATTGGTCAGGAGGCGGCCGACTTGCCGGTGATTCGCGTGGTTGTGAAGGAGGAACACGACGACGGCGGCGGCGACCGCGCTCACCGGTGCCGAGGTGAGGAGAAGGTCCCGGCGGAGCCGAGGCGAGCCGACCCGCCGCGGCGGGACACATCAAGGTGGCGAGGCAAAAGCGGCTTTGCGGGCGCGGCCACGTTGCAAAGTCACGCGGGGCAGAAAAGCTTCGGGTGTCCGTTTTGCGGCAAAGCCTTCCCCAGGAAGAGCAACTTGAAGCTCCACGTGAGGACGCACACGGGAGAGAAGCCGTTCCCCTGCCCGCTGTGCGGCAAAAGATTCTCCGAAAAGGGCAACCTGATGAAACACGCCAGCACGCACACGGGAGAGAAACCCTTCACGTGCTCGGTTTGCGGCGAAAGCTTCTCCCGCAAAGGCAACTTGGCCACGCACGCGCACACCCACACCGGCGAGAAAACCTTCTCCTGCGCCGCCTGCGAGACCAGCTTCAGCCTGCGTTCGGCGCTTTTGAGACACATGCGGACGCACACGGGCGAAAAGCCCTTCCCCTGCTCCGTCTGCGCGCAAAAATTCTCCCAGAAGGGACATCTGATGAGACACATGAGGACGCACAGCGGAGAGAAACCCTTCCCCTGCTCCATCTGCGGCAAGCGATTCTCCCAAAAGGGCAGCTTGGCCACGCACAGGAGCACGCATGCCGTGGAGAAACCCTTCTCCTGCTCCGTTTGCGGGCGCACCTTCTCCCAGAAGGGCAACTTGGCGAAGCACGCCAGGAAACACACGGGAGAGAAACCCTTCGCTTGTCAGCTTTGTCGGCAACGCTTCACACACAAGTACCAGCTGAACAAGCACAAATGTGCGCCCTAGGAGAGCAGCCGCAGATGAAGCCGTGCCACTTTTCGGCCCCCTTTGCGTCTATGCGCGCCGTGGCGCTTTTTTCGACGGAAAAATCACTGGGCGCTAAGTCTCTACGACCGCGGCGCAGATTGTTTCCAAGATCGGGCTTGAACAAGGAATCGGATTCAATAACCACCACCACGACAACGCAGCGACTTTTTCAAGTTGCAAAAAGCTGCGATTGAGCTGCTTGGTTTTATGTCTTTGACTTTTTGTGTGTGTGTTGGGGGGGGCTTAATATGCAGTTGGCGGAGTCCTTAAGAAGTGTGCAGATCCTGCTCGGTGTGAGAGTCGAAGGGATCGAGCCGCAGATTTGTTGGCGTTTTCGTTGCCGTCACACTTTAGTTGAAGTGAACGCTTCAAAATATTGCAGGTCAAATTCTTCGGTTGGCGACTCTAATGGGCGTCGCACAAGGGTGAGTTCCTGGCTCACGTGCCTGTTTTTGAGCATCTGCCCAATGCGCAGCATCTTGGTGCTGTTGCTGAAAGAGGACCTTGGAAAAGTCTGACGTGGCAATCGCCACTAGGGGGCGGGCAGGATGGCTCAATTGAAACGAGCTGAAAGGCAAACTCGGAGTCAAAGCAAAGTCGGGGCTCCAACGGTGTCCGTGGGCCATTGAGCTTGAAGGAGGACATGGCCCTGGAAATCCCGCCCAGCTCAGCCTCCAAAGGGGAAAGCTTTGCCCACAAAACTCGCGCTTCGTCCAGAAAGTGGACGGCGGGCAGTTGAGCGCAATCGCCTCGCTCGTCAAGTCCAAAATGCAATTGCGCCTTGTTGTCGCTGAGCTCTTCTTGCAGGCTCGCGTACGACCTGGAACACAAATACACTGTCGCGGTATTCCATGTGGAACAAAACTCGTATTGCAGTCCGCCCTAACTTCAGCTCAATGCTCAAATCACATACAGTGATCCCTCGCTACTTCGCGGTTCGTTTATGATGGATTCAGTGCATCGCGGATTTTTTTAAACCAAAAAAAATATATATA
>NW_017806061.1:185272-187570 GCF_001891065.2 Hippocampus comes | reverse complement strand
TTTTTTTTACCTGTTTGTTAATTGGACGCTACTTCGCGGATTTTCGTTTATCGTGGGTGGTTTTGGTCCCCATTAACCGCGATAAACGAGGGATTACTGTACTCAAGAGAAAAATAAGCTCAATGTAGTGGGGCCGCCGCCATCTATCGGCCGCATTGATCATTGCACTTGGGCCGTCTTTTGAACCAACCGCACCAGGCTACCGGCGCACCGTGGTGAACTGCTCGTATTTCATGTTCTTCCTCTTTCTGTGACGCTTTGAACGTTTTATGAAAAGCACTTTGAATTGTCTTGTACAAAAAGGGGGCGCGATATCAATAAATAATGCATTCTTGTGTATTGTGCGAATGGTGCCATCCAACCATCCTCCAATCTGCTCACCCTCACGAGGGTCGCTGGCGTGCCAGACACTCTCACGCTGATTTTTAACTTTTTTTGTCTCGCACGAGTGAAACGCTCTCACACGGATTTTGCAAATGTTTTTGTCCGGGTCAGCGCAACGCTGTTACGCACGCGACTGAAAAGCTTTTCGCACGTCATCCTGAAATGCACGTTTCAGTGGTCTTCAGCGGAGTTGGGCACTTTTGAAGGCGAGTGAAAAAAATTCTCTATTTTTCATTTATTTATTTTTGCTCACAAGCGCAAGCGAAACGCTCTGTCGGCCACACTACGGATTTTATGCAGATGCAAGTGAAACGCTTTTTATTCGCGCTCTTGACACAAACGCCGATTTTTGGTCGGCTCACATAATCAAGTCAAACACGAGTCAGTCGCACATGATGGAAAACCTTTGACACATCACCCTGAAATTGCGCCGATATCGTCAACCGAACGCTGCCTTGAACTGTTTCGAGGAGAGGGTGCGAGTGAAGAACAGTCGGTTGCGTGTGAGAGCGTTTCACCGGAAGGAGTTCCGGTGGGGTTCGCACGCCGTCGGACTCTCGCCGACTGCCGCTGTGGAACCCAGTGCGACGTCACGGTCCCCACACACTCCCGGCGTCAGGGGTCGGACAACGTTACGCCGTTGGCGCCGGCACACGGGTGTTTGTCGAGCTGATACTTGTGAGCGAAGGCGCGGTCGCACGCGCGGCATCGGAACACCTTCTCCCCCGTGTGTCTTCTCAAGTGCGTCATCAGGCTGACTTTCTGGGAGAAGGTTTTCCCGCAAAAGGAGCAGGCAAAGGGTCTCTCTCCGGTGTGCGTCCTCACGTGCTGCACCAGCGCCGAGCGGACAGTGAAGCGGGCGCCGCACGCCGAGCACGAGAAGGGTTTCTCGCCGGTGTGGATGCGGGTGTGCGTCAGCAGGTTTCCCTTCACGGAGAAGCTTTTGGCGCAGAAGGGGCAGCTGAAGGGTTTTTCTCCCGTGTGCGTGCGGGCGTGCCGCATCAGGATTCCCTTTTGAGAGAACCGCTTGCCGCACGCCGAGCAGCCAAAAGGTTTTTCTCCGGTGTGGCAGCCCACGTGGCGCTTCAGGTTGCTCTTGCTGCCAAACGCTTTGGCGCACTGGCAGCACCTGAAGGCTCGGGCGCTCCTCGCGCCCCCTTTGGAGTCGTCCTCGTCTTCGTCTCCAGAGCGGGAAGACGGCGGGGGCGCGTCCGAGGGCGGCGCCGCGAGCTTCTCCTCGCCGCCGCCGCCGTCTTCACTCTTCGGCGCGACGGCGGCTTTGCCGGCGTCCGTTTCCTGACCGATGCTGCGTTCTTCCTCTTCCTCTTTGACGCGGGAGGACTCAGGCTCCTCCTCTTCCCGTTTGACGCCGGGCGGCGACGGCGCCTCCTCTTTGACGCGGGCCTGCTCCGGGGCCTCACACCTCAGTCCCCAGAGCCGCTCTTGCTGCCGGACGTCTGCGCGACATGAGAAGAGAAATGCGCCGCGACGACATCAAGCGAGTGTGTGAGAGATTCTGCAGTGTTTCCTACCTTGGCTTGGCCAAACTGTATTTATCATGAATACATTTGGAATTTATTCAAAAAGATATTTCTTGATAAAAAAGATTTTTCCTCGTTGGCTTCTAATTTCCACCTTAGTCTTCCGAACCGTTTTTTCTCACTCATGTTTGCCGGACGTCTGCGCGACATGAGAAGAGAAATGCGCCGCGACGACATCAAGCGAGTGTGTGAGAGATTCTGCAGTGTTTCCTACCTTGGCTTGGCCAAACTGTATTTATCATGAATACATTTGGAATTTATTCAAAAAGATATTTCTTGATAAAAAAGATTTTTCCTCGTTGGCTTCTAATTTCCACCTTAGTCTTCCGAACCGTTTTTTCTCCCCCATGTTTGGACCCCCCCCCCCCCAAAA
>NW_017806061.1:174649-183833 GCF_001891065.2 Hippocampus comes | reverse complement strand
AAAAAAAATCAATTCAAATTTTTTTTTTTTTTTTTTTGTATCATCCTTTTTTCCAATCGAACTTATTTCGAGTTCTCGACTCTTCTAACGTCCGTGCTAAGTGTGGCCGTCTCGCTCGGTTTCTTCAAATTGTCACTCTTTCTCACGCTGTTGTTTTATTGCTATTACATTACAGCCGGTGGCACATTCGTCAAAAGTTGTGGATTGGCGTTCTCGTTGTGGCTGTTTTGCGTTTAGCTTGTATTGTTGTCGTTCTGGCGTGGCCTTTTAGGACAGATCGCCTTTAAAAAGAGGAACGTCGGTCTCACTGGCTTCACTTGCTGCTTCAATCACGGCTTCAACTGGTGGAGTGATGCTGAAAGTCACGTTCGGAGGACCAACCTGTAACATGCGAGTCCATGGAAGCGTCCACAGTCCCCGTCGCCGATTGTCCTTTTCGCGTCCTCCTCGATTTTTCGCTGTTTTTTTTTTCACAACACTATCAAGATGTTTCTTTTCCCCTTTCCCCCCAATGTCCCCTCCCAAAAAACAAGCACTTGACGCTCACGCTTGCGTCCGTTTCGCATGTCGCTAACTTGCGCGAGTTTTTGTTAGCAGGCGAACCAGCGACGCTTCTATACGTGCCGAGGAAGAACCGGAACGAGCCCTTTTCGTTTAATTGGCGCCTTGGTGTCGACGATCACGAGAAAGCCCCAGGTTGGTCTCGGAAGGCGTACATCAAGTCTTTCCGAGGCCAGTATGTGACGCGCGGCTCACTTCCGCCTTTTTCCTTCTTCGGTGAAAGTTGGTGACAACTCGCATAATGCCGCCATCGAGCGGAGAAACGTTGTCATCGCGGTTTACGTGACGTCACAGTCGCAATAAAACACAGCCGCGCGGACATCTAGTTTATGCCACAAAACATATTTTTGGGATCAATTATATCATATTTTTGATTTGTTTTCCAAGGGAGGGCTGATCATATGGTTTCTTGCATTTTTCTTGTGACGTTGCCTTCATTCATAACCACAAATGAGCTTTAAGCAAAAGCAAAATCGGGCCAATCTGACGCTAGTCGTTTGTGTATCGGGGCACAAAACAGAATTGGATTGTGGCAAATTGCGTTTGTAATTTCCACACAGGTTTATATTTCTTTATTTTCCCATCGTTGTATTTTCCAAAGAAAGAAAGAAACATTTTTTACTTGTCATCTAATTTTTCTCATTGTATTTTTTTTCCTCATATTTTTGCATTTGAAAGAAATTCCAATTGGAAATTTTTCCCCATTATTTTTGTATGGCGCCGTATTTTTTGTAATTTTACCGGTAGCTTTATAAAATGTCCAATTTGATTTTTTACCCTCCCAAAAATGCTAATCTTATCCAAATATATTTTTATTTTAAGTCCTCAGTTTTCAAATGTTATTTCCACCATCAATTGTTGTCCCCCCCAGGCCCCGCAACAGATGCCTGTTTGCAAGTGCTCAAAAGATACAGTTGAGTTGAGAGTTGAGTGAATGCGGAAATTGACCTCTGTAATCACAACTCGGTTTTATTTCAAAGCAAAAAAATAATAATTACAAAAATAACATGGACAAGGCACAACAAAGAGGCGCGTTTGCTAGTTTGCCGCAGCACACAAAGAAACGACACAAGTTGAAGCCTTATTGTTTCGGACGATACCAAAACAAAAGATTTATGGGTAACGGTTCGTGAAGTGAGCTCATTTCCCGACTCACTCGAACAGCAACACATCAGCCAACAACAAAGGCAAGTGTTTGTTCGGGGCGGGCATTCGCCACGTGAGTCGATCGATCATGGAGTATTCACGGCGTGCCAGTGACATCCGAGGCGCACTTGTGTTTGTTGAGCTGATACTTGTATGCAAATTTGACGGGACACAGGCCACAGCCGTAAGGTTTTTCTCCCGTGTGCGTCCTCACGTGCGTCCTCAAGTTGCCGCTCTGCGCAAAGCTTTCGCCGCAAACGGTGCAAGCGAAAGGTTTCTCACCCGTGTGCGTCCTGGTGTGTTTGGACAAAATGTCCTTGCGGGAGAACGTTTGACCGCACACGGAGCAGGGATAGGGCTTTTCTCCCGTGTGGGTCCTGGTGTGGATCATCAGATTGCCTTTTTGGGAGAAGCGTTCGCCACAAACCGGGCAGTGAAAGGGTTTCTCCCCCGTGTGCCACCTCATGTGGATCATCAAGTTGCTCTTCTGGGAGAACCGCTCGCTGCAGATGGAGCAGGGGAAAGGTTTCTCCCCGGTGTGTTTCCTCATGTGCTTGGTCAAGTTGACCTTCTGCGAGAATTTCTCGCCGCACGTGGAGCACGGAAAGGGTTTCTCCCCCGTGTGCGTCCTCATGTGGATCATCAGGGTGCCTTTCAGCGAGAAGCTTGCGCCGCAGATGGAGCAAATGAAGGGTTTCTCGCCCGTGTGAATCATCATGTGCGTTTTTAGATTTCGCTTGGTGCCGAAACCTTTGGCGCACTCGGAGCATTTGAAGCGGCGCTCGTGCTTCTGACCTCTCCGACGACCTCGCTTGGGGTCTTCCTCGTTTGTCCGGTTGTCGCCGTCCGACATAGGCGCCGAGAGGCCGCCGGCTTCTGTCCTGCCTCGCCTGCGCCGATGCTGAGACGACTGAGCTGTGTGGTCCTCGTCTTCGCCCTTCACCACCACTCGAATCACCGGGAGCCGGCAGCCGGGGGCCTCCTCCTCGTCCTCGGGGAGACCCCCGAGATGCCCTCCTCCCCCTTGACTGACGTCCACCTCTTCCTCTTCCTCTTTGACGCAGGGGGGCTCTCGCTTCCCCACGCCGGAGCTGCACTCCCGAAGCGCCTCTGGACGGACGGCTGTCGGTCACAAGAAAGCAAATGTCACCGTTTTCATGTCTCCGAACAAGAAGAAGCAAAGGGAGAGGACTGAAGCCTCGAGCAACCATCAACAGGCCCTCGCAACCACGTTCACTTTCATCTGCAGTTGGATGCTTTGGAACAAAATAACCAAGCTCGAGTTCAATTTGGGTTATGCGCCCTCGAGACGGTTTTGAAGGCATATGTCCTACCACTTTCCTGACACACGGAGATACTGGTGTGCGGGGCACTTTTTTTTCTCCTCCTTTTGAACAAAATGCGAGACTTGGAATTCGCTGCTTCAAAACGAAAATGGACGAATTTCTATCCAGTGACAGGCATGGGGCCTTGTGACTTTTTGTGGGTCCTGTTAAGATGGATATGCACAGCCAATCTTGTAGGATCGACAAAAGGTGACATTTTATCCTGTTTCTTTTTATGCTCCCGTGTTATTGTCATTTGTCATCTGCAGCAAACGCCGCGTCATGAAAACGTCAAACAAGCTTGATTGCACGGCCAAAAGCTTTCACTGAGCAACGTGACACGCAAGTGACACATTTTCAGTGTACATAAGAAACCTAAGGTGTAAAATGTCATCTAAAATGAATAAATAACAAGATGGGGGAATGCAAATCACAAATACTACTGCGTTGGGAAAGAATATGCTAAGGCAACAAACTCGCATTTATTCATCGCCACCGCCCCCACCCCCCACCGCCAATTAAAAAAAAAACCCTCGAGGCTACACCTTCAAACTATACCAGCGTAGCAATTACTACTTTTGAACACAAAGAACAGCAATGAAATGAGATTTCTGGGGGGGGGGGGGGGGGGGGGGGTTCCGATCATTGAACAAAAAGCTTCGCCGTCGCTGGGCTGCTTATTAGATTGGGTGGTCTCGGCCCGCCCATGATGGCGTCAGGCTTCTTGACAAGCCAAGCCCGCGGCGTTCACTCGACATTGTTGATCGGGCGGCAAACATAATCCGCGCCAAGTGTGAAATGAATGAAAACAACCAACCTCGCGCGTCCATCGGAGGGTCGAGTGGCGGACGACTTCGTCGCTGGTTTCCTCCTGTGTCGTCTGACAAAACTCCTCCTCGTTATTTGCGGACGATCTTTCCAACGATACAGTCGCTCCTCCGGAACGGAGTCGCTCGTTTTGACGGGCAAATAGAAACGCTTTTGTTGGCGCTACTCACGCCGCCTCATCGTGAGCTCATCGATTAGCGTGTCGCGTGAACTTCCGCCTCGTTTTTTTTTTTGGTCCACCGACGACGAGCCAAGCGAGTCGGAGATGCTTCCAGGCGCACAAACAAAACGGCACAGTTGACGTCTGTCTATTTTCAGCGCGAGGAAAATAGTTTGGACAAAAAACGTTGACATGAAACGCGTTAATTCTTTTGCGCAGACGTCAGCCGCAGCCTACTTCCGCCTTTTTCTTCTTCTATTGGCAGAAATGGCAGCCAGCACCCGCCACCTCGCAGTGCTGCCACCAAACGAAGACATTTGGTTTTGCGCCATTCCTTTGCCGCTTAAGACAGGGGTCCCCAACCGCCGGGCCGCGGACCGGTACCGGTCCGCAGGGCATTTGGTACCGGGCCGCACATGGAGATCGCAAATGACGGCGGCCTTAAAAGTACGTTCGAAAGTAACAACTGGATCAAAGTTATGGCTGAATACTCTGAGATCGCCACAATAGCACTGTTGCTATTTCCGGCATCCTACCTGTGTGAGGTGTGGAGTTTCTGCAGCAACGGCGACTAAAACAAAATTACGAAGTAGACTCGACATAAACCACACACTTAAGGTGTCATTACCCCGAGATGGGACTGTCTGATTGCAGAAAATCAAGCTCGGGACTGTGGTGAGTTGTCATTTTCATGCACTTTGAATTTGCGTTGTATCGTATTTTGAAGGCATTAAACATTACCACAGCGATAAGAGTGTTGCGACCAGATTAGACGCTCCTTGTGTTTATTATTATATTTCGAAAACACCACAGTTTTCATGCAGCTCATACCATATTATTTTGTTGTATTAATCCGCCACACCTTCAATGCCGGTCCCTGAAAATATTGTCTGACTTAAACCGGTCCGTGGGGCAAAAAAGGTTGGGGACCCCTGGCTTAAGATGTGTAAATTTTTATTTATTTTTTTTAAACTACCTCCGTTAGAAATGGAGCACCGCTACCCTCTGCTGGCGGGTCGGCTCATTACAAATCCTCAAGCCCTACAGTAATCCCTCGTTTATCGCAGTTAATGGGGACCAAAACCACCCGCGATAAACGAAAATCCGCGAAGTAGCGTCCAATTGACATAAACAGGTTTTTTTTTAAGTGCGCAAACAGTCCGCGAGAAGCTGCAAAACAACAGCGAGTCACATGGAGAAACATATACAGTACTGTACTCCATGTATATGTAAATTGGTTTTGTTCAATAAAAAAAAAAAAAAATTATGTTTGAAAAAATCCTCGATGCACTGAATCCGCGATAAACAAACCGCGAAGTAGCGAGGGATTACTGTACTGTATATGGCATGGGAAGAAATCACACGGCTCGGTTGAAGGTTCTGGTGTCGAAATATTATGATTGCATTTTTCGGTCAGCACCAAATAAACCGATAAAAGCGAGCGTGCTTGGCTTCCTGTTTGGAGAACTGTACAAATAAGTGTGACCCTGCACCCCACCCCCTCTCAAAATAACAAAAACAAATTCATAACAGAGACCCCAAGAAATACTTTGATAAAGTTGATTTGAACATGCACGTTTAGTTGTGTTTACAGAAAGTGGGGGTCAAATAAAGACGTCATATTTTCACTTCACGAGTCCAGTCGGGAACAAAAAGTCATGAAAAGGTCTATCGTCGCAATTATTTGTGGTTTGGTAGGCGTGCAGATTTTTTGGGGGGAACCTGCCCTCCATTAGTCACTGTCGGTATCTTGATGCCAGGGCGACAATTTTTCGTGAGCTTCCTTTGGATAGAAGTAGTCCTGTGTTGCGCTCTTGGCCATTTCTGGTCAATCGCAAGTCTACGGTCAGGTCTTCAGCGCCCCTGTCGCCATGACATCAACGCCAAGGTCTGCCGCGGCATCACCGACAAGGACCGCTGTCAACGCAAAAGGGCGTCACGGATGACTTTTGGCGGTGGCGTTTTGCCCGCGCTCAGCGCGAGTTTCCTGGCGCGTCAAGGGTCGCGTCTTCATTTCGCACACATTTGTGCTTGCTAAGCTGACTCGGAGTGGCAAATTTCTCTTGACACAGGTTGCAGCCAAAGGGCTTTTCTCCCGCGTGCTTCCTGGCATGAATGTTCAAATTGCCTTTCTGCGCAAACGTCTCGCCGCAAACAGAGCAGGCGAAAGGTTTCTCGCCGGTGTGCGTCCTGGTGTGTTTCCTCAAACTGCCTTTCAGAGCAAACGTTTTGCCACACAGCGAGCAGGAGAAGGGTTTCTCCCCCGTGTGCGTCCTCATGTGGATCACGAGGTTGCCCTTCTGCGAGAACCTCTCGCCGCACACCGAGCAAGGGAAGGGCTTCTCCCCGGTGTGCGTCCGCATGTGCTTCATCAAGTTTCCCTTCTGGGAGAAGTTCTCCCCGCACACCGAGCAGGAGAAGGGCTTCTCTCCCGTGTGCGTCCTCATGTGCGTGGTCAGGTTGACCTTCTGGGAGAAGCGTTCGCCGCAAACGGAGCAAGGGAAGGGTCTCTCCCCGCTGTGGGTCCTCATGTGGATCATCAGCGTGCCCTTGAGCGAGAAGCCGCCGCCGCACACGCAGCAGACGAAGGGTTTCTCCCCGGTGTGGATCATCACGTGCCCCACCAAGTGCTCCTGCCGGTTGAAGCTTTTGCCGCAAAACGGGCAGATGAAGATCCGCTCCCCCGCCTGCGACTCCTCGGCGGCCGGGGAGCACCCGAGGGGCGTCTGGCACGCAGAGTCTCCTCGGGGACTCCGGTCTTGCCGCGGCTCGCCTTCGTCTTGCTCATCTTCGCCTTTCACGATGACTCGGATCAGCGGGAACCGGCTGAGGTCCGCCTCCTCCCCCTCCTGCTCCCCGTCTTCGTGGCGGCTGACGTCCACTTCCTCCTGTTCTTGCTTGACGTGGGCCGGAGGGCTCAAGCGCCGCCGGCCTCCCTCTGCGGGACGCAAGAAAACAACTCGTCAAAAAAGATAGCGTCCGCAATACGGTTGCAAAACGTTGGGGCGGAATGGCGGCACCAGACTGTGTCCTGGGAAAACAAGTTTTTGCAAAAAGAATCTTGTCGAGCGGAACGCCGACTCCTACTTTTTTTTTTGCTTTGGGGGCAAAATAAGAAGTTATCGACGGACGTACAACGAAGAACCACGTCGCCAGATAGGTTGAATCAGCCTCCACTTTGCTTTTTGGGCGGTGTCGGTGACGCGCATCGCGGGATTCGGAGCGGAGTCGCGCACGCCGAGAGGAGAGCGGCGCCGACCTTGCGCGCGAGAATCCATCGCCGCGTCCGGTTGGACGTCGTCGCCGGTCGTCTCGTTTTTCTTCCTCGGCGTCCGCTAAAGCTTCTCTCGTCATCCGTCCAAATGTTCCGCCGCGCACCGCCGGGACGTTGTGCGCGGAAGTGGCCGCCGACCGGGCTCCGGGCTCCGGGCTCGAGCGCCTCGCGGACTTCCTCCTCCGCCGGCCTTTGTTTTGCGAGCTAACGCGCTAAGCTAGCCGGAGAAGCTTCCGAGTACGCCGAGACGAGGAGTGAGGCGTCAAATTTGGCCGGCAGACGGCCAAAGAAGCGACGCGGCGACGGGCGGACGTCACGTCGCTCAAGTGCTCGCGCACATCCTCACCGCGGTCTGCCGCGCGAGGCTCGGCCGCAGCTCGCTGGCTCACTTCCGCGTTTTGCTCCTTCGCTCGACTCGATTGGAGGACGGGTTCCGTGTCGTCAAGCTCTACGTCATTGACCCCACCCCCACTCCACCCCGCCATTTCAATTCAACAACAACAAAAAAAATCCATCTGGAGCCTTATTCAAAAAGGTCCTCGTGTGAAATCAAGAGTCAATGGCCACGCTCTCAACAAGTCGTAAAAACGAGATCACAATCACGAAATGTGCCGCCACTTCCTGATGATTGAAGTCAACGTGTTACCTGACCGGAAAGAATGGCTTCGTTTGAACCCGAAACTCATCACGTCACAAATGACGCTCGTATGACGTTGAACTTTTTCCATGCGGGTTTCCGGTATGGCTCCGTCACTTCCTACCTCGAGACTGAATTGGGTGAAACTTAGCCCGACGCATCAAAGTGTTGGGTGCCGAGGATGGAACAGGGGCCAACTTCACCCCCGAGCTCCACCGACGTAAAAAGGCCACTCGGTTCAGCGGCGAGAGGTGAGCGGAAAGCTTCCAAATAAATCCTTCCATGACATGCGAGAGTATCCAATTTGTGAAACGGGCATGAAGAGGGCACGTTGGTGCTTGCGCGTGCGGATGTTTGGATTCCCATTCGGGGAAGGAAACGTCAGGATTTCCTCCGCAGGCTCTCAATGAACAAAATGAGCACACTCGGACGGTTTCATTGGGTTTTATTAGTCTCGGGCGAACTCGTCTCTCTAGTCGCGGGTTACAAAGTGTCGGATAGGTATCCGCAATAGGACTCCATTTGTGTACAAAAACCACGTCGGCGCCGCCGGCCTCGACGCCTACGCGTCAAAGTCGGTCCGAGCGCTGCCGCCCTCGCCGGCGCAGGCGCGTTTGTCGAGTTGACGCCCGTGCGAGAATTTGTCCTCGCACGAGTCGCAGCCGAAGGGCTTCTCGCCGGCGTGCGTGCGCGCGTGCACGTCGAGCGTCCCCTTGACGGAGAATTTCTTGCCGCACACGTCGCACGAGAAGGGCTTTTCTCCCGTGTGGATGCGGGTGTGTCCGATCAGCTGGCCGCGCTGAGCGAAGCCTTCGCCGCAGAACGAGCACTTGAAGGGTTTCTCGCCGGTGTGCGTGCGCAGGTGCTGGATCAGGGCGGGGCGCACGCTGAAGCCGGCGTTGCACTCGCTGCACTTGAAGGGCTTTTCGCCCGTGTGCTTCCTGGTGTGTCGCATCAGGTTGCCTTTGAGCGAGAAGCGCTTGCCGCAGAAGGAGCACGTGAAGGGCTTCTCGCCCGTGTGCGTCCTCATGTGGTAGACCAGATGCGCCTTGCGGATGAACCTCTTGGGGCACACGGTGCAGCTGAAAGGTTTCTCCCCCGAGTGGATCATCATGTGCCGCTGCAAATCGGACATCTTGAAAAAGGCCGAGTCGCACAGGGAGCATTTGAAGTGCTTGGCGTCGAATCGCGCGTGGTCCGAGGGATAGCCCCGGGGCGCCTCGGCCCGCGCGACCGAGGGGCCGCCCGCTTTC
>NW_017806061.1:168969-169214 GCF_001891065.2 Hippocampus comes | reverse complement strand
TGCTCGTCGGCGGCCCGCGGCCGACCGCGCGCTCGGCGCTCTTTGGTGCGACTCGGCTGGGGTTCCGCCTGCTCCTCCTCCTGCTCCTCCTCCCCCCCGGAGCTCCACTCCCGCCGCTCCGGGGCGTCGTCGTCTTGACTGACGTCTGCGGACACCCGATAGGACAAAGACTTTCTTCAGAACATTTGCCACATCTTTCAGACAGCCGGTGCAGGAAACGCCCAAACGTGAAGGTGCCCGGTATT
>NW_017806061.1:159934-163648 GCF_001891065.2 Hippocampus comes | reverse complement strand
GCCCCGCCCGCCCTGCTTTTGTTTGCGTTGAGCCGAGAAGGAGCACGGACTACCCGTGGTCATTCCTACAATGGCTTGAGATTTTCCTCAAGGTTGCCATTGACTTTGTTTGGATTCAGTTACTCGCATTTCGTCTCAAGAGCCGTTTGGTTTCGAAAACGTTCCACGGAGGGACGGCTTTCCTGAAAGCGTTTCTTTCATTGACCTCGCCGAGTCGGCTCTGACGCCGTTTTCGTCGACATCGTCGGACCATTTGACGTGTCGGCCACTCGGCATCCGTGTCATCTTGGGAGGCGTGCGGTCCCCGGCGCCCCCGCTTAAATGAGGTTCTGAGTTTTTCCTCCCCCTCGCCTCAACCGTGTCTTCGAGACTCTTGCAATCTGACTTGACTACGGGTAAAAAGTTCCTGGCAGATTGAGATCCTAAAAAAAGACAAATCAATGAGGAAAGAGAGCGAGAGGCGTCTGAATGGAGGCGGGGTGGGAAAATGACAAAGGATGGCAGCTGGGTGGAGAGGCGGCTACCTCACGAGCAGGATGCGGACTAAGTGCTCACCTGAAGCCAACGTCTCTCCCACTAGAGGGGGAAAAAAAAACAAGCAAGAAGGAAAAGTGACCTTAAAGTCTTGCAAAGACACGCCGCAGAAGCGGCCCCCAAAGTGTCCCGTTGCCACGATTGCCAACCAACCTGCCGCGCTCGCCTCCATGAGCGCGTCCAAAAGTTGCCGCTGTCGCAGGTTCTCCTCTTTGGTTCGCGAAAGTTCGTCCTCGTACTCGCTGATGGTTCTCTCCAACACCACAAAGATTTCCTCCACGGCCGCATTCAGCCGCTGGTTCACCAGAGCTCGCAGCATTTTCACTTTACACATCGTCGCGCGCTAATCGCCGACCGAGCAAGCAAACAAGCAAGCAAGAAGACTTTTCGCCACTCACGGCCGGCGCCGCTCGCGTCCGCCGCTCTTTGTTCGCAGCTAGCAGGCTAAACAAGCTAGCGGGAGTCGCTGCAAAGTGCTCGCGATCGATCGCAATGTCGTATCTCGCTTGGATGAACGAGACGACGACCGCAAACGAGTCCGATACCGCACAAAAGTAGCAAAGAAAAAAAAAAACGGGGGCTTTTACCAGAAAATTCGGTTCCGTTTAGCAGCGTGCCGCTAATTGGACTTCTTCGTCGCCTTCCCTCCTTTTCTTCTTCGTCGCTTTCGAGACCCGCTTTTTGGCTCGCGGCCGCCACCTGGCGGTCGTTTCGGAAGAGCGCCTTTCAATGCTTCCCAAGCCGGAATACAGTGCAGTATTTCTTTCTCCCTCGTTTTGAACATGCTTGCAGTCGTGTGACTTCATGAGAAAAATTCTCAAGCAAGTTGTTCTCTTGCACTAGCATGTCTTCAATACTATTGTGTCAAAAAGACGACCAAAATAACGGGCCAATGAATGTCGGGGCGACGACAAAGTGGCTGCGTGCGCTAAGCCGAGCGAAAGCTCACCAATGAACTCGTACTAAACGTCCATTCTCCGATCAGAGCCGGTCACCCACACGCGAACCTTTGTTCGTTTTGAATGCGACAACGTCAGACATTCAAACGTGAAATGTATCACGCCGAACGTGAGATTCAACTTTTTTTTTTCTGTCGTGTGGCAAGTCTTTGCTTTCATTGGTGTACGCTGGGAGTTGACTTGATGGACAAGCGTTGGAATTCAAATTGAACAAACTTTATTTTGGGCCGGGGGACATTTAAGGCACACACACACACACACGATTTTCGAAATGCGAGGTCAACCAAAATCCGCTCCCAAATGTCTTTTCTCTGCGGCGACGGTGAAATCTACACCTTGAAGCGAGTTTGAGCGCGGCCGCTCTCGCCGCCAGCGCACGCGTGTTTGTCCAGCCGCAGCCTGGACTCGAACGTTTGGCCACAGGCGGGACAGTCCAAAGCTTGGTCTCCCTTGTGACTTCGCATGTGTTTCACCAGCTTGGAATGAAACCTGAAGCACACACACACACACACACACACACACACACACACACACACACACACACACACACACGATTTTCGAAATGCGAGGTCAACCAAAATCCGCTCCCAAGTGTCTTTCTCTGCGGCGACGGTGAAATCTACACCTTGAAGCGAGTTTGAGCGCGGCCGCTCTCGCCGCCAGCGCACGCGTGTTTGTCCAGCCGCAGCCTGGACTCGAACGTTTGGCCACAGGCGGGACAGTCCAAAGCTTGGTCTCCCTTGTGACTTCGCATGTGTTTCACCAGCTTGGAATGAAACCTGAAGCTCATGTGGCACACGGAACACGACAGCGGTTTCTCTCCGGTGTGGATCCTCACGTGCTCCACCAGGCTGGCCTTTCGGGGGAACTTTTTGTCGCAGAAGGAGCACGCGAATCGCTTCTCGCCCGTGTGCAGCCGCGCGTGCCTCAAGAGCGACGAGTGGACGCCGAAGCTGGCGTTGCACACCTGGCAGGCGAAGGGCTTCTCGCCCGTGTGCGTCCTCATGTGGTTGACGAAGGTGGAGCGGAAGCGGAAGGTGGCGTTGCACACGCCGCAGGGGAACGACTTGCCGCCCGAATGCTTCCTCATGTGGCCGAGGAAGGTGGACTGGAACTTGAAGGTCACGTTGCACGCGGAACACGAGAAAGGGGGCTCCGCTTGGGCCGGCGGCGCCCCGGGCTCCCCGCGGGGTGGGAGGCCCTCCGCGTCGGCGTGACTCTTGGCGTGTCTTTTCAAATGTCTTCGACTGCCGTAGGTTTTGTCGCACCGCGGACAGGCAAAGAGCCCGCCGGCGCCCTCCCGCTCGGCGGCGTCGCCGTCCGACGCCGTCTTCTCCTCACTTTCGGCTCGCCCTTCGTCTTCGCTCTTGACCACGACGCACGTCACCGCCAGCTTGCCGAGGTCGGCGTCGTCCGCTTGCTCCGCCGCCGCCTCCTCCTCCTCCTCCTTCACGCGGGGGCACCCTTGCGCATCTGCGGCACACAAGGAGGCAAAGCGCTTTTGAGTCCACTCGTGCAGTCCTTCTAGGCCTCAATGAAACAGCACCAAGAGCTGCTTTTTTTGTTTTTTTAAAGAAAGCAACTCGTGATTGTGTAAAATATCAATTCATCTATAAATCGGATTTTTTTGAATGTTTTCCCTTTCCACCCCATTATGCCAAAAATGTGCAGAAAAGGCCCAAACAAGTTGATTCAGCGTCAGCAACTGGTTCTGGTCCATCACATGCGCATGGCAAACGGCTCTAAAAGTCCTCATGCCCACGCCGCTCTCGCGATATATTCCTGAATCCAAACTGCAAATTGTCGCAGGCTACATTGCAGTCGCGGTTTGCCTCAGCGGGCTGCCATGACAGTGAAAAGAAATCCATTTTCTCATCACGTTCCATATACACAACAATTTGATGGCTAAGTCTCTTTCGAATGGCATGACACTGGCTCGAGCTACTGAAAGAGGGGCTTGGCAATGACAAATGTGTCGCGGGATGTGAAGATTGGCAGAAATCAGAGACGACAATGCGACATTGCGCTAGATTTGAGCAAGAATCGTGGAAGTTGATGGCGAGCCAGACCTGACCCCCGAGCCCAAGTGTGACAGCGGTGTATTTCAATCATCGCTCTGACATTTATTTATTCTTTTTTTTTGTGGGGAGGAAAACGCTTCAAGTGCATAAAGCCCCAAACTTTGGTCGATGAGCCGAAGCGTCCGTTGACGGCGTTTTTT
>NW_017806061.1:158256-159348 GCF_001891065.2 Hippocampus comes | reverse complement strand
GAGCGAACGCGAACCGACAACGCGAGGGAAAGAGAAGCAACCTGGCGCGTGCGCGTCCTCCGCTTGAGGTTTGAAAACGGCGTCGAGTAGTTGACGCTGTCGCCGGTTCTCCTCTTTGGTTCGACAAAGCTCCTCCTCGTAGTCCGCTATGGTTCTTTCCAACACGGCGAAGACCTCTTCCACGGCCGCGCTCAGCCGCTCGTTGACCAACGCTCGCAGCATCTGGACTTTAGACATCTTGCCCGGACAACGACGACAACAAGCGCCAAGCAAGCAAAGAAAGAAAAAAAGAGAGAGAAAGAGACGAGCCGACTGCGGCTGTTGAGCAGCACGTGTCGCGGGCGGCCTTTGTTCGCGGCTAACCGGCTCCGAGCTAGCTTGTGAGGCTAATGAGCAGATGACGACATCCGGGCCCCGTGATACGTCACGGACAACAAGAGACGCCTTCCGCGGGATCGACTCGAGCGTTGGTTCTGCGGACGGCGTTCCGAACTTCCGATCCGGGGGGGTGGCCGCTTTGAGCATGCGCGAAACGCATTTCCCGACCGGACCTGCTCACGGGCGTACTGCGCACGCGCAAAGGCCCGCCATATTATGGCAAAAACCTCCACCGAACCCTCAGAGGCGAAATTTTCGCCGCTCCTCGCCGTTTTTCGTCCATCGCGCAGCCCCTTTTCGTCTCCGATCGACCTCGCTTGTCCGTGTGGCTTTTAGCTTGTTAGCTGCCCACAAAAAAAACAAAAAAAAACGAGAGCTGCGCAAAGTGTCCCAGATGAGTGCCAAAAAGGGCGGCCGTTGAGAAAGTACCGCCGGAAGGAAGGCGATAAGAATGCGAAGGAGGAGGAGGAGGAATTTTCGGACGCAAAAGAACCGAAGCGCGACGACAACGGATGGACGCGCACGCAGCAGGTCCGCAATCTTCCTCCTGTGCTCATGTATCGGTTGACATTTTTTTTTAATTCACGAGAAGGGGAAAAAGCAAATCAAGCTTGTGTAAAACACGGATCATCATCGTCATCCCTGTTCCCGTGTTCGAGGCGGATTGTGCGTCCTCCCGAGACACGCTGTGTTTTTTCGCCCCTTCGCCGAGGG
>NW_017806061.1:157014-157531 GCF_001891065.2 Hippocampus comes | reverse complement strand
TAGCTTGTTCGCTGCCCAAAAAAAAAACAAAAAAAAACGAGAGCTGCGCAAAGTGTCCCAGATGAGTGCCAAAAAGGGCGGCCGTTGAGAAAGTACCGCCGGAAGGAAGGCGATAAGAATGCGAAGGAGGAGGAGGAGGAATTTTCGGACGCAAAAGAACCGAAGCGCGACGACAACGGATGGACGCGCACGCAGCAGGTCCGCAATCTTCCTCCTGTGCTCATGTATCGGTTGACATTTTCTTTTAATTCACGAGAAGGGGAAAAAGCAAATCAAGCTTGTGTAAAACACGGATCATCATCGTCATCCCTGTTCCCGTGTTCGAGGCGGATTGTGCGTCCTCCCGAGACACGCTGTGTTTTTTCGCCCATTCGCCGAGGGGGGGGGGGTGCGGGCCAGACCCGGCTGTGATCGTTGGTGAAAATCCATGCCTCGGATAAACCGCGTGGAGAAAAAAGAAAATGACACGTGCTAATTGTGCTCCTGCCAAATGCATCAAGCCAGGGGTGTCAAACAT
>NW_017806061.1:156481-156634 GCF_001891065.2 Hippocampus comes | reverse complement strand
GGATAAACCGCGTGGAGAAAAAAGGAAATGACACGTGCTAATAGTGCTACCGACCAAGCGGCGGTGGGCTGTTTTCTTCCTTCCTCCTGCACGGAGAGCTGCCGTGTCACGTGATGTGACGCACGCTTGTCTCCTCGTGTCGCGCAGACGTCC
>NW_017806061.1:143194-155609 GCF_001891065.2 Hippocampus comes | reverse complement strand
ACACAAGAGGCCGCCTTCCACGGTGTCGACTCGAGCGGTGGTTCTGCGGACGGCGTTCCGAACTTCTGATCCGGGGGGGGGGTGGCCGCTTTGAGCATGCGCGAAACGCATTTCCCGACCGGACCTGCTCACGGGCGTACTGCGCACGCGCAAAGGCCCGCCATATTATGGCAAAAACCTCCACCGAACCCTCAGAGGCGAAATTTTCGCCGCTCCTCGCCGTTTTTCGTCCATCGCGCAGCCCCTTTTCGTCTCCGATCGACCTCGCTTGTCCGTGTGGCTTTTAGCTTGTTAGCTGCCCAAAAAAAAAACAAAAAAAAACGAGAGCTGCGCAAAGTGTCCCAGATGAGTGCCAAAAGGGGCGGCCGTTGAAAAAGTACCGCCGGAAGGAAGGCGATAAGAATGCGAAGGAGGAGGAGGAGGAATTTTCGGACGCAAAAGAACCGAAGCGCGACGACAACGGATGGACGCGCACGCAGCAGGTCCGCAATCTTCCTCCTGTGCTCATGTATCGGTTGACATTTTTTTTAATTCACGAGAAGGGGAAAAAGCAAATCAAGCTTGTGTAAAACACGGAATCTCATCGTCATCCCTGTTCCCGTGTTCGAGGCGGATTGTGCGTCCTCCCGAGACACGCTGTTTTTTCGCCCTTTTTTTTTGTTTAGCTCAGGGGTGTCAAACATACGGCCCGCGGGCCGGAACCGGCCCCCAAGGAGGTTTGATCCGGCCCGCGGGATGATTTAAAAGTGAAAAAAAATGTATTAAAGACACAGAATGAATATTTTAAATAAAATGCAATTCGTGGATTATCCGCTAGGGGGCACATTGTTTTGATCACAGTAGAAGACAACATTGTTTTGATCAGAGAAGAAAACAGCAGTCTCAGTCTGTCACCGAGATAGACCCAACACAGCAAATGATATGAAAGCGCCAATCAATGCTTCTTGAGACCAAAACAAAGGAAAGAGACGATATTTTGGTGATTCATAGCACAGTATGGTATAATGTTAATGGTCTGGCCCACTTGACATCTACTGACTCCGTATGTGGCCCACAATGTGAAATGAGTTTGACACCCCTGCTTCAAGCACATGTTTCAAACGTATTGGATCGCACAGTGTCTCTCCTCTCTCACTGTCAACAAATGGGAGGCGATGAGATCACATTGCTTTGATGAAGCGGGATCAGGTCAGAGAGGGATGACTTTTCACCCATCTTTTTGACCTATTTACACCCATTTTTAAACAATGACAAAAAGTGATTTCAAACTTGCGCCCCTCGGCGCGTCAAGGATGAAGAGGAGGAGGCGGAGATCGCCCGGGTGAAGGAGGAAGACGAGGAGCCGGAGGAAGAGCGGCAGGTCGACGTCAGCCGGGAGGAGGACGGCCGCGTCATCGTCAAGCTCGAGGAAGGCCGGCGGTCACCCGGCGCCCCCGACGCCGCCGCTTTGAGCCGCGGGTCGTGCGAGGAGCGGGAAGCGGCAGTCGGGCACGTCGGCGAGCGGGTGGGCGCCGAAGCGCTTCGCTGCTCGGCGTGCCGCGCGACTTTTCTTTCGCGCTCCGGCCCGGCGCAAGACGCGCCGAGCCACGCGGGCTGCTCCGCTCGCGGCCGAGGCTTCTCTCGCCAGATGAACCCGGCCGCGCGCGCGCGCACGCGCACGAGCGAAAAGCCCTTCGCCTGCGCCGCCTGCGACGTCGGCTTCGGCGCGCAGTCGTCGTGGCTGCGGCACGTGCGCGCGCACGCCGGCGCGAAGCCCTTCGCCTGCGGCCTTTGCGGCAAGCGCTTCACCAGGAAGGTCGACTTGAAGGAACACGCCGTGGTCCACGCCGGGGAGAAACCCTTTTCCTGCTCCGTCTGCGACAGCTTCCACTCCTCCGTGTTGAGACACCGCAGGACGCACGCCGAGTAGATCCTCTTGGTCGATCGTCGGAATTTTCTCGTCGTTCTGGTCGGGAAGACCTGAACCAAATACAGTCAAACCTCGGTTTTCGACCATAATCCGTTTCAGAATCCTGTTCGAAAACCGAAACCACGCTCTTTTAAAAAAAACAAAACTTGATCGAACAGTCTGCTCACAATGGAAAGCGTCACTTCCTCGTGTAAGGAAGGCGAGGGGAGTCGAGCGGTGCATTCAAGTGCGCTCAGTTTGGTCGAGAACCGAAATCTGTTCGTCATCCGAGGCATAAAAAAACTCACAATTTTGGTCGAAAACTGATTGGATCGAGATCAGAGACGTTCGAAAACCGAGGTTTGACTGTATGTGAAAACCACATTTGTTCAAGAGTAGTCTCCATTCATGAACATTGCAACTGCGAGATGTAAATGAACCTGGGCCGCAACTGACAATTATTTTAAGAATCGCTCAATCAATGAATCACGTTATATATGTTTAAAAAAAAATGCTTTAATTTCTACCCTTTCATTCAAAAACCCGACGTTCCTTCAAATCCACAGTGCAGAAAAGGCACCGGCATCCAGAAATTGGGATTCAGCTCCTGGTGAATATTTGATTTGGGTCCCACACAAACATAGGCTGTCTGCTTTTGTGAATTGGAGAATATTTATAGTTGAGAAGCGGAAATTTGGACCCTTTCAAATTGGGGCGGGGGAATAAAGGTACGGAAAACGATGAGTCCATTCTCAAAAGGGATTCGCTGTCACTGAGCCGTTGCGCATGTCAAATGCACGGCGGATCTCCGTCGTCGGTCTCTGCCACACTCGAAGAGTTCCACTTGGCAAAGTCGGCTCATAAAATGTCCTCAAACCAGAAGGGGACATCGAAACGGGCTTCCGGGATTGATGCCTTGCAAAAAAAAATAAAAGATCTAAAATATCAAACAGCGACCGCCACCCGTGTCTGATTTGCAGCCACTTTGCCCTTTGGGGTCCCTCTCTTGCTCAAATTTTGAGTGTCATGTGATTTTTGCTCGTCAGATGCACGAGATGCAGTTGGCGCGTCCTCGTGAACGACATCATCATCGACGCGGCAAAGCCCGCGAGAAAAGGACGAGACCGTCGCGCGTTGACGGTTTGAGTTGATATGGCGTCCGCTTGCGCGGCGGTCCGTGACAAAGTGCCGGACGCATCCTACGGCGGGCGGTACCGTGACCAATCTCCTCACCATTCACTCGCCTCGCCCCGCATCGGCCACCGCATTCTGGGCTGAGAAATGCAGCGCTGTCAAGAGAATGTCAAGAAGTAAACTGGTTTCGTCGAGTGTCATGACTGCAGTGTGGACTTTTCATTTTCTCCGCCTTTTTGGTCAGAAGTGCCGTTTTGGGTGAATCCAAACCATTTTTCATCTGCTCAGGACGAGTGAAACTTGTTTGTTTTGGGGAGGGGTTTTGCCCTGTGAAAAGAGTCTCCTCTTTCCTTCAGTGGGCTCGATGATTTTACAGTGTGACAATAGAAAAAGACCCCCCCCCTTTGTTGTAGAATTAAAAACTAAAGTCCAAAAAACAGTCAAGATATGAATTTCAGGCAGAAGATTTCTTGTTGGCATCAAAGAAGGAATCCAGTCCAACTATTTTTTGATGTCTGCACCCCTCCTCGCCTGGAGATGGAATTCTGCTGAATATTCTGTCTGCGGGTGAGCGATGAAGCAGCAAAACGCGGCCTGCCTTTGGATCCGTCTCGACGGGGGGCATTTAATCCTGTACTGAAAACCGGGCAAACTCCGAAAAACAAATGGACCTGGGATTGGTTTGAGCGATTGTGATGTCATTTTCAGTCCATGGCAAGTGAAAGGCAAAAAGGCGCAAGAAGTCCGATCTACACGGCCAAGTGCATTTGCGCGCCGCTGCTCTCGCCGGCGGCGCACGCGTGTTTGTCCAGTTGATACTTGTAGGCGAATTTTTGCCGGCACAGCCGACAGCCGAAGGGTTTCTCCCCCGTGTGCGTCCTGGTGTGCGTCACCAGGCTGCTCTTCGCCGAGAACCTTTGACCGCAGACGGAGCAGGAGAAGGCTTTCTCGCCCGTGTGCGTCACCGCGTGGATGCGCAGGTGCTCCTTCTGCGCAAAGGTTTTGCCGCACTCGGAGCAGGCGAAGGGTCTCTCGCCCGTGTGCGTTCGCATGTGGTTGGCCAGCTTGGAGTGGAATCGGAACCTGGCGTGGCACACGGAGCACGAGAAGGGCTTCTCTCCGGTGTGAATCCTGGTGTGCTCTTTCAAGCTGGTCTTCCTGGGGAAACGCTTGCCGCAAAAGGAGCAGCAGAAGGGCTTCTCGCCCGTGTGCGAGCGCATGTGCCGCAGCAGCGACGAGCGGACGGCGAAGCGCACGCCGCAGGCCTGGCAGGCGAAGGGCTTCTCGCCCGTGTGCGTTCTCGTGTGGTTGACGAAGGTGGAGTGGAAGCGGAAGGTCATGCCGCACGCCGAGCACGAGAAGGGCTTGTCGCCGGCGCGGATGCGGCCGTGCCCGCGCCGGATCAAATGTTCCCTCTGTGAGAACCTGCTGCCGCCGCACGCGGAGCGGCCCGGCGGTTTCCCCCCCGCGTGGCACTTCATGTGCCTTTTCAAGTTCTTCGGGTGGGAAAAGCTTTTGTCGCATTGAGGGCACTCGACCGGCTTGCCGGCGCCTCCGGAGCGCTCCTCGTCTTCGGCGGCGGCTCTTTGGGCGTCCGAGCGAGGGGCCGTGAAGACGTCCGCTCGGCTTCTTCGCTTCTCTTCATCGAGGCGGCGCCACTCGGCCGCTTCGTCTTCGTCGTCGTCGTCCTCTTCACTCTTGACGATGACACGCGTGACCGCAAGTTTGCTCACGTCCGGCGGTCGCAGTCCTTCAAAGCCGTCCTCGTCAACGTGGGGGCTCTCCTCTTTGGTGCGGGGGGCCTCCGGCTCCGGCTCCGCCCCGGATCCCCACTCCTGCTCTTCCCGCTGCCCAGGAGGAACCCCTTCTCCACGGAGGTCTGCGGGACACCACGAGACGGACGCGCATCATTTGGAAGAGTCGGGTCACACGGGATTGTGCCACAAGCAGGAGGGGCATTACACACACACACGCACACACATTACGTGTTATTGCAAAGGCGTGTTCCTGTCATCGCGAACGAGCGAGTTGCAGAGGTTGTAGGGGAATATCTTCCTCCAGCACAAGAACACGCCAGACCCGTTCGAAATGTGACATGACCGAGCGGCCCGTAAGGTGACGAACCAACCTGGCGCGTTTGTGACCGGGGGAGCTTTGAAGAGCGCGTCCAGCAGATGCCGTTGTCGCAGATTCTCGTCTTTGGTTCGAGAAAGTTCCTCCTCGTAGTCCGCTACGGTTCTTTCCAACACGGCAAAGATTTCTTCCGCGGCCGCGCTCAGCCGCTCGTTGACCAACGCTCGCAGCATCCTCACTTTGCACATGTTCCCACGAGAATTCCAACGACTGCGGCCGCGTGTTGCGAGCTCGCGCCCGTCTTTGTCGGCAGCTAACAAGCGAAGCGGAGCGGAGAAGCTTCGAAGGGCGCCCGGGCGAGGAAATTCAAGAAAACCTCACGTGTCGTCTTTGTTGGAAGAACGGAGCAAAAAGGCTCACTGCATCAATCAAAGCTTTCGGAGAAGCAACGCTCGCTTCGGCAAAGATCGCGCGTCGGCAACAGCTTCGTGAGCGGCGTGTGTCGAGACGTCCCAGCTTCTTCTTCTTCTTCTTCGGCGGCTTCGACTTCTTCGCCGAAGCCGCGGCACGGTCGCCACATTGCTGCCATCTATCGGTGGCCTTGTGTCCTCACGAGATGACGCGCTCACATCCACTCTTTCACCTGTCGGGAACACACGAAGAAGACAGAAAGCGACGACAAACAAGTTCGATCCGATCACACGAAACGGTCACAGTCCCAGAAATGAACACGTGTCTGTTTGGGGGAGTCTTTGTCAACGTGGGCGGAACGTTGGAAGCCTTTTTTTGTTGTCTCCCTTCGCCGTGCGACTGCCAGCAGCGTGTGTTATACAGGAGTTCTTCTTCGGTGAAAATGTGCACATTTAAAGTGCGGGTGTTCTTTTGATTTGTGGTTCGGGGTTCGCTCAACTCCATTTGATTGGGATTTTCCAATTCTGCGCGCATATTTTAATTAGCCAACAAGAGACTCTCTTTCAGCGATTGTCCTTCCATTATCTGGACCGCTTCACCGTCTTCGGGCAGTAGCCGAGGGACACCCTGAACCGGTCGCCGGCCAATCGCAGTCGAACAACCATTTGCGCTCGCACTCACACCTCGGGTCAATTTCGAGTGTTCCCTCACCCTGCCACGCATGTTGGAATGTGGGAGGAAAAGCGGAGCACCCGCAGAAAAGCCACCCCCCCCCCCCTGCATTGCAAGGCCGACGGGCTGTCCAGTCGACCACCGTGCCGCTCCTCATTGTACATGGCGTCAATTGAACTCGTGACCTTCGGGAGCAAACCAAATAGGGATCGCGTATCACCACATCGCCTAAAAAGATTGGAGAACTGCTTTTTTCGGCCGTATCGTGCAACTCTTCCAGTCTGGTGATATCACATCAGCCTGTCTCTCGAGTGCAATTTTTGCTTTCCTTTCCCCACTCGCGGTGCTTGTCTTCTGTCCCGCAGACGGCCGTTTTATTTGTGCTCGCCTCGAAATAAGAACGTCATCAAATTTCAGGGTGAAAGGACGACACTCGGGAGTCCTTTCATTGCTGTCGGCCGGAGCAGGACGCAAGGGTGAATGAAGGATTTTATTTTCCTCCGTCGCCCACGACAACGTCCGCGGGTTCGATTCCGAACCCCGGACGTTCCTAAGGTTGGAGGTGTGGCGTCGGGTCGGCGAAGGGCTACCTACGCCTTCGGGTGGGTCTGCGAGCCGCCGGCGCAGTCGTGTTTGTTGAGCTGATACTTGGAGGCGAAGTTTTGCCGGCACAACGGACAGCCGAAGGGTTTCTCCCCCGTGTGCGTCCGGGTGAGCGTCACCAGGCTGCTCTTGAGCGAGAAGGTCTGCACGCGGACGGAGCAGGAGAAGGCTTTCTCGCCCGTGTGCGTCACCATGTGGATCCTCAAGTGCGTCTTCTGGCCCAAAGGTTTTTGCCGCAGGCGGAGCAGGCAAACGGTCTCTCGCCGGTGCGCGTCCGCGCACGGTCTGCCGGCTTGGAGCGCGAGCTGAAGGTCACGTGGCACACGCCGCAGGGGAAGGGTCTCTCCCCCGTGTGGATGCCGGTGTGGCGGATCAGATTGCCCTTGCGCGAGAACTTTTTCTGGCAGAAGGAGCAGGCGAAGGGCCGCTCGCCCGCGCACGGGCAGCAGCAGCGACGGCGAAGCGCACGCCGCAAGCCTGGCAGGCGAAGGGTCGCCCCCAGGGCAGGCAAATTCTTGGGTGTTCATGTGAAATCTCCTCAATTAAGCGTTACAGAGAACCGCATAGTTACAAAATGTGGACGTCCATTCATCTCCATGCGCGCAAAACGTAAACATGAGTTTGTCCTGTCGCCGAGACAGATAATCAAAGTCTGTCCATTCACACATCCACAAAACACCAATTTCCTTCCGTCTATTATTACTTTCTGGGTGTGATGTCAGTCCGTTCGAGGTTGAAACTAGTTTTAGAAATTTTCATGACATTTACTTTTGGTTTTATGTTGAGTTTAGTCCGATTTCCCTTCAATTACTTTATCAGAGCAGATTTGTTTTGATAAGTTCGATTTATTTGAAGACTTTTCATTTTTTGAAATCGGAGGTTCTTGTACGTCACCGTGCCTTTTAATTATTGACAAGGAAAAAAGAAGCCGCGGAAGTTGGAAGCCAAGGTTCCGCGATCCAACAACCGCGGTGAAGACCAAGACAACTTGCCAGACAAAAATTTGCCGGGAGCGCTCCATCCGTTGCTTTGGCCCGGATGATGCTCATAACCCGCAAGGGACGTTGTGCGGATGAACAAATGAAGGTTTTGAAGCGGAACGATAGTGAGAAATATTCTGATGGTTTAAAAACAACAACACTGTTAATCACGTGAATTCGGACGGCATTGGTATCCTTCCATTTTCTAGTCAGTACTCGAGGGAAACAAGCACCAGGGAACAGCGGTTGCAGCGGCGATAACCCAAGTTCACGTTCACGGCGTCACCGATTGGCACTCTTCTCGGCGGCACACTCGTGCCCGTCCGGCTCCGATCGAGAAGCGAAGCCGTGATCGCACCCGCTACAGGCGAGCGCCTCGTCGGTGGCGTGTTTCCTCATGTGCGTCCTCAAGTTGCACTTGTGAGCAAAGGTTTGCGCGCACACCGAGCAGGAAAAAGGTTTTTCCCCCGTGTGCGTTCTCATGTGCGCCACCAAAATGGCTTTGGTGGCGTAGCCTTCGCCGCACACCGAACAGTCGAAAGGTCTCTCGCCGGTGTGTCTCCTCATGTGAATCTTCAAACTGCACTTGGACGAGTACGTTTGGCCGCACGCCGAACAGGGGAAGGGTTTTTCTCCCGTGTGCGTTCTCATGTGGACCGTCAAGGTGTCTTTCCGGGTGAATCGTTCGCCGCAGGTTGAGCAGGCAAATGGTTTCTCTCCGGTGTGTTTTCTGGCGTGTACCACCAGAATGGCTTTGGTGGTGAAGCCTTCGCCGCAAACCGAGCAAGCGAAGGGTTTCTCGCCGGTGTGTCTTCTCATGTGGGCCTTCAAGTTACTCTTGGAAGAGAACGTCTGGGCGCAGACCGAGCACGGAAAAGGTTTTTCCCCCGTGTGCGTCCGGGAGTGCTCCATCAGCGTGTGCTTCCGGGGGAATCTCTCGCCGCAGAGCGAGCAGGGAAACGGTTTCTCCCCGGTGTGTGTCCTCACGTGCGACTTCAAATTGCTCTTGGAAGAGAACTTCTGAGCGCAGAGCGAGCAGGGAAAGGGCTTCTCGCCGGTGTGCGTCATCACGTGCGACCTCAAATGCGTCCTCCTGGCGAATGCTTTGGCGCAAAAGGGACACGCGAAAGGCTTTTCTCTCGTCTCGGCGGCGGCGTCCGGCGAGTCGGAGAGCGCAGCCGAGACGCCGTCCGCTTCCGGCGCGCTTGGACTGCGGTGAAGACGCGAAAGCTCGCCTTCGGCGCTGCCATCTTCATCTTCGGCCTTCACGACGACCTGAATGACAGGAAAGTGGCGGATGTCGACTTCCGCTTCCTCCCGCTGCGCCTCCTTTTCGCGCGGACCGCCGAGATGCTGTCCGGCCTCCTGACCGATGCCCACTTCCTCCTCTTCTTCTTTGAGGTGGGGGGGCCAGTCTTCCTCCTCTTCCTTCTTGATGAGGGGCCGCTCTGGTGTCCGTGTCTCCGGAAGGTCCTCTTCCCTTTTGACGCGGGGAGGGGGGCTCATGTCTGCAGGACACTTGACAAAGAAGAACAAAAAAAAGTCACTTCGGGCGAGTGTCACAACAGGCAGGAAGCCGAATCCAGTCCGAAATCCATACGGCAGTTCTTGTCTGGATTTTTTTTTTTTTTTTTTTGGTGGTCATTGTGCGTGACTTGTGCGCGGCATTCTCGAATGTACCGTTGGAATGAAGACGAATCGGAATATCTTCCTAACAGGTTGCTTTCCGATGATAGCAAAAATTGTGAAATGAGGACAAAGATAAAGAAAGTGCTGATCTCTCTGTGTAGATTTTTCTTTTTTTTTGATCATGATACGGTGCCGCGATAAGTTGAGTGCTTCAGAAATGTCAAAAATTGAAGGGGAAAAGAGTCAGACTTGTTTGCATTTTTGTTGCAATTGGACCTCTGGCTGACTAACATTGATGCAGAGCTTGTTTGAAAGAATTCTGTCGCAGTGAATGCTTAGAAGAGTCAGTTCACAACTGAAAACGGGGTTCGCCAATAAAGTGCCTTTCATATTGACTCGTGTTTGATTTGCCTTCAATATGCCCAAAGCGTGGATGACAAACAACTCTTGTTTACTTACTCTGATGCTTTATTGCCATCACCTGGAAACGTGTCAGCAGCAAGAGTTAAATCAAAAGGGAAGCAACGCCTCCCGCGATTGGGATCCGGCAGGTTTGTCACATGTTGTGTACTGACATCAGAAAATGGGCGACGCTTACATGCTCCGATCCCCGCGGAAGCAGACGGACGGACAGTAACTAACTGCGCTGAAAAATCGCCTTGGAAAGCGACGACACTGAAACTAATCAAAGCGGACGTGAGCGTTAACAAACCTGCCGCGCGTGGGTCCAAGCGAGCGTCCGGTCGCGGACGCCCTCGCTTCCTCCTCGCGCTGCGCAACGGTGCCGAGATTTCTTTCTCCCGCGGTGGCTCGTTTCTCCGCCCTCCGTGTGCGGTCCACAACGGCGGCGAGGCTTGCTTGGCACTCGGCTCTGCTGCCGAGCTCGCTCGCGACGCTCTTCGTCCGCAGCTAACAGGCGAGGCGAGGCGAAAGGCGCGTTTTAGCGGCTCGGCGACCCGGAATTTCACAGCGCGCCGCTCGTTCTCGCGTCAAGAAAACACGACCACGAGAAAAGGAAGAACAACAACACGCCACATCCGCGAAGTTGTCGCGAGATGGCTGAGCGCATTTGGCGAGGGCGTCTCTTGCCTCACTTCCGCTTATGGCCGAGCGCTGGCGTTCGCGGTGACGTCAGCCCGAGATCTGCGCAGATCCAAAGCTCGCGGCATTTTCACGAGACCACAACAAACGCTTGAGTCTCACGCTGGCCCTCCGCTTAGCACGCGTCGCTAACTTGTCTGCCCTGTCAAGCGAAACGAAGACGAGGTGACTATGTTCGCAGTTTCATTAGAAATACGAATAAGTAATAAAGGTGTCTATTTTTTACTGGCATCCGACAAACCCAAGCGAAAAGGCTGCCTGACTTCCGCCTTTTTCTTCTTCGATGGCGGAAGCTGACATCCGATGCTGGCCTCTCGCGGTGCTACGGCGCAGCTGCACGCATCGACCCGGGTAGACCGCTACATGTGCGCTTCAATGTTCATCGCCCTGTCTTCAAGCGGCGTTTCTGCAGAGAGTCCAACGATCAACATGTTGCCGCTTTTCTGAGGGCGTGTTACGGATCAAATCGGTAACTGAATCATCATCAGTTTTGGTGTCCGCGTCACCTGAAATAACGCGCGGGCGCGCGTGCAAGCGGGCGGTGAAGAAGACAACGTTGTTGTTGAGCAAAACACTTGGCACCAGTTTATTTGTCATTTTCCAGAAGTGAATACAAATCACTTGCCATGTTTGTCAAGACTCTCAGTACAGATAGAAAAACATGCATCCTAAAAAGAGAGCGACAGACGAACGGAACGTCTGTCAAATGAGAGCCGCCGCCACCGCCTCGTCAATGTTAGCCGGCTAACGATGCCGCAGCGGGTGCTCGCCTAGCCTAGCATTCACTTACAAAGCCCCCCCCCCCCAACAGAGTCGGAACTCCTTTTTTCAAAATGTTTACTTTTTTGGACTTCTTCAGTTGACCCCACCCCAGACACGACAAGTGTGTGTGTGTGTGGAGGGGGGGGGGGTCAATTGTGGCCACAACGGAGATACAGTACATACTATGCGCACGGGATGCTAATTTATGGCCACAAAATAGTCATAACACACACCACAAATTTGTACCCTGTGGCTACAAATTACCATTAAAAAGTTGTAAAATGATGCGAAAATGTTGGACTTGCGCCAGCGCTGCTGTCAAGCAATTCCATTTTTTTTAAATGAACAAATCGCACAATTGTGCATAACCAATTGCAACAATCCACATTTTTAGACGTGATTTTCTAAAAAGAAAAAAAGGCGACACTGCACTGCGCATGACCAGTTTTGGGGTCACATGGAAAAGCTCATTCGGGGCACCGAAATCATGTCCTGAATACAATCATCGGGCAGCGTTATTTAGTCGTCGTAAGAATGAATTTATTCTTGTGAAAATGTGACTTTTAATTTTTTGATTTTTTTTTCAAACAAAGAGGAATTCTCAACTAAAACGTTTGTAGTAATTTGTTCCGCCAGCTGTTCTAGTGACTATATTGCGGCCACAATGAAATGCTGCCCAAGCCCCCAGCACATCTTCTAAATTCCCACACACAAGCCAGTACACGAACGCAACACCGCGAGTCAAGACACACACAATCACAACTAGCATGAGGCCATCCGGGGCACGACCGCGCGTCACGTAAGCGTCAATCAAAGCGTTTCTTGAAAACCCTCGAGATTATATTTAAATTAAATTAAATAAATACTTTTCAGGGGCAGCGGTTGTTGGGGGCGGCTCGGCAGGCAAACAATGACAAGTAGATCTCCTGGTGGTGGGGGCTGGGGGTGGAACGAGGACTGAACGATGGACGGTGACGTCACACGCTAGGAAGTCTTCGAGATACACAACACGACACACGCCACGGAAAATAGAAATTGAACTTGAAGCCCACCCATTCAAAAAGTGACATCATCAGACGGAGGAAGATGACATGGAAAGTTGTTCTGAAAGGTTTGCGGAATTCATGATTCTTATCAGCTCGTTTTTGGAAAAAGATTCATT
>NW_017806061.1:139811-143054 GCF_001891065.2 Hippocampus comes | reverse complement strand
TACATCTCATTCCTGTGAAGAAATATTCAAACTCAGAAAACGTGCTCTGCTCGGGCTGAAAATGCGTTTAAAGCAATCAAGTCTTAAATCGTCGTCATCTTATGAGAATAAAGTCACATCTTTCTTGGATGAGTTGTATTTTTTTGGAGAGAAAATAAATCAATAAAAGAATATTCCGGGAATGAAGTTGCATTTTTCAAGTCACAACAAAGTTGTAATAGTGGGAAGAAAGTTGAAATATTACAGAAATAAGTTTCATTTCAGTGAAGTCGCAATGAATCAGGAATCAAGACATTTTAGAATAAAACGGCCAACTTGTAAAGGACAAAAAGAAAAAGACAACACTCTCCATAAAATATGAGTTGCATGATGAGATTCGTGTATTTTGATAGAAAACAGTTGCAAATGACAGAAATGAAGTCTGATCCTTTGAGTATTCTTCGAAAAAGTAACAGAACAAGAATGAAGATTTTCCCCGCAAGCATCCATCTGAGCGGAGCGCAACGCAGGAGCGCCAAACTCTCAAGGAAGGAACAGCTCATGTTGTTTCATCGCCATGGCACATTGAAGCTCAAAAAATGTGACTTTATCTTCATACGATTGCAACTTTCACTCCACGAAAAAACAAATCCAAGTTGGTTCATAAAAGTTCAGCCTTTCTTGCCATCTCGTCATGTTTGCTTTCCGTTTCGGGTACGACGGGGCCGAGACATTGGTCGTGGTTGGACGTTCACTGATGAGACGAATGAACGGAACGTAAAAAAAAAAAAACAAAAAAAAGTACTTGGAGATGTGGAACAGAGGCGCCAGCCCGTTGTGACTCGGTGACGGACCCAAGACGACGCGGGCGGCCAGAAGGCGCCCCCGGCGATCCCTTGGGTGCCGTTCGACACATTAGTGGTTGAAAACGACAGCAGCTCAATAATTTAGGCAATAAATAGTTTTCCAGCACACAGGAGGAGTACAAAACCTTTTTTTCTCCTTTTCGAAATATAAAAATAGAAGAGGCGGAGCCTTCTCAATATACACGTCAGTGCCTCGCGTCTACAAAAAGCGACGACGCGCGCTCCAATCAGACGAGAGAGATTCCGTCGGAGACGTTGGAAGGACGTTTGGGGGGGGGGGGGGGGAAAATGTCTCCCAACACTTTTGCAACGCGACAACTTTTTTTTTTCCCCCCTTCGGCCACACACACGGCGACACCGTGACGGGGCGGATCTGTCCCTCTCCAGCTCCCACAAAACAAACAACAAAATAAACGTTGCGGGGCTTTTAATAAAGACACAGCGCCGGATTGTCTCAAAAGAAAGAGAAAACACATCGTTGTCTCGCATTCATGTGTTGGGTGGGCTCGGTGATGCGGCGTGGCCGACTGGCCCACATCGGGCATGATGCGCAATTGACGGATTGTCCCCTTGCTCTCCTTGCCCCCGTCCGAGGGCATGAATTGATTGCTCCTTTTTTTAAAAAAATTTCTATCGACGACGGCTTGTGCAAGTTGGGGCACCGGTCGGCCTGCGCACGACGTCGGTGCCGTTTGAGGGCTGAGATATAGAAAAAGACGTATTGCGCTGAAAAAAAAAAAGAAACAAAACAAACAAAAAAAAAACACCACCGCAATTCAATGAGTGACAGCAGTCCAAGTGACCCTTCCATGATGATAGAAATATATCATGAATATACTGCACATTTTCCACAGAGAGGCAATTGGGGATCATCAACGTGCGATACGGCGCGACCTCACTGCATTCGAGCGACTCGCTCGTTGGGCGACGACCGGGCCGACGAGCTCAAGGTCAAACGTTCCCTCGGTGCGGCGTGCACAAGGGCGAGCAAAGTCGGCTTATCGGCTGTCGCTCAAGATCATCCTCCCGAAGTGAGCGGCGTGTGAAGAAGAGACATTTTTTCCTCCTCGATCGGCTCGGGAAACACGGGGCGACAATTGGCAACCGGGGTACGCGCAGCCCCCGCAATTCGGAGCCCCATTCCCATAACGGTGAGCAGAGGCCCGCCTATCGGATGCCTCCAAGATGAGCCGCAACGATGAACCGGTGGACGATCTGCTTCGAAAACAGTGGAGCCCGACGAGTGGGAATTGGGCTGCGCGCGCACACGTGCCATTCCCCATCGGGGTTGAGCAAAGGCCCGTCGAGCGCGTCCTGGCCGATTGTCCCGCGGTGCGGCTTGTGTCGAGTCCGTTTTCCTGCCCGGGAAAAGGAAGGGCCGGCGACGGCAAGGCTTCTTTCCGTGTCCCCCCCCCCACGCAGGTCAGTCTTGGCCCAGGGACACGCAAGCTTTTTGTTTTGCGTCTGCTCTGCTGTGTCGCTCGTCACTCAATTATTGGGTCAGAGGTTGTTTAAGGAAAAAAAAAAAAAGGCATGATGCGCGTAACTCCCGTCACGGTTCGTCGTGACAGTGTTGGGAATCCTTCACTCATTTCCTGCTCCCTGACGACTTTGTGGTCGGATTTGTATCAAGTGGACTTTTGAGTCCGCGATCATGCAACTGAAATCAAGCAATTTGCGAAGAGGAACCGAGTGAAGGATTTCGAACGCAGCTTCCTTGGCGAGTTCATCGCGCAGCAACGGATGACTGCGCTCAGCTCATTCGCTGCTTTGCCGCTGAAAGAAGCGCGACCGTGCTTTCTTTTGGCGCATCGAACGCCGCGTTTTTGAGGTCGCGAGAGATCAGTCGAAAGGTCGGACAACGGCCGGCAGCGAATGAGTTCGAAGATCGTTTTGCGAGCGCAACTCCTGAAAGACGACGCCGGGAAGGGGGAACGTTTTGGTTTTGGTATGGGGGGGGGAACGCGTCACGGCATATCTTGCTTTTCCAGCTGTCGACGAGGCCTCAAGATGCAATGTGGGAGAGACAATAAATGGGATGAACCGTCGCGAGTCCTTCCCATCGGGCGACGGGACGACAAAATCGCCGACTCACGGCATATACGGCGGCTCGGGAGGGATTCCCGACGCGGCCGCGGAGTTGAATGCAGAAGAACAAACGGGCGGCCGGACTCCAGTGGAGACAACACGGAAGGAAAGTGAAGCGCATTTACAAAAGAAAACGAGGATTTGGGCACCGAGCTGTCCGAGCGCAGCGCGTGGTCACCGTCGAGGTTTCAAAGGAAGCACGGCAAACAAGAGAGTTCAAAAGAAAACACAGCAGTTTGGCATCCTCGCTGGCGGGAAAACAAAAGTGCGTGAACCACAAACGGGAACGCGGGAAGAATCCAGTCCGTCG
>NW_017806061.1:138228-139769 GCF_001891065.2 Hippocampus comes | reverse complement strand
GCCTTTGCCGCCGCACTTACCGGCGCGGCCTCAGTACGGCTTGCTGTCGTTCTTGGAGCGCTTGAGCTGCACCTTGAGCCGCTTCATGCCGATCTGGAAACCGTTCATGGACTGGATGGCGGCCTGCGATGACACCGGGTTGTCGTAGCTGACGAAGCCTGGAGGCGCACGCCCACAAAGCTCTCGGTTACAAACGCCGGCGAGCGCTACACTTCACCAAAGCCACCGATTCGGACGCTCGCATCGGGCGGAGCCAACATACGGGGCGGGGCATTCGTGGCTCGCCGTCAACGTCTACGTACCGAACGTCGTCGCCTTCCGGCATGCGACGCGACGGGCGTACACCTCGGACGCTCCTTCCCCACGTCATATTTAAGAACCCTTTCGGGGAGAAGCGTTACTACGGCGGACGGCCTATCGTGTCATCGGGTCACCGGGTGCATGAAAGGGTTCACGTTTCTCCCCCCTCGAATGGACCCGATGCACATCTTTTGTTCCGGACTCCCAACATACCGGCATGGCATTTTTCGAGACGCCTCCAGTGCACCGTGTTTACGTCACATTCGATGTTTATGGAACATGTTTATGCAACGTCATGTTGGTGTGGATATTGACGTCCTGCAAAAGGTGGAAGGCGCCTTATTTGCAGCATGTCTAACGTTGATACGCCTCTCGCGTACGGCACCGAACGCGATCGATTCTCAGAGTCAAGCCGCCGGGATGACGTGGCGCTTCAGCGTCTCATCTCTCATTTCACACGTACACGTTTCAGTGGCGCAAACTGACCAAAACACTTGCTGAGGTTGGTCTGCTTGTCAATGAAGACCTTGGCGGAGATGACGTTGCCGAAGGGCATGAACATCTGGAGCAGGTCCTGGTCGCCAAACTCTTGAGGCAGGTGGTAAATGAACAGGTTGGCCCCTTCCGGACCTGCAAAGGAGAAGCTTGCAACGTGCCAAAGCCTTCTGAGAGTCTCTGCCGCCCGGTCGGGAGCCAAGCCCCGGACGACGACGCGGAGGCGGCGGAGGCAGGAAAACTTTTGACGAACGGAAGCTCAACATGTTCATCGGTGGCCGCAAAGCGGGCCGAACGTGCAAGGGAGTTACTCGTTGGCGGCCACGTCCTTCCGTCTTGAACTTTTTGGACATGCGGGGAAGCGGACGGAGGCTGCCACTCGGCGTTTCCCCTGCAAACTTGCCATTTCCAAATTCACCCGATCGTCCATATTTGCGCAAAAACACTTGCGGTTTATGATCTTTGGCCAGAGAATTATCTATGGCAGAGTTGGAGTGAGGGGAGGAGCTTCGTTGCATCTCGTGGAATCGAGTGCTTTGCCGCCACCTTGTGGCATCTATATGAAATTAAAAACCTCAATCGCTCACAGTGGTTTTATTTCCACAATTGGCATTTGTCGCTGACGGCGTAGCTTCAATGTGGTGACATTGCGCCCCCCCCCCGCGCCATGCCATGTCCGGGAGTGACCATGAAAAGCGTAAGCTCTCATCGCAGCGCAGGGCTCACCTTCCTTTTGGCTGCCCGCG
>NW_017806061.1:97393-130092 GCF_001891065.2 Hippocampus comes | reverse complement strand
CATGCGGGGAAGCGGACGGAGGCTGCCACTCGGCGTTTCCCCTGCAAACTTTTCCAAATTCACCCGATCGTCCATATTTGCGCAAAAACACTTGCGGTTTATGATCTTTGGCCAGAGAATTATCTATGGCAGAGTTGGAGTGAGGGGAGGAGCTTCGTTGCATCTCGTGGAATCGAGTGCTTTGCCGCCACCTTGTGGCATCTATATGAAATTAAAAACCTCAATCGCTCACAGTGGTTTTATTTCCACAATTGGCATTTGTCGCTGACGGCGTAGCTTCAATGTGGTGACATTGCGCCCCCCCCCCGCGCCATGCCATGTCCGGGAGTGACCATGAAAAGCGTAAGCTCTCATCGCAGCGCAGGGCTCACCTTCCTTTTGGCTGCCCGCGGCCGAGACGCTCTGTTGCGACAGCAGGCTCTGGTTGTAGAGTCCCGGCAGGGCGGCGGCGGCGGCGTACTGCTGGATCCCCGAGTACGCCTGACTCAGCGCCTCCATGGTGCTGCCGGAGCCGTTGGACAGGCCTCCCGAGCCCAGGCCGCCGTTCAGAGCCGCCATTCCTGCTCGGCACAAAGGGCCCGGGTGAGCGCATCGATCGGACGCCGAGCCCGATAGCGGAAAATCGGCGGTGCGGGGAGACCAAAGAGAAACACGTGGAGAGGAAATGGGTTTGACGTTGCCACCGTGCCCGGCCGGCGGTAGGAAGAACACAAAGAAAGAGAGGCAGGGGCGCGCCGCAGATCCGCCGGACGCACGCTGGGATGCGCTACCTGCGAGCGAGCCCACGTTGAGGCCGGCTCCCGTGCTGGCGGCCAGAGACTGCAGCGTTCCCAGAGACGCGATGGGGTTGACGGACGACGTGCTGCTCGAGGTGGGCGACGAACCTGAGACAAGAGAAGGCCAGAAGAATCGAATGGAGAAGTGAGGCGGCACGCAAGTCCCGCGAGCGCTTTGAAAAGTGCCGACGCCGCCCCCCTCTTTCTCCGTGCTGTATGAGCACATGTCACACATTCACGCGTGCGGACTTTTTACCTGAGCTCGTTAGCGCACTTAGTGGACTACTTGATGTAGTCATGGCACTGGAGCCGCTTGCTGAAGCCTGGCTGGCGGTCGCTGCTGCCAAGGCGGCCAAGTTCTGCATGGCATTAAGACCTGATGTGTCCAAAGCGCGCGCGCGCCCCAGTCCAAAGTATGGGTGCTCGTAAACTCACTTGAACTCCTCCCCCTCCTCACAACACACACACACACACACACACACACACACACACACACACACACACACACACACACACACACGGCATCAATCACAGGATGCCATCTTTCTGGACAGGTTCGAAGGTACATTACCCGAGCTACCCTTTCCTCGACTAAAGGCCAGTAAGTATGTTTAGAAATTGCTGCTTTCGTTCACCGCGCATTTAGAACGTCCCGATTTCCAGCTTTTTCCTTCCTTTTTGAATTGAAATCCACGCAGTTCAACGTCTCCAACTCGAGAGCACAACGTATCCTTTTGATTTGGACTCCTCGGTGACTAGAACAGCTGAATGGTGAATACACACGTGGCTTGCTTTCTCCAATGCAAATCAAATGCTCTTCAGAAGGTTCTTCCCAGCCCCATGAGAGAAGGTGGCAAAAATGTCCACCTCTCTTGCATCCGATTCATCCCAAACGAGCCGGATGGGGTTTGAGTGCGGAGACTCTGCCTTTTCGTATGATTCGAAAACTTGCACGATTCTTTTGCGCGGGGTCGGATGCCGGCTGCGGCCACCGACGCGGCTGTAATCGGGAGGCGCTCGCGTAGCCCAATTTTGCTCATGGTGGAGGTCGGACGGGCATTCATTGGTGACGTGGCGTACCTGAAGCGGGGTGCAGGTTGCCGAGTGCGTTCCCCGTGGAGGCCGACTGCTGCAGCAGCTGTAAGTAAATCTGCACACACCAAACAGTCGCAGACAGTCCGTCATGACACGCAGGAAGGCCGGGCGACTTTGGGGAAAATCCACCGTCACGATTGTTTGGGACCGAGATGGAAATCAGCGTCGGCCCCGCGCAATTATTCGCTGAATTTAGCCGCCGTTCAACTCTCAAAGCTCACCTTTAAAAGAAGAACCGGAAAATGATTTTGGTATCAAAACAATGGCAAAAAAAAAAAAAAAAGGATTCCAAGTAAATGTCTGCTGTGCGTGCTTTGGCCTCTGAGGGGCAGTGTGCCGCATGGACGGGGATACACTCGCAAGAAGAGGGAGTCAGAAGAAAAAAAGCGACAAACTTTATGGACGGAACTGGGTAAGGAAGACGATAGGCTCGGGAGTACTGTCACATTAGCCGTCTGTACGCGTTCCCACAGACTGCGCGTGTGTCAAGTTTTGCAATTGGACGGTTCATCTCTCCCGTGCTAGCATGAAGCTGCCAATGTCTTGAAAAAAAAAGCATTTCTTGTATTTCGATAGAAAACGTGCGTTTACTTTCACGGGAAACTCTGACCGCGGCGTGAATGGAGCTTAAAGACGGCTTCCGGAAGCTACAAGAACACGATCGCCGCAAGCACGATCACGGAATGAGAAGAGGGCAAGGAAGCACGGGAGGCTTACGGCGAGGTACTGCGGCCCCAGACTTCCCAGCCCGGTCAGGTTTCCCCACATGGACGCGGCGCTGAGTTGCTGCATCTGCTGCTGCAGTTGAAGCGCCATGCGTTTCTGCTCCTTGTCCTTCTGCGTGTCGGCAAACTTCACCACGATGGGCGACGAGCAGCCCTGAAACGCGACACACAAACGCAACGTGTGGCGGATGCGCGGGGGGAAAATGACGCGGCCGTCTCGTTTGTTTTCCCTGACCAAGCCGGCGACTCCGTCGACCCGGACTGCAAATCCGCCGAATTGAAACGACACGAATCCGTCGCGGCGCCCCCAGAACACACCGGCATTCTTTTGCGACGCGTTTCGAACTCACCGTCGTAAGAGAACGGGAATTAGTCATCTGGTTTTATCAAGTCCAGTACCGGTGTGATGGGTGAGTCCCCTTTCGGGGAGTGGCGAGCGCCGCTGCGTGCCTTGCGGCCTCCGGCAGCTTCTCACGAGCGTTCTCGTGGATTTGGATTTGTGTGACGACAGGTTTGCGTATGCGTGCGTGCTGGCTGTTCACCTCCATGGTCTGGGACTGGTGCATGGACTTGATGGCGGCTTGGGCCATCTGCCTGGCCGTGAACGTCACAAACGCGCAACCTGCAACACACAAACGTGCATGCGTCGACGACAGAAATGGACGGACTGACACCGGGACAAACACCAGAGCTTGGACGTTAGTCCTTGTTTTTCTCAGGCCTGAAGGGACCGTCAAAAGCGCTGACTTACATTCGCCATTGAAATTTCAGGGTTTGTTTGCAAAAGTCGTTTAAATGATTGCCGACGGTCGATCGCCGGCGTTTCTTTTGGGTGTACGGTTCATGAACGGGGGCTGTTTGATTCACAAATGGAATCTATGCACGCATGACAGCCGCCCGCTCGGGGCCGGCGTGCTCACGACGTTCTACCCTGTCCAACTCTGTGAAAATGTGCGCGGCGTAGAAGGCGGGGCCCCGGCCCGCTTGACCGAGGCGCGAGTCGGTAAATGCGGAGCGGGCTGTTCACTGGCTAACTGTTAGCCAGTCAGCAAACGGAGTCGACGGGCGTCAATCCGACGAGTCGGGGTATCCGCGTCATCGTCGCGGCCCGACTTGCGGCGGCACCGAGACAAGACGACCTCATGTTATTCCAACAACCGTTCCCGCATGTCCGATGTCTGAGGAGTGCGAGAACTCTGTCGTCACCTCGGCTCAATCCGTCGGGGCCCCGAAGTATCCGACACTCCTCGATTTGTCCGTAGGGCGAGAACATCAGGCGCATGTCGTTCTCGTTACACTTCTTGGAGATCATGCCGATGAACAGCTTTCTGTCCTCCACCGCTGCATCACACGTAAGGCGCGCGCTCAAATGAGGTCGACCACAGTCACTCGTCAACAGCGCCGAACGTAGTTGAAACGGAACACGTCGAAGGATTTGTGCCCCCGTCCCAAAAAACGTGCTCACCGTTATTCTTCTCACTGTCAGCCGGCTTCATCTGGATGGGGTGGTGCATCTGGAGGAGGAGGGGGAGGAGGAGGAGATTGGACGTCAATGCTCACCCTCAGCGTTGGGCAGCTGCTGTAGAACTACAATATGGATGAGCAGGTGCATCCCGATAAATTTGAGTATCATCCCGAAGCTCAGCTGCGAGCCGTGAGCTGTTCATAAAAGCGACGTCTTGCCCTCGTTTGAACCTTCTTTTGACGCAATTTAGGGCATGCTTCAAATGAACACAATTGCATTCCGGGAAATTAATTGGTGAGTCGAGAGTGTGTGCGTGTGGCTTTATTTTAGGATTCTTATTATTTCGCCGGAGACCGAGACAAAAAAAAAAAATGGTCAAAAACCGAATCGTACGAAAAGGAGGGCAAACGAACTGCAGTTCCATTCAAAAAGCAAAGCAGATATAGACCAGGGTCAGGCAAAATGATCGGACACATTTGTAGGTTAAATCAAAGGCGAATAAAGTCAAGAAACAAAAAAGTGGTTTTTTTTGTTTCGAACAGTCCATATAATGCCATTTTGCTTTGTTTCTTTACAATACCGTTCGTTGTTTTTCGTTTCTTCTTCAGTTGCTGCCATGAATTGGACCGGTGAGCATCGCGCTTTCATTGCGGAAACGTTGATCCAAACAAACGAATCTGTCGCCGCAACACAACGAGCGCTCCGTTTGCACTTCAACCTGGGTAGACATGATCCCGTACCAGCTCGAAACACCATCTCGTTCTGGGTTACCGACTTCAGAGCTACTGGTTCTGCATTGAAAGGAAAATCTAGCGGCCGACCTCGCGCCGCCAGAACTCCATGATGGTGAATTTGGGGTTTTCTTCACTGATTCAAATTCGAATAAAAACAAACCATGGCTTTCACTTTTTGAATTGAAGTTCTGAAAAAGAGAGACTTCCCCCATTCCATCCCACCTTATTGAGATGCATCCGTATCGCACGTCGATCAAAAAGTAGACTCATCTGAAGCCAACGTCACGTTTTGCTGAACGGTGAATCCCTCAGATACCAAATACTATTCCGCAGGCATTGGTTCGCATTCAAAATTTCCCTTTCCTCTGTCTGCTTAACTTTGGCTATGCCCCCCCCCCCCCCTAAAAAAAAAAAACAAACCAAAAAACAAAACATTGACTGTGACATTTTAGCAGAGCAATTGGAATAAAAGAGCTGTTATGCATCACTGCAAATATCACCAAATGCGAGGTGAAGCTTGCTTGCTTTTGCCACCCAGCCCCTTTTCGAAGTACAATCGTGGTCATGATCATTTTCTTCGCGGGGTGAGGAACGTTTGGAACAGGCAAAGAAAGAATACGGCCAAACACACAAAATCCGCTCACAAGTGGGTGCGGCTTCTTAATTCCTTGCCTAATTTCGGACCACATGTTCCTAAAGAACGGTTCAAATGCCAAATTCTGGTGGAACGGGAGTGGGATGTCAAGACGAGCGAGCCGCATCAGAAGGAGCGGACGCCTGTTTCCACGGAAACCGGCGTGCTGCGAAAGGACGCCGCGGCCACTCACCCCCGGAAGAATCTTCATGTTGTGAAGAGCGTTCTGTGCCTCCAAGGCTGACTTGCGAGTGTAATACGTGATGAAACAGCATCCTGCCACGAGAACACACCAAACACACGCACGGACGGGCTCAACAAATGGCAAGTCGACGACGCCGTACGGTCCAAAGCGTCTGATTGCACGGGGGCTGTTGATTTGCTCCACTGCGGACTGCGAGCGGCTTGGACAACGGGAGGCTTATTTCAAACAGTTACCTCGAGAACAATACAAACGAGGCCGGTGAACTCAATCACTGCACGTCATTTTCGAGCATTTTGAGCGAGAATCGACGGGTCGCTGCTTTTAAATGGCCATTTTTAAAGCCCCGGGACTGACAACAAAGACAATTACGGAGTCATTGAGACAAAAATCCGGCAATGTGACGCCCTCTCGGGCGAGATGCTGCGTGCCTTCACATCGAGTCGTCTGAGCGCTTCGCACGGATAATCAATGCCGCGAGCAACTTTGTCCTCCAGGATCGGTTTCAGTTTCTATCGCGACAAGATTTTCATCCATTGGAGGGTGGATCCGGAAGCACCCCCCCCGGTGGTGAACGGGGCTTCACTGTCCCATGAGTCGGACGAGTTAGACGGCCTCTTTGCCCGCAAGGAAAGTGCCGTCACGGAGCGCGACTCACCTTTGCTCTGGGGCGGGTTCTGGCTGCGGTCCCTGAGAACGTTGATCTCGTAGACGGCGCCGTACGGCTCAAAGAGCTCCCGCAGCTGCTCCTCGGACCACGAGCGCGGGATCTGGCCCACGAACATCTTGATGGCGTCCACGTCGGGTTGGTCGGGGTGGTCCAGGGACCCGTTCATCTTCTTGCCACTGCAAAGACACACAAGACCCTGAGTACTACAAATCATTTCTTCATCAAGCGACACTATCTACGCCGGCGACGTAGCTGTACTTCATTGAATACACGACAAGCACGAGATATTTCACGCTCAAACTGCTCGATTTGAATGGTTTTGGCAAATCATCGTTCAGTTTGAATTTGATGGCGGCAACACTCTTCCAAAAAAAAAAAAAAAAGCTGGGCCGGATGGCATCAAACACCCGTTTGGAACGTCTGCGGGGTGAACGGGCTAACCGCCGTTCCCAGGTAGCCTCCCTGAATTGCTCAGTCATTCCCAAGCCAAAATTCGTTGAGTTTCACCTCTTTGCAAACAACCGCGTGGGACGTTTCGGGACAATGTTCCTCGACGCACATTTGCAAGCAACTGAGGGATTTCATCATCTGCGGTCCAAAATATCATCCGAAGGTTCCAACAATCTGCCAAAAATCGACGCTGCATCCATAGGTGCAACTTTAAACCGCGCGTCAAAAAAGACACTCATCAGCAAGAGCCAGAAAACACCACCGGCGATCCCGAGCTCGTTGAAGACGGACTGATGCAAGGTGGAAAATTGTTCTGTGGTCCAACGAGTCCGCATTTCAAATTGTTTTGGGAAATTGCGGACGCGTGTCCTTCGGGCCCAAGAGGAAAAGAACCGTTATGGGCCCAAAGTTCAAAGGCCAGCATCTCTGATGTTTTAAGGGGCTGCCGCAGTGCCAACGGCACGGCTAACTTTGGCATCCGCCAAAGCATCAGTCACACTGAAAGGTCCGTCCGGGTTTTGGAGCGACAGATGCTGCCATGCAAACAAAGTCTTTTTTCAAACCAAATGCCAAAGCACATTCTTGCTCGTGACAAAAGCGCGGGTAGTCGACTGGCCTGCCTGCAGTCCTGACCCGTCTCCCAGTGAAAATGTGCGTCGGGCGAGGAAGCGTCAAACATCGAGAACGGAGATCCCCGACTGTTGAACGGCTGAAGCTGTACATCGATCAAGAACGGGAAATTATTCCACTGACAAAGCTTCCACAATTCCTGTCCTCACTCGGTTCCTAAACATTATTGAATGTTGCTCAAAGAAAAGGTGACGTAACACAGCGGGCAGCATGACCCTGTCCCGGCTAGAATGGATCCATTTCAGCATGAAATATCTGGTCTTTGTCGTCTCGTCAATTAAAGAGAGGTTGAACGGCATTTGCAAACCATCAGCCCAACTTTGTTGGAAGCGGGTTTGGAACACCGACTTGAATGACGTAGTGTTGAACTCAAGCAAGATGGTGTTTTTTGTTTTTTTTTGGGGGGGGGGGGTCCTAAAAAATACAATACATTATTATTTATATGGCTCTTTCACGACAGCTGAAGCTGAAACGAAATAGTGCCCGGAAGATGCAAACCAGACGGGCAATTGTACTGCTGCTGCCAGGCCGTGAGCTCACAACCACCGCCGCCTTCCCCTTCTCGAACGCACGCACCACCGTGGAAGTGACACATAACCTCCAAATGACTTCCTCTCCTTTCGAGCCGGTTAGCTGCAGTGCACAAGAGCAGCAGCCCCGTGTTCCAATATCAGTCCCGAATGAACGTGTCATACTGACGCCTGCGCACTTTCGAAAAGTTGACACGGGAATAATATCGCTGTGTTGAAAAGCTCGACTTGTGGAATCGCTTTTGAAAGGTTTGCTTATTCGCTCTCACCTCACAAGTAAGGAGCTTGTTTCATATTCTCATGAATTCGTAATGGGAACAATGCGGGCTCCTCCCCCATTCGGGTCAGAGTAATCCACCAAGGTCGGATGGAGGCAAATTGACTCTTGTTTGTGTTTGAAGGAAGATGACAATCAACACAGACAACCAGAAATCCTCTTTGGCTCGGTCAGGGTGTGGGTTTTATTCTTAGGATAAGAATAAAACCCACAACAGCGAAGACTCTTAGCTGTTTTCCAGAAGTGAAGGAGCCTTCTGGATTCAAAGGTAAACACCAAGAACAGTGCCGCTGCCTCCCTTGGAATTGTGCAGATGACCGCGAGCCGGATCATCGCTGACAATGCAACGCAGACAACCAGAAATCTTGTTTGGTAAGATCATGTCAGTCGGGGGAAGTCAGGGAAGAATTTGCCAAACCCCCAACCCCCAACGTTCGGATTGAGTCCAAGTGCAAAGTTGCGTCACGCAGGTTGCCACCTTTTTACAGCCACAAGTCTTCCTCTTCCTCCTTGGTCATCTTAAACAATTTCAACATGATGTCAACTTTGGCCAATACATTAAAGGCGCAAACTAAACTCGCGGTTGTGCGTGTACATGGCAACACGAACGGCAAAGCACCTCAATTCCAGCAGTCTAAGTCCAAGAAAGGAGAAAGGTGACTCACACAGGACTCGGGTTCAAAGAGCAATGATCCACCATCATCTCTGGGAGAAAATCCAGCTTAAAAGACGCCATGGTGGCTTTCGGCGAAAGCAAAAATCAACACAAACAAGGACGAGCCGCCAAAGTCAACAAACGCGCTGCTCTGTGAGAAGTCAACAGCAACCGGATCCACACATGGACAAACTGGCCGGCGGGGGACCGCGGTCAGAACACGGGGCCGAGGAAACGCCGGCCAAAACGGAGGACGACACCACGGGCAGCGAAAAGGCCTATGGAGGAAGCGGGGATGCTGGCGGGATGACGGAGGGGGGGGGTCAGAGGGCGTGATGGCCACAATCAAAATGCTGATGACCCACGGCCTTTGTGAGCGTTTCCCCTAGGCCAGCAGATCTGGCTGCAGCGTCAGATAAACAGCGTGTCAGATTGATGGCGATAAGGCCCAGTGGGTAGCGGGAATGAAAAGAGGGAGTCAATGCAGCCAGGCAGCCGGCGCGTAATCCCCGGCCCGGCGGCCCCGCCGACCAACAATTAAGTTCCGGCGGCTACAGCGGAGAAGGACGGGGAAGGCTGCGAAGTGGTGTCCGTGTCCGTGTCCTGATTAGTTTGTGGGTGTGACGAGTGTTCACAAAGGGACGGACAGCAGACGTTCTGGGACGCTAACTGCCATCTTTGCGTCCGCGCCCGCACGCACGCACACACAAGATGGAGTCAAACCTGCAACTACTTTTCACGTCTTCCATAAGAGCAAAGACACGCCTCCATCTTTTTTCTTATGTCGGCTCAACATCTTAAACAGGGAAGCGCAGACCACGCTCGCCAAAGCCACTTTGTCCAGCTCTTCCGTGGGGACGTTGCCAGGCCAGCCCGGAGACGCTCTCTCTCTCCGTTCTCATTCCATTCGGCCACCAACCACCCCGGGGAGGGTGAAAGATTGTGGCTTGATGATACCAATAGAAGCACATTGTGTGCAAAAAGCAGAGACCCAAGCCACCAAACTGGACCCCCTCGCCACCGCGGCTGCGCCAAGAAATTCTGTCCTTCGGGGTTACAAAGAGAGGTGCGTCTGTGGCGGGGTTTTGACTTTCTGGACCTGGATTTGCCACCTCTGGTTATGAAGAGTCACTCATCAGTGACAAATGACAGTATCGGTTGAGTCCAGCCCTCACGAGAATCCCAATTACTCAGAGCAACGCAGACCAAACTCTGACACCAGTCATATAGCGATGGTTAGAATTGCAATTTCAAGTGTTAATTAACAAAGGGACTCGTGTGTGTTGACCTGACATCATCACTGCCAAAGTCACATTTTAACGAGAACGAAACACAACAAATTCAACAAACGAGTTGCCTCGATTCAACCTTTGCGGATTACCGTGACGTGAATAACTGAGAGTCAAAAGAAAGCACGTTTTTAGGGAGCGCATTGGATGTTCTTGATGATATTGTGAGAGCAAGTTAAAAAAACAACTTTGGCAACTATGTCGGGCTAACGATTTGAATTGAGTAGCATATCCATCACTCTACGGTAGAACCTCAAAAACAGGCCGGCAGGCTTTTCTCATCATAAACAAGTTATGCGATTGACTGACAACCAGTTCAGGGTGTACCCCAACTACTGCCCGAAGACAGCTGGGATAGGCTTTGGCACGCCTGCAACCCTCGTGAGGATAAGCAGATTAGAAAGTGGATGGATGAATAAAGTAGCTCATTCACATTTCTTTAAGTATTCGTATTATTGGTAATATATTTATTTAGAATTAACCAGTTATTTAACGAAATACATCTTATGGAAAAGTTGCTTCACCTAGTTTAGTTTACCCATGTTGTTTATTCTTCAAGCCGACGTATATTTGACAAATAAACCCAAGACAAGACAGAGATAACATAAGATCGTAATTAGCAATTAACAGTGTGATGTCTGCCGAAATGCCATTGATCGTAAACGATTGTAAACTTGCCACATATTTTATTAATCACGGGGAAAATTCCAGAAACAATTTTGAGTTATGTGCGGCAATTTGGAGTCCTCACAAGGACAGTCAAAAAACACGAATGGCTCTCTGTTATCGTGCCAAGGTGCAATAAAGTTTGCAAGTTTGAACACTCTCGCCATTCCCGCGTTAGTAGCCGACATCACGTGCGCCCTCTTTTCGGATATAAATAGTGACCAAAACATAATTTATTAATAGTGAGCAGAAGTGTTCTCACTTGACACCAGCCTCTCGCCACCAACGCCACACACCGTGCACACACCGTGTACTCGTCGCATTGTTGTCACGTTAGCGTTAGCGTGGGCCAACCAAGACCGACAAGTTTTTGACAGTCAGCTGCCAGGTGCGCGCGCACACGCTGCTTCGGCTCGCCTCGGCAAGGCTAGCTGGCTAGCATGCTAGCTCCCAACAAGCCTTTCTCTCAACTTGAAATGAGCAACTTACCCGTCTTTTACGCCACAGTTTATTTGACTGGCTTTGGCTGAGACCAGGGTGCCGTGTTGGACGTTGGCCGGCAAATGTAATGTTGTGTTGTGCTGTACACTTTCAAATCGACAAGTTTAAACGGCGAGTACTCCCAACTTCCCAGATTGTGACAGCTAGCGGTTACTGTGTAAAAATGGCAGGCACTCGCTCCAACTCGGGCCACTTCCATTGCACCTGTCCAACGGGGGTGGTTCCGACGGCTGCGCCGCAATTTCAGATATTTTTATGAATTCTTGATCCGTTTATTTATTTTAAGAACGGTGATTTATTTAAAACGCATACTTCAGATGCGCCGTAATGAGAAGCCAGAGCTTTGAGAGACCGAGATGGTAGTAGAATATTTCCTTCGTGGAAATGGCGGGTGGTGCGGTCCTCTGAGAGGCACCACGCGGGACAGATGTTTTGCTATCATTTTTTTTCTCCGATATGGAGCATTTTTAAAACTATACCGTCCCTTAAACGATCCAGTAATTTATGATCCATTTCAAGCATCGAGTAGTTAAAACAAATACAAATTAATCGTAAAAAAATAATAAATAAGAAGAAAAGAAAATCGAGATATGTATTTGTCATAATGCACGGTAAAAACACCGAGCAGGATATTTTTACTTTGCTATTCTATCGCCACTTTTTCAAAGAGGTTGAAATAGTTTTTAAAAGCAATTTTAAGATCAATACTGAATGGGGAAAAGGAGATACGCAATGTGCATAAGAACATTTTAAAAACAATACCCCCCCCACCCCGCCTCCCAAAAAAGAAAGGACAGTATATTTGAATTCGGCAGTGGTAATTATCTAGTAAAGTTAGTGCAAGAATAAAAAGGTATCTATATAACGTGCAAAGATTCAGATATTCAACGATTGAAGTGGCATTGTGCACTCACCCATTTTTAATATGCTTATATTTATATTTTATATAAATATATTTTATATTTATTTATATACTTTTTGTCTACTATTTTCTCCCTTTCATAATTTTGCTGCTGTAAATTGGGAATTTGTCCATTGTCAGCCAAATAAAGGTTTTCTGATCTCATCTTATTACAAACGCGAAATATCTACACAGTATCATGACAAAGAATTTACCCCATTCCAAAATTATTTTTTGCATTGTTTCCCTAATATATTAAGGATTAAAAAAACTATGTTTCGATATACCTAGCCCTGTGTGAAAAAGTAATTGTCCAAGACAATCAGTGTCAGCAACGCCGGAGAGTTTTTAAGCGTGAATGGCCTTTATGAGGTAATGCCACAGCATTTCAATCAAATTCAAGTCTGGACTTTGATTCGGCCACTCCAAAACCTCAGTTTAATTTTTTTAAATGTCATTCAGAAGTCGACTTGCTGGTGTGTATTGTCTGGCTGTTCTGCTCAAGAACACAAGTGCGCTTCAGCTTGAGGACACAAACTGGTGGTTGAAACCCCCCCCCCCCCCCCCCCAAGATTGTCTCATAAAGAGCAGAATTCGCGGTTCCTTAAATCACAACATGGGGTGTCATGGCTCAGTAGTAGAGTGGTTGTTTCCCAACCAAGAGGTTGGTGGCTCGAGCCCCCAGCCGTTGCGACCATGTAGACGTGTCCTTGAGCAAGATTCTGAACCGTCAGTTTCTGATGCTGCTCCATCAGTACGTGAATGAGCTAACAGTGTGAAGCGCTTTGAGTGCCCGAGGTAGAAAAGCGCAGTACAGGTGACAGCCTAACAAGTTGTACATGTTATGAAGGATCCATGTATTTATTATTATTATAACATATAACGAGTTATTCTTATTCGTACTCTTGTTGTTGTGATTATTGTTGTTGCTGTTGTGGTTGTTGTCGTCGTTAGTGGTGTTGCATGTTGAGGTAACAGATTCCGACGGCAAAAAAAATAAAATAAATAACAGATTCCGACGGCCCGCCCACCTGGTCCTCTGGTCCTCGTGACGTCACTCGGCGCTGGCGCAGGAAGTCTGCGAATGCAACTGGGCAGTCACATGACAAGCAGGCATCGCCGTTGGGACTGTTGAGAGACCCAGCTTGAAATCATGGTAAGCGGCTTGTTGACCGAGTGCCAACGCGACGCACAAATGCCGAGCTCGGCATTTATGGAATACATGTGCTCGTGTGCTATCCAACAACCCAGACGAGCGTTTTAACGCCGCTTGTAATCTACGCGCATTCGTCTTGCGGAGATGGAGGCTGGGCCTGTCCAGGCTAAGGCTAGGATAAGCTAAGCTAACAGCGACTTCCAGCTCAAGGCCAAAACATTTTCAATGCGAACTGTAAAGCGTAACGTGTCTTTCGTCGAGTTGTTCGCGGCGTAGAACGAGCCCAACGTGTATTGTGTAGTTATTTGACGACTCAACTTCTGACGCCCGATGGATGTTGTTAGCTTAGCATAGTTTCGCTCAGCTTCTGTCAAACGTTATCGTGAGAGGGAGATCTCTTTCAATTAAGAATCGCGTTTCCTCAAAGTTCACTAAACCTCGAATTGATTACGACTTTATGTGTCACGAGAAAGGAGAAACGAAGCGGCCGTACAATTGCTCAGAATAACAGCCGAGGCCATCGTTACAGTAATGTCGATCAAATCTCAAATGTTTGGGCTCCACTTGCTGCCTTGCCCCAAAACGAGCGGCGTTAATTACAGTACTTCAATACTGACTTGAGTACTGTCTGCATGGTGATGAAGTGGTTCGCATATCTCCCTTTCAGTTCAGACTTTTGTAAGTATGCGTGTCAACATTTCCAGATGAATTGATCCCCATGAGATCAATGTTGCCAGGCAGAGCTTTGAGACACCATTTCAATGACACAAGTATAATTAATTTCCCAGTGGATGAATCTTGACAAAGGTCTGAATCTTTAAAACTGGTGGAATGCACCAATTTCAAAGTCATCACATATCATAAGTAAATTGTCAAGAAAATGTGAATGTCATAAATGAATGTCTTGGAAAGTTTGCTGAATTAGACCAGTGAGGAAGTGTTCATTGGGAAACTCCGACTGCATTTATTTGCAGCACGATAAAATGCATTTGTTTTTATTTACCTTTTGGTGATGTGTTTAAATTACTGTATCCTAAGACATATGAATTTCCTTTTTACTCCAATGCAGTGGTTCTCATACTTTTGACACAGCTTACCATCTCAAAAAAATTCTTTGGTTACCAAGTACAACCATCCTGACCAACGTTAAAAGACAGTGTTGTTGTAGTCCCAAGTGCTCAGCAAAAACGACGCAGAGATTTTAGTCTCAAAAAGTACATTTAAAGTTTTTGTCAGTCACTCTGACATTATGCAAAATTTAAAGTTTTTTTTAATAATAGGAAAGTAAAAAAAAAAAAATACTTAAACGAATGATTCAACTCAATTACAAACTGTATGTAAGTCAATTTAAAAAAGTACCTCATTATAAAGTTCTAACAGAAATAATTGTGGGTTTTATTCCTTCAAAAAAAAAACCAAAAAAAAAACAGTGAGAACACAAAACATTTTTCCAAGAAAAAAAGGTCAGTTGTAGCAAATGAAAGCTATATTTTATTTCCAAAAACATGGTCTCAAGAGATAAATTGCCATGAACTATGGGTTATTTTTTTACCTGAGAAAATGAACACCTTAATGGGGGTAAAAAATAATCTTATGAGACGTAAGTCATATTTTATCTGCATATTTTGTGAATATATTCGGGTTTTTTCCAGTGTTGGCACAAATTTCAAGGCCGTAGCGGTCCAAACACAAGTAAAACTCATCAGAAATGTTTCTCAGCGTTTTGATTTTTATTTGCTTGTTTGATTGCCACCCACTATTCATTTCAGCCGACGACACAGCAGTCTCCTCAAGATGAGCAGGAGAAGCTTCTGGACGAAGCCGTGCAAGCCGTCAAGGTCCAGTCCTTCCAGATGAAACGATGCCTGGTAGGACCATTCCAACGTGTCGACCGGTCATGTGAGCTCACGCGATTGGGCTCTCTTCTCTTCAGTCAGGAGGCTGTTGCTTTGCGCTTTCTTGACCTTGTTCTTTGCTCTCGCACGCGCGCCACAGGACAAGAACAAGCTGATGGACGCATTGAAACACGCCTCCAACATGCTGGGGGAACTGCGCACCTCCATGCTGTCGCCCAAAAGCTACTACGAGCTCTGTATCCTCAAATCTGTTGTGTGGCACATGCACGTGGCACTGTGGCACTGTGGAAATAGACAAACATGAAGGCAACTTCTGTTGCACTTGTCCTCCTAAGTGTAGCCGCTGGATAAACTGTTGACTGGTCGCCATTGAAGCTCAGGCCACATGTGGACAAACGGCGGACTGCTTGCCAGTCGAGGTGTGGGCACATACAGACAAACTAATGTTGTCCCGGTGTCCTAGAAAGGCTAGCGGTTCAGCTGGGATCGGCTCCAATCATGGCGTCCTCGTGAGGATAAGCGGCTCGGATCATGGATAGGTGGATGCTATCGTATCAGGGTTTAAAAAAAAAAAAAAAAATTTTTTTGCCGGCTAGAATTCATCTGATACTGTTTCCGGTAAAGAGTGGAAGATCGGGGCCTCTAAACTCAACATGTGGGCACATTCAGTTGTAAACTGTATGGTATGTCTCCCAACTCCTGGTGATTGGTGACATATGCAGCTGTGCTCTTAAGTTCGCATGAGCGGACCGATCGGTCGGCACCGCAACCTTCCGTGCCTCGTACGAATCAACGCTGAGTGTTGTGGCTCCCTAACGAGCGGCGCGGGAAGACATGGCCATCTCGGACGAGCTGCACTACCTGGAGGTCTACCTCACGGACGAGTTTGCCAAAGGACGCAAGGTGGCTGACCTGTACGAGCTGGTCCAGTATGCGGGGAACATCATTCCCAGACTGTGAGCGCCGCCGATGCCCGAAAAATTCAAATGCCAAACATTACAACGCAAATCCTGGATATACTGTAAAACAAAGATTTTTCAGAAAATACGACCAAATCGTCGGCTGGTAGTGGCACAAATATTTGAAAATATACAGCGGCAATTTTTAAATGTGCTACACAATCGAGCAATACTCGAGAATAACACAAAATATTAGATGAAAAATGCAACACACCACAAGGATGAAACATTTGCAAATGTTCGGGGGAAAAAATCGGAAAAGAGTGCCAAATGATGAAACGAAAATTGTACAAATATTAGGAAATTATCTTGTCAAGATTAGTGGTGAAAAGCTACACAAATATGACCCCAAAAAAGTCAAATGGAAGCAAAAAATATTCAGGAATTTAATTTATCCTGGTAATGCAATTGGGACGTACTTTTATTTTCAATGCAGACAAAAAGAAATTGCATGATCACATGTTGCTGTTACATCTGTGTCGAAATAGTTGAGCAACTGCAAAATGAAAGCTGACGCTGTTTTATTTGGGGTGGGGGGGGGCGGCAGCTACCTGCTGATCACGGTGGGCGTGGTCTACGTGCGCTCCTTCCCGCAGTCTCGCAAGGACATCCTGAAGGACCTGGTGGAGATGTGCCGCGGCGTGCAGCACCCCCTCAGGGGCCTCTTCCTCCGCAACTACCTGCTGCAGTGCACCCGCAACATCCTGCCCGACGACGGCGAGCACACCGAGTAAGGCCCCCCGCCGGCACGCCTCCCGGGGCTCTCCTTGAACCGGACGGCCAATGTTTTCACAGAGCGCTACCTTTACTTTCCAGCAGCGTCGCCGCAGTTACCTTGGGGGGTGGCGTGACCCATGAGGCGATTTGAAAAGCAAGTCAGATAGTTTGATGATCACCTGCGTTTAAAAGTTACCTCGAGTTGACGTTCGGCGGAGGCCGATGTACTATGATGGAATCCAAATAATAAGGAGAAAGCAAATGAAAGTTTCCGTTCCCATTTCCTGCGGGAAGAGTTGGAGCTAAACAGTCGGAGCTTCCAAAGAGGTCGCTGTCAACACAAGTGCCAAAATGTTTGCCCTCTCCGCCAGAGGCTCAGAGGAGATGACGGGCGACATCAACGACTCCATCGACTTTGTGCTGCTCAACTTTGCGGAGATGAACAAGCTGTGGGTGCGCATGCAGCACCAGGGCCACAGTCGCGACCGGGAGAAGCGCGAGAAGGAGCGCCAGGAGCTGCGCATCCTGGTGGGCACCAACCTCGTCCGCCTCAGCCAGCTGGAGGGCGTCAACGTGGACAAGTACAAGCAGGTGAGCCCACCTGGAGCCGGCCTCCAGGTTTGGGGGTTTTTGGGGTGGGGACAAAAGATGACATAAAATCTGATATTTGAGCATTTTGCAAAAATTAGGAAAAATATACAAATATGAGGAAAATTTCAGGTTAAAAACCGTGCAAAGATTGGAAAGATACAAAAAAAAAATCATCAGAATTGAACACGATCAAATATTCAAATACAAACTCGCTGACTTTTTTTTAATGACTGTTTTATTCGAAATATTCATGTTTCCTTGTTTCAAAAAATGCCATTTTGTGTGTTGAGTTCGCAAATGAATGAGTAAAAATGTGTCGAGTGTGCTCGTTGATATTTTTTGCCCCTCTGACCTCACAGGTCGTTCTTCCCGGCGTACTGGAGCAGGTCGTGAACTGCCGAGACTCGCTGGCGCAGGAGTACCTGATGGAATGCATCATCCAGGTAGACGCGGCGTCACGCCGTCGTCAGGGCGCGTCTTCCTCCTCCCTCCTCTTCCCCTTCTTCTTTCGAACACGCTCGGTCTTTTTCTGCTCGTCTGCTCACGCCAGGTGTTCCCGGACGAGTTCCACCTGCAGACCCTCAACCCTTTCCTGCGCTCTTGCGCCGAGCTTCATCAGCACGTCAACGTCAAGAACATCATCATCGCCCTCATTGACAGGTACGGCCAATTCCTGTCGATGGCGCATTCCTGATCGGGGACGGCGTCAGGAGAGCGTATTGAGTGGTGCGCTACGAGAGCGCCAACTTCCTGGTTTTTGCAGACGCGAGTGACACGGAGATAGGGAGCCATCTCACGAGCTGTTGATTTCACGTAGTTTTCCTGCCTTCTTTCTCACGTGGTCGCCGCTGGGAAATTTCTGACCCACCGTGTACCAAAAAGAGCTTTGGAGGCCTTCAAAATCAACGGACAGAAGTCTTGACAACAGTTTGACTGCAGTTTTTGGCCTCACGTTGGCCGATTTAGCAGTAGCACTCAAAGTATTTTGTGAAGGCAAACAAACAAGGTCTCCTAAAGCCCCGCCAAATGGCCGGGCGCGGTAGATGAGCGGCAGTATCGCGGGGGGAATGGCGTTACACGTCGGCGCCAGACTGGACGGCCGGAGCGAGTTGATCACCGGCGTTTCCTTTCAGACTGGCGCTGTTTGCTCACCGAGAAGATGGGCCCGGGATTCCGGCGGAGATCAAACTTTTTGACATCTTCTCGCAGCAAGTGGCCACGGTCATCCAGGTAGTGTACTCGACTTTAGGGGCAAAAACCTTCCACCGCGTTCACAATTACCTTTTCAGTCCCATTCTCACTCCATATGTCTTTGGGGGTAATTTGATGGTGAAGTTTGACGACTGTACTTTTGAGTCCACGTGACACATTCGAAGAGTTGTGTACCGTACCTTCACCTTCGGAATAGATCCGGTGCCGAAAACTTGGATTTGCAGCCGAATCTTTTGCTACGATCATTGAGTCCTCTTTCGAAACATAAATACGACAATTAATTGATTGTCACTGCAATTTTTCCTCGCCACATCTCAATGAAACCGAGCGTTTACAATATTTACGAGGTCTGCTGTATAGCTAATTTAGCATTTTCTTAACCAGTAGTTAGCCAATCCAACCACCAGGGGGCGAACACTTTGTTAAAAGGCTGCCTCAATGACAAGCCAGTACATCCTGCAGTTGGGGGGGGGGGGGGGATTGGATGACAGCGATTCATGTCGGGGGGGGAAAAAAAGTACCGCAAATATTGGAGAGGAGGAGCCAATGACTCAAAAGGGATCAATCAACCACCGTTATTGGATGACAGCGATTCATGGTGGGGGGGGGGAGTACCGCAAATATTGGAGAGGAGGATCCAATGACTCAAAAGGGATCAATCAACCACCGCTGTTTGGGATTCAGGGCAAGTGACCTTGAACAAGCTGTTAGCCCATTGCAAAGGGTCAATTAAACCTTGGTGACAATTGATCTTTTCGTGTATTGTTTATTTCCAAATGAGAATCGAACATGTATGGTCAGGTTTCATTTTGCTGTCAAAATGAAATGTTTCTATCTTGTTTGCTGAAAAGTAGTGCACGAAAAGAAGGAATTGTGATCAAATGAATCCTGGTTATGGTTGTGGCCGCAACCGCGCAGCGCTCATCGAAATACATCATTGCGTGTGTAAAGTGCATTTGAAACGATCCGAGAAACTTGCACACTGCCGCGGACGGCTCCGTGCGTCAACGAACCGTCAGCCGTTTTCCCGCCGCCAGCATGTGTATGACGTACTTTTTTGTATGTCATGCCGTAAGGCTCAATAGAGCCTCGGAAACATTGTGGAAATGAGCAAAAGTCATCGTTGCGTGACAATGACAATTGCTTTCGACACAAGCGTGCGAGAGGAATGAGTGTTGGCTTTTGAACTGGCTTGACACTTCCAAACTGGACTCGAGTTGAAGATACAAGGGAGGTTTTCCTTGGCCAAACGTGCTCATGTTTTTATTCGGAGGGTGTGTGTGTTTGTGTGTGTGTTTTTTCTCACATGCAGTCACGTCAGGACATGCCGTCCGAGGACGTGGTGTCCCTGCAGGTGTCTCTCATCAATCTGGCCATGAAGTGTTATCCCGAGCGCGTGGACTACGTGGACAAGGTGCTGGAGAGCACCGTGGAGATCTTCAACAAGCTCAACCTGGAACAGTACGTAACGCGCTTGCGTGTACGCTTTGGCAGCCTCTTCCGCCGGGGAGAGCACTTTGACCAGTGTCCATGGGAGCGCTCGACGGAACGACAAATTATCGAGAGATTTAATCCGATGCATCGATTAAGGGATCAAAGATTTGATGTCTCCGGAAGTTACGGAGTCGTCAAAGGTTAAAAATCAAGGCAACCGGACTCATGATTGCGTTCATTTTTTTTTTTTTTTTCCGCCTTCTCCGCCCGCCCCAAAACATGTAAACATGACTTAGTTGCTCTATTTGGAAAGACGATGGGATGCTTCCGCACCTTTTGCCCCTTTTTTTCCCCCACCCGCGTCCGGTGAATCGTCTGCCGCGTTCCGTGCGTCTGTCCCGCAGCATAGCGACCAGTAGCGCCGTGTCCAAGGAGCTGACGCGCCTGCTGAAGATCCCGGTGGACACGTACAACAACGCGCTGACGGTGCTGCAGCTCAAGCACTTCCCGCCGCTCTTTGAGTACTTTGATTACGAGTCTCGCAAGAGCATGAGCTGCTACGTGCTCAGCAACACGCTGGACTACAACACCACCATCGTGGCGCAGGAACAGGTGAGACCAGCTCGTCTCGTCGCTTTGCTGAAAGCGTTCATCAGCCTTTTTTTGTTTGGTTTTTTTTTTTTGCTTCTGCGGTTGCGCTCGCAAAGCGACGCCGGTTTCACGTCTCCCCCGCCCGCCCGACAGGTGGACGCCATCTTGAACCTGGTGTCCACGCTGATCCAGGACCAGCCGGACCAGCCCGCCGACGACCCGGACCCCGAGGATTTTGCCGAGGAGCAGAGCCTCGTGGGTCGCTTCATTCATCTGCTGCACTCGGACGACCCCGATCAGCAGTACCTGGTCCGCCCGCGTTCCCCGCCGCGGTCCTCTTGCTTTTGTTGCCGTTGACCCGTCGATGTGGATCGCGCGTGCAGATCCTGAACACGGCCCGCAAGCACTTCGGCGCGGGCGGAAACCAGAGGATCCGATACACGCTCCCTCCGCTGGTGTTTGCCGCCTACCAGCTGGCCTTCCGATACAAGGACAACTCGTCGCTGGTGAGCTTCCCCGCAGACGTGCGCCTCGTACGCTCCCGTTCCGCTTCTCCTTCCAGCATCTTCCGCCGCTTGGACCACTACTTTTTCGCCCGCTACTCTTACGACTTGTCCTTCTTTTCATCTTTGTGCTTCTCTTGCTCTGTCCACCTCCTCCTTCTTCTCCTTCCACTTGTACTTTGACTTCTTCAATGACGATTTCTCGCTTTTCGCCCTCTGTTGTCCTCACTTCAAACTTCTTCAGCGACTTAGAACTATCCCTGCATTTTTTTGGGGGGGTCTTTGTCTTCTACTCGTACCTCTCTCGCCAGACCTCATTTCTGTACTTCTACCGCTACTTCTATTCTTGGGGGGGCTTTCGATCCAATTGCCGTTTTTACATGCTAACAGTTCACTTTCAATGAGTGTATAAAAAAGTGGCCGGTTGTGGGGTTTATTTTGCTCATTTATCAACACTTGTCACTTCAGCCGGTGAGGCAGTGAGCAGTCTTTCAACAATCAACAACAGCGGTGAACAATTTCAAAAAAAAAAAATTTTTTTTTTTGATACATTCCCCAAAGTGTTGGAAAAATAAGCCTGCAAGTTGGTGGTTGACGACCTGTGAATATGAGTGGGGGGTGGGGGGCGACTGCTTCTACTCGCCAACATATTTGTCCTTCTTTTTTGTCCCTCCTTCAGGACGACAAGTGGGAGAAGAAGTGTCAGAAGATCTTCTCGTTCGCCCACCAGACCATCAGTGCCTTGATCAAGGCCGAGTTGGCCGAGCTGCCGCTGCGACTCTTCCTGCAGGGGGCGCTGGCGGCCGGCGAGATCGGCTTTGAGAACCACGAGACGGTCGCTTACGAGTTCATGTCGCAGGTAAGCCGAGCTCGCCGCTCGGCTGACGCGCGCTGCCCGCCCGCGCTACCGACTCTCGAGCCGTCACGACCCCCCCCAATGGCGTCCCGCGCGGCTTTCTTCGAGTTGCTCTTGAGACGTTGTGACCGCGTCAGTCCCGTCCACGGACTCTTCCCGTTGGGCGCGATTTGAGCGAGTGCCTCGCGGCGCCGCCTCCCGACCGTTTGACCCGCAGCGTTGCGCCGCCTTTGCAGGCCTTCTCGCTGTATGAGGACGAGATCAGCGACTCCAAAGCGCAGCTGGCGGCCATCACGTTGATCATCGGCACGTTCGAGCGCACCAAGTGCTTCAGCGAGGAGAACCACGAGCCGCTCAGGACGCAGTGCGCCTTGGCCGCCTCCAAGCTGCTCAAGAAACCCGACCAGTGTCGCGCCGTCAGCATATGCGCCCACCTCTTCTGGTCCGGACGCAGCACGGACAAGAACCGCGAAGAGGTGCGCCGCGCAAGCGCCGCTCCGGTCATCCGCTAAGCCCATTTATTCATTTATGGCCTCCGTTGTGCTCTTTCCTTCCTTCTTACTGCCCTTCATCGCTTTCTTTCTTTTTCCAGTCATTCCTTTCTGACCTTCCCTCTCTCCTTTCTGTCGTCGGTTCTGCTTGCCTTCCTTCCTTCCTTCCTCTTCTGCCATCTGCTTTCTTTTGATCTTTTGCCTTTTCAGTCCTTCCTTTTCCTTCGTCTCCTTCAATCCTTTCCTCCCTCCCTTCCTTCGCGTTTCATTTTTGACTGACTCTTCTCGCCCCGCCTTTGTTCTTTATTCCTTCCTCTATTCCTCTCTTTTTTTCATTCCCCTTTCCTTCTATCCCTATTTTTTCCTCCCCTTCCATCCTTCCCTCCTGATTTCATTCCGTCCCTTTTTTTCTTCCATCCAAGGTACAGTTTGTGCCCAACTGTCTTTTGCAGTGTCTTTGTTTAAAAAAAAAAAGGGGGGGGGCGGGGACCTGACCTCTCTATTGTTGGATCGGCACCGTGAATGAATTGCTCATAGGAAAGCAGTGGGGCGACGAGACCAAAGTTGCAAGAGCAATTCAGAAGGCTACGAGAGCCACTTGCCAGTAAGCGGGCGCACTTGCGTTTCAGATCCGAGACGGCAAACGCGTGATGGAGTGTCTGAAGAAAGCGCTGAAGATCGCCAACCAGTGCATGGACCCCTCGCTGCAAGTGCAGCTCTTCATCGAGATCCTCAACAGATACGTCTGCTTCTACGAGAGGGAAAACGATGCCGTAAGACCGTCGCCAGACGCTACACCGCAATCCAAATTGCTTCCTAGTTTGCACACACGCAGCCAACCTCCGTTTTTTTTTGGGTTGACACGATTTGCTTCTCTCCGTTGGCGCTTGCCGCCCGACGCTTTTGACCACTACCGACATACGTGATAAAGTTTTCAACTGACACGAGGTACCCACTCCTCGCCATCGACAAACATAGAGTACCCGCTGCTTGTTGTGGACGCACACGATGCTTGCCGCTCTCCGTCTCTCTCAAGACACGGACGGCACCCGTTAGTCGCTAATGACAGCAAATGTACTTTGATTTTGCGCCCTGACGCAGCGGCGCTCGACTCTCGGACTTCTCCCTGAGGTGTTTTTGCGGTTGTGCACTTTGGCGAGCGTAGGTGACGGTGCAGGTTCTGAACCAGCTGATCCAGAAGATCCGGGAGGACCTCCCCAACCTGGAGGCCAGCGAGGAGAGCGAGCAGATCAACAAACACTTCCACAACACGCTGGAGCACCTGCGCCTGCAGAGGGAGGCGCCGGAGGCCGAGGGGGCCGTCTATGAAGGACTGGTCCTCTGAAACCATCGGCCGCACTCGGATGCACCGCACGCGCGCAAAAGGAATTCCAGCATTGCCCCACCAAGAACTCCCGCCATCCATTTTATTGCCGCGAAGAAGAAGATCACGACCGGTTGGCGTTTCCTCTCGCGGAGCGTCTTCCGCGACCGCGTGGACAAGCGTCGGAAAGTCGAGTGAGCATTTCCACCAAATTGGCATCCATCGAGGACGCGGAATCGATGCTTCCACGGCTTTTCGGGCGAAGCTACTTAAACCTACGTCTTGCCCGCCGTGTCCGCGAAGCCCCGCCTCCCCCGAGCACATGCCCCCGCCGTGTTTTGTGCGTAAGATGAGTGGATGATTTGCAAAAATTTCCCACTCGTGTTTTCTTTCTTTCTTTTGGCTCGGGAGGCGTCGGTGTGCAAAATCCGCCCCCCACTTGTCAATCACACCCGTGAGCGATCCCAGTTCGATCGGAGTTCTGGTCGTCATTTGCGAAAATAAAACCATACATTCTTAACAATGTACTTGCTTTTTGTTAATTTTGCAAAGGCACTATATCGATATAATAAAGTATTACCGTTAATATAAGAAGCGCCTCGAGGTTCATGTCTTGTATACATTATTTCTGACATCTTGGGAATGGACTACATTGTGTGCGCGCGCGTTGTCTGCTTCCGGGTGAAAGCGGCTCATTTTTATTTTGGGTAATCGGGGCAAATTTGGAAAGAATCTAATTTGGATTGCAAAGATTGCTCATGTCATGTGACCACTGCATTCATAAAGTGTCTGCTGACTCGTGACGAGGCCGATCTGCCCCGAAAACGAGCCTACTTCAGATAAAGTACGTCCACAGTTGTTGAAGCTTGCAGTTTGAATGTCACTTAGGTTTTTAACACTGAGTTTGAAGGGAAAATGACGTGAAATAACTGTGACCAAAATGTCAAATATGTTTATTTACCTGAACATTTGTGACATTCTGAGCGTTTACGGGAAATTGAGTCAACGAAAATCACAACTGTCTTTTACCTAAATATATGTATTAATTGAAGTAAGAATTACAAATCTGTACGTTTTACAGTTTTGTTTCACTTTTCATACACGATCAATCAGATAGCCAAGTAACGATTAGCCTCCGTAGCTCCAGGCTACAGGAACCTTTGAGGTTTGCTGTTGTATTTTATGAGACGCCACACAAAAAAAGGCCCCGTGCCTTGGCTCATCTCTGTGATTAATATGATTATGATGAGGAATAATAAATAAATTAAAATAAAGCAGCGAGTGATTGACGCAATATTGTACACGCGTCACACAACAGATAGACCATTATGGGATGTGTCAGGAATGTTTCATAACCGCTTCGGGTGAAAGGGAACATAACACATCATGAAAATTATTTTAAGCGTTTCGGATAATGGGTGGGAGGAAAGGCGGATGAACAAATGCCCAGTTCAAAGTTTTCTACGTAATCAAGCTGTCATCTAACCAGAAGCCTGAGAGGAGTTACTGATTTCCCACGTTTCCTGAACGCCACTGGAGGACACGCTCTGCGCTTGCGCGTAACTCGAGGAGCTAAAATAACTACTTTTTTTTTTTATATACATTTGAGCCGCCCGTCGTGTCGACGAGTGTGTCAAATTATACGCGTGTTTTATATATTTTATTTGCCTTTCTTTTGTGATGTATCCCTCCATCTGAGGACTAGTTGGCGTAGACGAGGCGACCCGTTTTTGTCGTCGTTGCAGACAGACTATGTCGACAAATAAAACAAAGAAAGTCAAAATGGCTACGAAATCTTGTCCCGAATGCGACCAACAGGTGAGCCAAAATGTCTGATTTCATAGCGTCTATTTATTATTTTTATTATTTTTTTAAGATGTATATTTCATTCCATTTCTTGGCGTTCGCTGCTTTGGCGGAAATACGTTGTGTGGTGCACACGTCCCTTTTTCTTCATTCAGCCCAGCAAATTCCAGCTCAAAACAACACTTAAAATCACATTTTGCCTGCAAACAAGTCAATGTCTTCGTCCTCTGTAACAATTAAACTATTCACATGTCTGTGTATCTACTTAGCGACAGTTAATTTGCGTCAACTATGAAGATTTGATATTTCAAATTGTTGATTCTTTGTCGTGCCTTTGTTTATAACACAAATTCCTTGAAATGTTTCTAAATTCCACACTCACGTGTACATTTGCCACCCAAAATGGGGAGTGTGTGTCTCTGTGTATATGTGCATGTATATATATTATTATTATTTTTTAAATGACATGTTTATTACTGTGGTCGTAATACTGAGGCCTGTTTCGAATGTTTTGACGATTTAGATACACGAGAGGGCCAAAATAGTAGTAGCAGCAGTTCTAAACACAAACACAGCGTTTAGCATCTTGTAAAATGTCACAAGTTAGCCAAGTAACATAAATGCAAGTGTGTAATCTACATCTCTTGGAATTTCGGATTTTATTCATACAAGATGTAGGAAAACAAATTGGGTTATTTCCAAAGTTCAAATCCAAGTTCACTCCGCAGCGTGCACTATTGCACCCATGCACACGGTGTCGCTGTGTCCTGCAAGGCCATCAGGAAGTGATGAACTTGTGCTTCCTGTTTGTTTGTTTGTTTGCTTCTCAGATTCCCGTGGCGTGCAAGTCATGCCCGTGTGGCTTCGTGTTCATCAGCAGGAAACTCCTCAACGCCAAGTTGAACGAGTGCTCGTCCACCAACGCGGCGGGTGAGTCCGTCCCGTTGCTCATCAAAACATCAGCACCGAGGCCGGCCCAATCCAACTTGTAGAGACTTAGCCGGAGTGGAAATCTTCACCGTCGCCCGGACGTTGAGCAAAAGCAACAACAGTTGACAAATTATCTCAGTTTAGTTCCAAAGTAAAAGAAGTCCTTGTTAGGTCAGTAGCAATTTGGCTAGCTCCAGAAACCTTTTGTTGTCGCAAGGCAACAGCGAAAAAGAACCATCTATTCCAAGAGTCACAAGTACCAAGCAAGTGCTACGGTAGAATGCACCAAAATTAAGCCACACCAGTAATGGGGTCATTGTGACCCGGCTTGTGTGATGGCATGGCTCGATGCCAGCAACTGTACTCTGGAACGAGGAACTACGGCAACTACTGTCTATGTTTGGTACAAGTGTAAAAAAGAAGTCCCTGTGAGGTGGGTCATGCTTTCGAGAGGTCCAAGGACCTTTGGAGTTAGGACATAAATGGCCGGGGATCGCCATTCGTAACTGGCTGGATGCTTCTAATTCCAAGAAGTACATGTAACAAGAGCTTCTAGACCCTGGAACTTTTGGTCACAGCTTTTGGAGGTTTGGATTGGAAGAACTTTCAAAGACCCTCCTTGGAGGGCATTGGGGGGCGGGGACGGATCTGTAGGACTTGTTATAGTTCCGGGATCTCAGAGAAGTGTAAAGTCCCCTAACTGTTTGTATGTGTGTTTGTGTGTCTGCAGACAAGCTGGAAAGCAAGCGTCGCCGCACGGAGCGCATCCGTCGCGATCGTCTGGACGGCAGCCTGATGTCCGTGGCGGCGAGCGACGGTGCGGAGAGCAGGAAGCAGCAGCCCAGGGGCAACGGCCAGGCCGACCCGATCCGCAGGGGACGGGGCCGACCCAAGACGGTCGGACTCAAGAAACACGAGGACGACAAAGGTGGGTGTGAGGGGGGGCGGGGTGCGTGTGCTCGCCGTGAGCCCGGTTTGTCTGCCCGTGGGTATTGACCGCCTGCGCGGGTCTGTGCGGCGCTGTGTTTCGTTTAGAGAAACAGGAGAAGGAAGTGGACGTGTACGCGGCCCTGTCGGACGAGCGGGCCTTCGTGTTCTCGGTGGCGTTGGCCGAGATCAACCGCAAGATCCTGGCTCAGACGCTCATTTTGTAAGCGCCCCGAGCGGGCGCCGGCGCGGACTTTGCCCTGACGAGGTGACCGCATCAAAAGCGGACTTTGAAATAACACTCTCCGTCTCAACTTGACTTTCCCCAGGAGGTGGGCTGGTACTCCCCACAGGGCCAGGAACCTTTGGGGTGGGGTGGGGTTCTCGCGGCTCAGTTTACGAATGAGTGAGGAGATCTTGATCCTGTTGTCTCGACAACAAGTTCCAGGTACTTTTGTTGAAAATGTAACTCCTGTTTGTGATCGGTCATCCGCTTCCAGCGCATGCAAATGCCCTCTTGGTGAGAGCACCTTTCCACCGCTGGCACCGGGAGTCCTTGAAAGCTGGGCACGATTGTTTCAGTTTGCTTCTGAGGTCAAAAGAAGACCTTCCTTCGAGAGGTCCCGGAACCTTTGGGGTGGAACTGCCGAGGAAATACAAGTTCCCGGAACTTTGGCTGGTTTGCAGGTCAGGAACGAGTGGAATTTCGAACCAGGTCTCCTGGAAGTTGACTAAAAAGAATATTCGATGCCAGTGCGATGAGATTGGGAACATAAAAGCCGCAAGTACTTCTGCTTGAAATGCAGCTCGTGTGGTTTGATTGCTTCTTAACTTCCTGCCCCCAGCTTCTCTCGAGTGCCACATCAGAAACCGAAAGGAGAAACTTTTGAGGACGAATGTGGACAGTGGTGAATATTGTCCGCATTTATTTTTGTCAGCATTTAGCCAAACTACTTCAGAACCTTTGAGGTGAACCCACCCGATTGGAACCGTTGAGTTCGAGGACCTCCAAGCACCAAGAATTGAGATGACCCGGACCTTTCGGTGGAAATCACCCAAAAGGATTTCCTTCTGAGGTCCCAGAAGTTGATTGAAAATTGGATATTTGACGCCAGCATCTCAGTCGTGAAATGCGGCTCTCGCTTGTGACCGGCCGTTGACTTGTAGCTCCACCCCCCTGCGTAAATCCCTGCCAGGCTTGGATTTGCGTGTTTACTGTGTCGTCCTCCTTGTCGCCGCCATGTCATTGACCTCTGCTGTAAAAATAAAAAAGCTTGCCGCCAAGGCCGTCGCTGTTTGACCGCTGAGTCACAGCCTCTCTCACACACACACACACACACACACACACACACACACACACACACACACACACACACACACACACACATATACGCACACACACAAACGGCACCTGTGTAAACAGTAACCACACGCACGCACAAGCTTCGAACTTTGTTACCGTGATGGTCAAGTCCAACTAAAAAAAAAAAAAAAAATTAGTCAAACTTTCACTTGTCTTGGACTCGACACAGGAGGAACAACATCACAGTGAGTTCACTTATTTATTCTGAAAAATGTGACTTTTCGACATCACGTACACAATGAAAAGGCATCGACTGGTGCTCGACAGACGAGGACCTAGAAAGTGCAAATGCAGCTCATGCGTTCATTCAGCTGTGATTAGAAGTCATGTAAATATGCATTCCACATTGAAGAAATGAAAGCCGGTATTTGTAACTCAATCAAAGGCAATTTGAGTTAAAACGGTCAGATTTGACTGAGTTGACGTTGAAGCAGATTGGGTTTTTTTCTGACGAACAAGACATACTTCTCTTTTTATTGACGTGATCTTATTGTCTCCTGTTTGTCATTCGCATTGTTGTTTTCTGAGAGACTAAACATGGTCTATTTTGTACTTAATCAAGTCAAGTACAACTTGAGGAAACAAAATGGCAAATATTCGCAGGGGGTATTTTTTTCCAAATGTTTTTTTTTTTTTTTTTTTCTGGGTGTGTGAGGAATGACCCCCGTACACGCTCGGCGCTCGTTTGCCGTTGTCGTGGCTGTCGCGGGTCACAATACCCCACTTGTTAAGATAAGGGGCCCGATAAGAATCGTCAAATAGAAAAATGTGTGACCCGACGTCTTGTGCCTTGCAGGCATGGTTGGTGGCTGCTTTCTTCTCTTCATCATCCTCCTCTCAGGTAAAAACCACGTGCCATTATGATGGAGCGGTGACATCATATTGTCACCAGTCGACCGTGTCAGCAGTGTGATGCCACAAAAGCGTCATCGGGATGTCAGTTTGTTCGTCGTCACGAGGCCGCAACGATGTCACATTGTTCCCATGACATCATCCGCCGTGTCGGCACGGTGTGTGTGTATGACGTCATCAGGATGTGACAATGATGTTCGCAGCGTGTCCTTGATGACGTGTACCCACCGACGCCGCCAGGAGGCGAGGCTTTCCTTCTCCGCTACCCGCGCTGGTCGGCCGCGTTCGGGCAAAGTCGCTCACCGCCGCCAGGTGGCGACTCACGCCCGCCAAAGGCGCAGGCAGCAAACGAACCGCACTGGTCAAAATGAAGAAGAAAAAGAAGAAGACCTCTGCAAAAACTTGAGCAGTCAGAAAGAAGTGGATAGCGGGGAGAACGAATGGACGGGGGAGCCGACCGAGGCATTACTGTATTTAAAAGTGAACGAATGAATGAATGGATTGTTGAATGGAAGGATGAGTGGTCACCACGAGAGTAAAGTTCTTCTTTCGGTGGCCAACGCGATGTTGGCTTCAGCGCGATCTCAGATCGTTCATACCACGAAAAGCTGTCGAACAACATATGTTGTTGGCACGGTAGCTGCCCCCCGATTCTGCAAATGACGGAGGCGCGCTATCATTGCTGAGGATTGACCTTTGACGTTGCTTTCAGGGTTGAGTCGAGCGTCGCCGCACGACGAGCGCTCGTCGGCGGAGAAGAAGGTGACCGTGACGGATGAACAGAGAGAATACCTGCGATGGCTTTATCGCATCGAAGATCGTAAGAACTGTCGGTCATTATGAACAAAGAAATGCAAACGGGTAGTCGGAAAACAAAATCTGACCTTTCGGTGGAAAAAGGTCATTCGAAGATGTCATGTTAGAGCAAGAGCAGAACGGACCAGAAGTCCCAAATGTTCACGCACTCTCTCAAATCTATTCCAGCGACAGTGTGGAAGTTTGTGCTGTTGGGTTTGGCCTTTGTCTGCCTTCTGGTCGGCTTTCTCTTGCTGGGAATGGGCGCCATGGCTAGCAGGTGTGCTCGTGCTCACGGAAGGCAAACGCAAACAAAGTAGCCTTGCAAACTAACGCCACAGATGTGCTTGCTCAGGAACAGGAGGAAGGTCGCCAAGTACAAGGCGGCCGCCGTCGCAGCCCATAAAGACGAAGACGAGACGTGGCCGGGAGGCCAGGATGGCGCCCTCGCCTGCGGCACGCCGTCGCCCCAGAGCCCGACGCGGCGGGGGCCTCCGCCCTGCAACGGCGACACCGGCGACGTGAAAGCGGCGAGCATCGTGGTGACGTGGAAGGACGGAAACACTTCCTGCCTGTACCCTGAGAGCGAGGCCCACGACGAGGCCGAGGTCGGGCCGCCCCTGCCGGACGACGACAAGCACCGAGTCGGGCGGGAAGTTGAAGACGAAGAGGGCGAGGTCAAGAATGGAGGAGACAGATGAACGCAAACCACAACATCGACCTTAACCTCGGACCTTTTACTTTAGTTCCTTTTAAGCAGGTGTGCATTCACATTCACCGACAGGATGATGATGACGACGACAAAGATGATTATGTGACCGCAATCATGAAAAGTAAAAGAAAAATCGGCTTGATGACTCAATTGAATATCATGTAAATAATGCGGTAAAAAAGATAAAACGGTTGCAGTTTGTTTCTGTGCGTGCTTGTGAGTGAATCCCTTTCTCCTCACCAGGGTGCTGGAGCCTATCCTAGCTGTCTTTGGGCAGTAGGCGGGGGACACCCTCAACTGGGGGCCTCCTCGTAATTCATTGGACAAAACATGAAAATAAACACCCTCCACACTGGCTTTTGGTAATGCTTGCAACATTGTAAAATTGCCACTTAGAGTCGCTGTTTTTTTTTTCAGACTGAAGCTTCTACATGTCGGTGGCGCAAAAACGAGAGACCGTATGATCGTTCAGATGCAGATTAGATATCCGATTCAATTTTTTGTTAATGAATCCAATGCGTAAATGAATGGCAATGCCGTTGAAAGGAGTGGGAAGGAGGAAAAGTCAAGGAAGTTTTTTGCGTAGTGTGAGCGCAAATCCGGATGGGGGCGCTGAATTCAGCTAAATCCGCCGACGAAGAAGAAAAAAACCCGGAAAAATGTTTGTAAACATGGCGGCGTCCGTGTCAGTCTCAGGTCTCGTCCAACTTCTGTCTTAACCTTCTCGTCACCCGCTGCGCCTTGACACCCCCGCCCGCCCCAGTAAGAGAATCGACTCGGATTTCGTCTTTCGGGGCCTCATGTGAGGATGCGGAGCGGTGGCGGGACGGCTGGGGCCGCCACGCTGGCTGTCCTCCGCCTCCGGCCCGACGGCGGCGGTTGGGCGTCCGCGGGGCGAAAAACCGAGACCCCGTGGCCGCCACGGGGCCCGCGCAGGAGCCTGTGCTCGTCCGGGCCCCCCTGGAGGCTCCTGTTCTTCGGCTCGGATCACTTCGCCGTGGAGTCTCTCAAGGTCCTCGCGGCAGACAGGTCAGGGCACTCCACATGCAGTATATATACAGTGTTCCCTCAATTGTCACGGTTCATGGGGACCGAGACCCTGTCGCGATAAGTGAAAAACCGCGATAGAGCCTTGGCTCACCCCCCCTAGGAATTGTTGTGTATGTGGGTAGAGTGCCAGCATGTTTAAAATATGTCAATAATATTTATACTTTAAATATTTGAGACAGAGACTACGGCAGTTTCACATATTGACTGAAATCTTTTATTATAAAACCCTATACAGCAATTGACATTCATCAGTATTGCCCTCTGAGAGAGACGAGACTTGTGTTGCTCTTTCTCTACGCTCTGACAGTGTAGCCGCCGTTAGCCTCTAGCTAGCAGCTGTGCAGCTGATGAAGAGAGACGTGTTGTTTTTTTCG
>NW_017806061.1:90469-97376 GCF_001891065.2 Hippocampus comes | reverse complement strand
TCGCGGCAAACCCCCCCCCCCCCCCAGCACCCTCTCCCGACCGCGCACATAGCAAAACACTGAACAGAGAGTCAGCCACGTGACGAGACACAAGGGAAGGTGCGAAGATGGGCAGCCAATCACCTCATGGGATAAATCCACTTGTGCTGTCATTGGTCGAAGTTGCACCAGGAACCAATCATGAATGAAATGACCAATCATAAATTCATAAATGAAGCGCGATGCAGCGAGGGATCGCCGTATAGACAGCTCAATAAGATGAACGGCAAATGGATTCTCGGGAGCAGCCGCGTTCTCACGCTCGCGGGCTCTGTGCCAGGAGCCGCTCGGGCGGCGCCGTGTCATCGCTGGAGGTGGCGACGCTGAGCGCCGACGTTCCGGTGGCGGACTTTGCCCGGCGCGAGCGTCTGCCGCTGCACCGGTGGCCGCCGCGAGACGTGGAAGGACGCTTTGACGTGGGCGTGGTCGTGTCCTTCGGTTGTTTGCTCCACCAAAGACTCATCGCCAAGTTTCCCTGGTGAGCAAGGTTGGGATTTCAGTTTATTTTGTGCCAAAGGATGAGCCTGACGTCATCGTTCCACGACTGATGACGGCTGGTTGAAGTGCTCTGCCGCCATCTTGTGGGAGCCATAAGCAATGACAGGCCCTTTTTCTGAGTTTTTTCACGCTCCCCTCCGTGCTGTCATTCTTATTCATGCTCGCTTCACTACAAGTCCAGCGCCACGCATTTGATTTTCTTGGCAACAAACAGCATGGGTCCTATTGCATTGTGTTGTTCAGTTTTGCACCTTCGATCGTTGAACTGTCTTCGCGATCGATGTCAAAGCGGAACGAATGTACGGAGTCACGTAGCGATGCGGTCACGGTGTGTTTTTCTTTGCTCTCTGTGTCAGCGGGATCCTGAACGTGCACCCCAGCCTTCTTCCTCGCTGGCGCGGTCCCGCGCCGATCTTCCACACCATCCTCAACGGAGACACCGTGACGGGCGTGAGCGTCATGCAGATACGAGCTCACGGGTAAGCGGGAAGCAGGGCCGACTCGGGATGGGCGTCGAGCTGTTTTTGTTTTTGTTTTTTTAACTGTGAAACTGGACTTCCACCCAAGACAATTCCACAAACGGGAAGCGTTGCTTAGCAACAACGGCCGGTGGCCGGTGGCCGAGGCAATGCCCGTCGAGTTCACATCATGCAATTACCGTCTAATATTGGACTTGGAAACGGTCACCAGGCCTCAGTCGGCCGCAGTAACAAGCGTTGACTTTTGTGGCTGCCGTTTTGCCACGGCGGTTCCTCGCGCCGTCCATTTCCCGGCGGGTGCCTTGAGGGTCGCTGGGCCTTGCTTCCAGGTTCGACGTGGGTCCCATCCTGAACCAGGCCGTCCACGCGGTGCCCGAGAGCAGCACGACAGACGAGCTGGCTGACGTCCTCGCCGCCGAAGGGGCTCAGCTGGTCGGTGGCACCTCCAAAGCACTCTCTGGTTTTCTTTTTGTTTTGTTTTCCCCCCGGCTCAAATTGTGGTGTCGCGATCGCCCAAGTGATTCCGTCCACCCCTTTTCCTGCAAAAGCAGCTCCTGGACACCTTACGGAAGTTGCCCCGCAAGATGGCCGATAAGCGGGAGCAGAGCCCGGCCGGCGCCACTTTTGGTATGAGCCGCTCCCCGTCGGCTCGCCCGACGGAGGACTGACGTTTGCCGTGCTCCCGACAGCCCCGAAGATCAGCGCCTCCATGAGTTGGATTGTGTGGGAGGAGCACACGTGCCAACACATCGACCGCCTCCACCGAGCCATCGGATCGCGGGTGAGCCGCCGCCGCCCTCTTGTGGCTCGCCATGACTTGCTTGACGCCTTGTCGTAGCTCGCAGATTCCCCAAAAAATCTTTAAAATTAGAAAGATTTCTTTTTTTTTTCGCGTATTAAAAAAAAAAAAAATTCACCACTTGTTTTTTTTTTTTGGAACACTCCTCCCCCCCACCCCCCACCCCATCGAAGTGACATTTTTAAAGGATTTATTTATTCATTAAAACCCCGTGACGATCCGAGCAAATTTGCAAAAAAAGCATGAAACAAAAATTGGAATCACATCTTTTTTCATGATCACAATTTTTAAACAAAATCTTAACCATCATATTTTCTTCTTTTTTTGTCATCAACTCAATTATGGAATCCCTCTTTCATTTGTCTTTTGAAAACGTTCATGTCATCCGCTTTGGAGAAACAAAATCTTCATAAAACACATTGGGATGAATTCTCCCACAATCATCAGAGTTTTGCAAGCGCTACATCTAGAAAGGTCCAGCCTATATTTTCTTGCATATCTCATCATTTTAAAAGGTTTTTTTTTTTCCCCCCAAAAAAATATTTTTTCCTCGTGATCATACCTCTGGAATTTTGGGCGGGTGAATGATGTTTTTAAATATAATTTTTGTGTTGACTTCAGTTTTTCATCATGATTTTAGTTTTTTTGTTTTTTCCTGTATATTCAAATTATTTGAATGAACAGATATTAAAAAAAAAAAAAAATCATAATCACCTTTTTAAGATTTAGAGCCCAGCATTTTCAAAATGATTTGCTGGAATCACGCGGTTTTAAAAAAATATCGACATTTCTTCATCCGGGCAGCACGTCGGGCAAGTGGTTAGCGCTTCGGGCTCGCAGCACAAGAGTTTCCTCCCACGTTCCAAATAAAAATACGCGTGGCAGGTTCACGAAACACTCCGAATTGTCGCGCCGTGCGATTGTGAGTACGAAGCCTCGTTCTAGTCGATGTGCGCCCTGCGATTGGCCGACAATCCGTTTTCGGGTGTCCCCCTGCCGACTGACCCGAGATCCTCCGGCACGCTCGTGACCTGCCTGAGGAGAACCGGATCAGAAAATGGATGGCTGGAGACTTTGTCTTCCTTTTTTTTTTTTAATTGTCTTGTACTTAAACATATGAAAAAAAAATCTGTCGAGAGAGTAATCACCGCAGTGAAACAAAAGTCTCATTTTCCATCATGCTTCGCTTTTTTTGAAAATCTATTTCTCACCTTTTTGAGGAATCATCCATCCAAGCCGCTTCTCCTCAGAAGGGTGGCGTGCATGAAGATCAAGATTATTTTTTTTTCCCTCCTCATCACAGATTTGAACAGTGCTTTGAAAAGACGTGTTTGGGGCCTTCGTACCCCTCCGCTGATGGCTTTTGTCCCTGTGCAGTTTCCTCTGAGGACCACGTGGATGGGCGGCACCATCAAGCTGGTGGACTTTGCGGGGAGGTGTCACATCTCCTTTGCAGGCCAGTCTCGCCGCCGTCTTTTTGTGCCGCTCCGCCTCGGCTATTGTCTGGACGTTCGAATCGTGATTTCGTTGGGTTTTTCAGACGCGGGCGCGGAGCGGATGCCCGGATCGGTCAGCTTTCACAAGGAGTCCAACACGCTGGCCGTCTGCTGCAAGGTTGTTTTGCTTTCCCTGAATCATCGCCGGTGGTCGACTTGCTTGCTTGGCAGTCTTGCCATCTCGTCAAACGTCAGCATTTTATTTGTTCGGGCGGGGCCGGGGGGGGTTCTTTTGATTTCCGTTGGCAAAATAATAGAGCAGTGTCAAACATGCTCCAGAATGTCCTCTCGGGCGAAGGCTTTCTTCGGCGCCGTGTTCCGGAGCGGCGTGGATTGACACATGAGCCGCGATGCCCGTTTCCTTGACGTTTCCGTCATTGGCAACTTTGCGCAAGTTGACTTTTTTAGTCGACGCTTTTCTTCCCGCCCTCTTGGCAAATGTCAGAAATCACCGTGGTCCAAAGTCTTCCACAACTCCATCTCGGTTGGCGAACGGGGCGATATTGATCCACCGATGATCGATTTCCATTCGACAAGATGGCCGCTGCCTCCGCGTGGGCCAGAAATGAGCAGAATTTGGTCTCCTGAGACGCTCGGGCCACGTCCGGCCGCCTTGTAAAATGTCAACGTTAGAAACGGGATTTTGGCTGCCGACTTTTATTTTTCCGGATTTTTTTTGCTCCCGCGTGACCAGCGTTGCGTTTGTTTTCCAGGACGGCTGGGTGGGCTTCAAGGCGGTGATCCTGAAGAAGCGCCTGACGGCGGCCGACTTTTACAACGGTTACTTGCACCGGGTACTGAGGCCGCGCGGCGCCGCCGCCGCGTTTGTCAGTCCGCCGGGGGGCGGGAAGGCGTCGGGTGGCGAGCCGCCTCACACCCACCTCGCCAAAAAGACGACGGCCGAGCAACGTCGGCGACACAAGTGACTGAAAGAGGTGCGAGACGTCTTTGGCAACACGCCAATAAGAGTCGACTGCCGTCAAGCGCGTGAGGAATCGAGGAGTGGGCGAGGCCTGACGTTCTCCGCCCGTTTGGACGACCGCGCTGTCCGACGGAGTCGAACCGACTCCGGGTTCACTGGAGCCGAGCTCATCCTTTTCCGGGCGTCGTTTCGCGTATGTCACCGTGACAACATATTGGAAGGCTTCTCACAGTGAATGTTTTATTTTTTTATTTGTGGTCGTGTCAATATGCGTTACACTCGATAAACACAAATGAAAGTTAATTTGATTAATGAATTAAAAATAAGTTCTCGTTCTTCTGATCAATTCACACAAGAAACCATTTGAGCCGAGGGCGCTGAGTCAACACGGTTTGGAGTCGGGGTCCCTGAACGCAGCGATGACGCTGGGCCGTTTCATTCCTGCAAGTGGTCGTTCGCTCGTGACGCGCTTGCCTTCGTTACCATGGTGATTGCCATCAATCAGAAGAGCAAACGAGTTCCGGTTTGATGGATAGCGAAACCAAAAAAAAAAAAAAATCCCTCACTGTCATCTTGTAAAATGTCACCGTTTCATGAGTGACGTTCACTGCCACCAGGGGGCCACCGAACACGTTTTTTTCCCCCAGTCTCATCTTTCATAATCACCTGCATCATCACCATCTTGTAAAAGTCAACTCGAGTATAAATTGTTAGCTAGGATGAAAACCGTCTCGAGGCGGCTTGACATTTTTCAAAATCGTCAAAAAAAAATTGGTCCACGTTCATGTTTCGGACCCAATTCCATTCCCGCCATCTTGTCGAATGTCAACCGTTTGAATGCGCGACGTTCATTGACGTTCGTCACAACCGCGAGGGCCCCTCCGTCTTCGTGCAAAAGCTCAACGTTTCATTACCGAGGAGGAGTCATGATACAAAGCGCTTCCTACTCCAGTATTTCACTTCTTTCCAAAAGACTTAACTCGCCGAACGTGTGATCCGCCTCTCTTTCACCTTCAGAAACGCTTCCGAGTTGTGGAAGTAGTTAAAACGGTGAGTGAACGACAAGATCAAACGCGTGTCCGAGTTGAACGTTTGCGGGAGTTACGGAATGAAATCGACGTGATTTAAAATGGGCCACTTCGAGAGGCCGTAAATCAGCCGATGTATAAAATGTCTTGCCGAGTTTGGTGTGTTTTCTTGCAAAGACTTCAGGAGCAATGCTGGAGTAGCTCGCTGTGGAACAAAACTTGCATTAGCTAAAACGGGGGGGGGGGGTCAAGGTCAAACAACAACGATGATGTTTTCACTTCACAAAAAAATGAATCATCTTCTTAGTTTAGAAAGTGGTAGTAAAAAATGTTTTAGTGATGAGTGAGTGTTGTCATGGAAACGAGGAAGCAGTTTGACTGGATGGTCTGGGCCGAGCCCCGGGCGGGCACTTCCTGTTCCCGTTTCGCCCACGTTAGCTACGGTTAGCTGGTTAGCCCACTTCCGGTTGAGGGAAGTCCGTCTTGGAGCTTTCAGACGCTGGCGTCGGCAAAATCTCGACGCGCGAATCCTTTCTGAAAGACAACAAGACCAAACCGAGTTTTAAACAGCGGAATGAGTGCAATAAAAAGCCCCCCACCCCTCCCCGACGCCAAATGAACAACGATGCTAAAAATAAGTGCGTGCGTGTGAGCGAGGGGAAAGGTGAGCTTTGCCGACGAATTGAATTTCCCCACGGAAGCTTTGAGAAAAGCGGCGGCTCATTCCTGAGCGGAGCCAAGCTCGATCTCTTGGAAAAGAAGCTCCCCAGGTCAAAAGAAAACCTGAAGGAGGAGGAGGGGTTACGGAGGGGGCGGCAAGCCAGTCGACCAATTGGAGAGCGGCAGACTGGCGGGCCACGAAACGCGAACACGCGTGAACCACATCTGGACACTCACGCACGCGCACACGCACGTTCAGTCAATCTCCCAAAAGAAGTCCGAGTCCCACTGAAATTTGTGCTACCAAAATAAAAGCGAAACCAACTGTCATTGTGCTCTTTTCATCTTTCTTCGCCTCCGCGTTTTCGGAATTGCCGTCCGTGCACGGAAAGAGGAAGCAGGAAGGCCAAACAGCCGTCGAGCAGTTGCACTTGATTTGAGTACGCGAGAAGAAGTGCTCACTTTAGTTTGAGGGTGGTGGGGGGGGGGCAAAGCTCAGTTTTCAAACGTCTCTGTTCTCGACCAAATCGGTTTTCGACCAAAATTTTCGAGTTTTTTATGCCTCGGACTACGACCGAAAATCGGTTCTCGACCAAACTGAGCACCACTTGACTCCTCTTGCCTTCCTTACATGAGGAAGTGACGCTTCCTCGTGTAGCGTTCCATTGTGAGCAGACGTGTTAAATCAAGATTTAAAAAAAAAAAAAGAAGAGCCTGGTTTCGGTTTTCCAACAAATCGTTTTTCGAACAGCCTTCTGGAACAGATTACGGTCAAAAACCGAACTATGACTGTACTTTCTGTATGAAACCAAACTATTCCCAAGTCCACTAAAATGAAGCATTTCCCCCCAAAACTGACCAACCTTCTGGAAAAAAAAAACCCCAAACAATATTAGCTCATTTGAAAAGCTAACGTCCAAATAAATGAAAAACCAACTCAAATGAAAAATCCCAAACTTTAGAAGCCCGATCAACACTCGGGACAC
>NW_017806061.1:89900-90350 GCF_001891065.2 Hippocampus comes | reverse complement strand
ACAAAAGACGAGCGACGACCTGCGACGGCGGCGCAGAGCGCAAAGCGGATCGACCTGCCGACCGGCACCACTGAGACAACGCGCACAGGGGGTGTGTGTGTGTGGGGGGGGGGCCTCAGGGCAACAGCAGCGCGCGTTCCTGCGTGCGCGCGCGCCGCTGTTGCCGCGAGGGGTCGTCGCCGCGGCAACCAGATGTCCACAGCGCTCTTGTTCTCTCACAAAGCTTCATTCTGGAGAATTCCTCCTAAATCACGGCTACGACTTTTGCAGACAACGCCAGAGCCTTTGACGGCGCCCAACCCCCCCCCCCCACCTCCTCACGTGCTGCGTAGCCCCCCTTTCGATGCTGACTTTTTGCGCTTCAAACGCTCGTTTGAAACTTTCAACCGTGGCTTGTAAGCCTTCACCAAGACTCCCAATCTGCATTTCAAACCCGAGTCGTGTTTTGCA
>NW_017806061.1:85317-89852 GCF_001891065.2 Hippocampus comes | reverse complement strand
CCCCCCCCATGAAAGAATAAAAACTTGAAACCCTCCCACCCTGACCTCGGCTTGAAACCACGACCCAGAGCTGTCTGGAGGGCTGACTTTTTTTTTGTTTTTAACTAAATCAAAGCATCGCTTGAAAGCCATGACATGAAACCGTACTTTGAAAGTCCGACCCCTGTTTAAAACCCAAGCCGAGGCTCGAAACCCTTCCCATAAGTTGAGAGCCACTTCAGAACTCCGACGGACGCTGCCGCAAAAACCTCATTTGGAAGCGGAACCTTGTGGCCAAACCACACTTTGAAGGCGCGAGTCCCCCCCGCCGGCATCCCCGAGCCGAGCCGGGCCGGGAAACCCGACTCTCGCACAGCACGACGGCGGCCGGTGTTGCGCGGGGGGGCGGTCTCACCAGTTTGTAGTCTTTGTGCAGTTTGCTGTACTGGAACATGTTGCAGAGGACGGTGGACGCGGCTCTGGCAGCTTGCAGACCTGCGGAGCTGCGGCGCAGGGCGACAAAGCGTGAGAAGCGGCCCGCGGAAGCCGCGCGACATTCCAAAGCCGCTCCGGCGAGAAGCCCGGCACCAAACGCTCATTCGCTACAATTACGCTCCAAGTCATTAAGCTGCCCAAAGGCGCCCCCGCAATGTGCCCCCCCCCCCACGTTGCTCTTTTTTTCCATACTGTACGGGGCCAAGTCGGAATTTCAAGGGTGTCCAAGCGCCGTCGCCTCGCAAGTGAAAAAAAAAAAAAACACCGTCCTTCAATAGTGGCAAAGGACAGGCTTGGGGGGGGGGGGCTGTCAAAAACCCCACCAAATGTCCACGATGGCAAAGACTCGCCGCCAAAGGTTTCAGAAACGAGGCTTCAGAACGGCGCAAAATGACATCGACGTTCGGGGAAGACGCCCCCCCCCCCCCCATTCAAGGCTAGATCTTCACAACGCATTTTCAGTACAGTCAAACCTCTGTTTTCCAAAGTCTCGGTTCTCGACCAAAAATTTCGAGTTTTTTATGCCTCGGATGACGAGCAAATTTCGGTTTTCGAACAAACGGAGCGCACTTGAATGCACCATTTGACTCCCCTCGCCTTCCTTACACGAGGAAGTGACGCTTCCTCGTCTCGCTTTCCATTGTGAGCAGACGTGTTCAATCAAGATTTTTATTTTAAAAAGAGCGTGGTTTCGGTTCTCAAACAATTCGGTTTTCGAACGGCCTTCTGGAACGGATTATGGACAAAAACCGAGGTTTGACTGTACTTCTTCCGGATTGGCTGTCACTTCTCTCGAAAGGCGTCAACCTCGGATTTCACTCGGGCGCGTTTGTTTGAAGCTTCTTCACAGTCGCCGTCACGTCGCGCAGGAGCCCGTCGACGGCGTTCGGCACGATATGCGCGCACGACGCCGGCCGAACTTGACCGCCGCGTGCTGGGGCTGAACCGCTCATTGGTTGAGCGCCGACGTCGGTCTTTGTACGTTTCGGGGAGGCGTGTGAGAAAAGGTCGCAACGGGTCGCCGCCGCCTACCTGTTGTCGTGCGACGTCTTGATGCCCACCAGCTTGGGCAGGCCGTTGAAGTAGGAGATGTCGCGGGCCGCCAGGGAGCTGCGGGCCACCAGGTGGTTGAGGGCGCCGCAGATGTTGACCACCACCTCGCCGGACGGCGTCTCCTGAAGGCCGTCGGCGGGCAGCTTGCACACCAGCACGTTCACCATGCTCTTGGCTGCGACACCACAAACACCGGGCCCGTCGCCGTTCGGTCGTCGCGCCTCAAATGCGAGAACGCCGACGCCGGAGGGCAAAGAGTTGTCGAAGGACGAGCCGCAGGACCTCATTTGGGCCGCCCTTAACTTTCCAGGGGGGCGCAAATGAGGCGAGTGGCCTAAAATGGCCGACTCCCGGTTGGATGACGGCCGGGGCTCCGCCCACTTCTGAGTTGAATCTGTCAAAGTGGTGCGAGGCGTGCCAGAAGTCACGTTTTTCATTTCAGTTTTTTTTTGCTGAGTTGTTTTGACTTCTATCTTTAAGGTGAGACAAAATAGTTTGGTGAACAAAAAAAAAAAAGTCGATTCTCACAGGAAGCGAAACTTCAAATATTTGGTTGAATTGCCCATCTGAAAATGTTATCGAAGTTTGTTGCCTTGAAATTTTGAGTTCACCCAACTTTTTTTTTTTTTTTTACAGTTGATCGGCTCGCCTGAGTGCAGAGCAGCCCCCCTCCCAAACAAAGCGGCCGTCTTCCCATTCACTTTCGGGAACGGGATGGGGGGGGGGGGCTTTTTGCTGCGCTCGTCGGTTAAATGTTGCGTTTATTTGCGAAAGTGGCGTTCGGGGCTACATTTCCACGGGTTGTGCTGGGGACCCCCAAAGAACCCGCAAATGGTCGCCCAGTTTGGGCCAATGTTGGGGCCCCCCCAAAAAGTCCCTCAAATGGAAGCCAAGCCATTTGGAGGACTTGCAGAGAGGCGAGTAGCAGCGCGCGACTGACCGACAAGGTCCTTGTTGGGTGCGTGTCTGGCCAGGTTTCTCAGCAGGGCGGTGAGCGGTCGCAGCTCGGCCTCGTCGGCGTCGTCCAGCAGGTCCAGCAGGGTGGGCAGCATCCTCTCCTGCTCCAGGACCACCGCGCTGAGCACCGCCGACCACTGAGGGCGAGCGACGGGACGCTCGGTCACAGCCGGCCGTTCGGGGGCCGTTCGGGGGCTCTTCGGATCGTTTGAGCCTACCCTGGCGTCTCCGGCGGTGAGGTTCTGCAGAGCCCCGACGGCCGCCTCCCTGGCGGCGCGGCCGCTCTCGCCGCTCTGGAGGACCCGCTTGTACAGCGCCACCACCCGCGGGTGCCACAGCCAATCGGCGCCGCGCGCCTCTCGCGACACCTCCGACATGATGGCCAGGCTCTGCTGCCGCTGATGCTGCGAGCACGAAAAGACGCCGCGCACGTCAGCGGCCGCCCCGGGGCCTTTCTCCGCCCGCTCGGGTGGGTCGTTCGCAGTTGAAGTGAATGAAAACGCCGTTCCCTCGCTCCGGCGCCCCCCCCCCCCCCCCCCCCCCCCCCCCCCCCCACGGAGCCCCCTTGTTCTACCAGGGGTCACACGGACCGACAGAAAGGAGAGTTTCGCAACCAAGTGACTCGGTGAGTGGCAGGAAGAGTTGCCATTCTTCGCAGAGGATCAAGAATATGGCCGTGAGTATTCTTCTAAGGTGGATCGTCTGTCTACACGCCTTTTTGTGTTCAAATAAAAGTCCCGCGACCATGTCGGGGGCGTGCCTCGACCAGTTGCTCGAAAAGGAACGGGCGGACAGTAAGAAGAAGGGCGTCGCCATTCACGTCTGCAACTTTGGCTGCGGCCCGCTATTGTCGCGAGTCATTGGAGCCTCGCCGGCCTGACTTGTTCTCGCGGAACCCGATCCTCCCCGCGGACCGGGGCCCGCTTCTCAAGTTTCCGTCCGCCACTCCCCGAGGCGGAGCCGAGTCGATCCCACCCGGTGGGCCTCCTGAGAGGACGCGCGTGTCCGCAAGCCACTCGGAAGCGGGAGCCCGCCATCAGGCTGCGCAAAACCACATTCTCCACGCAAAAGCGCTTTATATATACGGCTGGCCCTTTTTTTTGGGGGGTGGGGGGCGCATTTCAGAAGCAAAACAAAAGCTGTCTGTGCTCAGGTAGCCTTAGCCGCTCCCAACGGAATGATCTGGAAATGTTACGACGTTCCCTGGAAATGGTTTCTTGCAAAGATCCAAAGTGATTTTGATGAAACCAATTCGGAGTGCGGTGAGCGGGTGTGTGTGTGTGTGTGGGGGGGGGGGTCATTCATGAAGGTGGGGTGAGGCATGAAAATGCCGCAGGCCTCAAGCAAACAGCCCCGGCGCCTGTCGGGACTCGGGCGGCCTCACCTCGGCGTTCTTCTTGCCGTACATGGTGAAGCAGCCGATGGCCTCGGCGTCCGCGGGGGCGGAGCCTCTGCCGGGACCCTCCAGCCGGAGTCGCACCGAGCGGGGCAGCTCCGAGTACAGCTGGTAGGACAGATTCCTCAGCACGCACACCGAGTTCTCCAGACCCTGAAGGGCAGCGACCGCGAGAAGATGAAGAAGAAGATGAAGAAGAGGAAGAGGAAGAAGCATCGGAATCTCGCGCTACCTTGTCATCGGTGCTGACTTCCTGCTGGATGTAAGACACCAGCGAGTCCACCAGACCCGACGTGTCCCTCATCTTCTCTCGCGCCCTCTGGTTCACCGAGCTCAGGTTTCTACACAACAGAGTTGGCCGGACATTGCGCAATGGACACGTGGGCGTGGCCGAAAGCGCAACTAGGCTCCGCCCGCGCTTGACGGCCGTACCTGAGGCATCCGGTGGCGTTGTTGAAGATGTCTCTCTCGGAGGGGCTGAGCGGGAGGCCGGCGCAGAGGGGGACGAGGACTCGGGCGCTGAGCTCCGACAAGGCCTCCCTGCACAGCTTCTCCTTCAGGTTGTCTCTGGACGACAGATTCCACAGCACGCCTGCCGGCGGGAGCGCGCTTCAGCGTGGCCGGCCGGCGCCACCCCTCCGCGGCCCCCGCCCGC
>NW_017806061.1:63670-65596 GCF_001891065.2 Hippocampus comes | reverse complement strand
CTCCCCATTTTCAATGACCTGTGATGTTCTTGCGGAGCTCCTCGTCGGCTTCTCCCAAGACGGCGACGAGGCGCGCCACCCCGCCGGCGTCGATGAGCGCCACCTTGTTGTCGGCGTTCTCGTAGATGAGGTTGCGCGTGGCGCCCGTGGCGAAGCGCTGCACCTCCAGGCCGACACGCTCGCCGCTTTCGCACCCCCCCTCCCCATTTTCAATGACCTGTGATGTTCTTGCGGAGCTCCTCGTCGGCTTCTCCCAAGACGGCGACGAGGCGCGCCACCCCGCCGGCGTCGATGAGCGCCACCTTGTTGTCGGCGTTCTCGTAGATGAGGTTGCGCGTGGCGCCCGTGGCGAAGCGCTGCACCTCCAGGTTGTCGCTGGAGAAAAGCCCAACCAGAGCCGGGATGCCCCGCAGAAGGCGCGCCTGGCGGGACGCCGCAACCGGCGTCGGCGACGTGGGAGCGTGAAAACGACGACGACGACAACTGCCGAGTTTGGGACGTACCTGCTTTTTGCTCTCGTTGCTGTGGTAAGACTGGTGCTGAATGTAGGCGGCTCCCAGAATCTGCAGCGCGGCGTCGGGCTCCGACAAATACCTGACGGCGGTGTGCATGTCCAGACCTTGCATCCTACGCACGAGGGCGACACGACAACGGTCTCGATAAAAAAGAAGAAGAAGAAGAAGGTCCTTCCGCGGGATGTCACGCTACGACGGGAAATGCGGAGAAGTGACCCGGGCGGGGGCGCTCACCCTCCCAGCTGGTCATTGCTGCGAACGGACGCCCCGTCGGTGACGTCCAATCCTTTGCCCACGCTCCTGACGCTGCGCAGGGACGCCGCCCTCTGCAGGCAGGCGGCGTGCCGCGCGGCACTTTGGTCGCCCGGAGCCCGGCCGGGGCGGTGGACGTGCCACTGCGGGGCGCGCTGACCTCCCCAGCCGTCGCCCCGGGCCGCCCAGCCGTCGTGGGCGTAGGCGGCGCCGTGCTGCTGTCGGTTGGCGATGCGGCTGATGGTGCGGTGCGAGGGGCCCCGGTAGGTCGAGTGCGGCGGCATCTCCTCGTCGGGCCAGTAGCCGGCCGGCGGGCCCTGGGGGGCCAGGGTGCCGCTCAGGGTGCGCCTCAGGCCGGGGGGCGGCGGGATCAGGTACTCCGGGGGCGGCGGCGCCCCGTGATCGCTCATCTCGCCCTGGCACAGCGACTTGGCGCGGCGCCTGCGGCCGGCGTGCGTTTGGAAGACGCTCTGCGCCACGCTGACTCGCACCTTGGACGAGGTCTCCACCGCCGAGCGAGACGAGAAGCCGCGGGACGGCATCGTGGCGACCTGCGCGGGGAGGGGCGCGCAGACGCTCGCGTTAAGTCTGGAGCCCACCGCCGATCCATTTTCACCTCGGGCAAAAGTCCCGCCCGCTCTCGCGGGTCATTTTTGGTTTTTTTTTTGTGGGGCTGACTTGAATTGAGCTCACCATTTGTTACAAGCAGTAGCGGACACAGCTCTTGATTGCTGGAAAAAAAAAATCGGGGGGGGGGGGGGGGGGGGGGGGGGGTCACGGCCGGCCGGCTTGGAGCGCGGCCACCCCCGTTGCGTACGCCGTGCGCAAGTCACGTACGACGGTCTCGACGCGGCGGAAGCACCCCAGCGCCGGGAGGACAACGGGAATGCCGGCATCATAGCGGCCACATTTTCAGGGGGGCGGGGGGGGGGGGGGTTGACCGCCGGCAAATTTAGGTAAGCCCAGAGCAAAGCGCTCGGTCCCCATTTTGACTTGCAAAAAGTTCCCCGGTGTCCCGCAAGGCGCTTTCCCACCTCCAGCGTGTTCCTTCTTGCCAGGAAGCGCCGTCCACAAGCAGGAAGCTGACTTTTGGCCTTTGCATTGTCGCTGCGGGCCAATCAAAAGCAACGCGTCGACATCCTGCTTGCATCCCCCCCCC
>NW_017806061.1:62290-63655 GCF_001891065.2 Hippocampus comes | reverse complement strand
CCCCCCCCCGAGGTCATTGTTCTCGCTTTAATCGCACTTCCACGTTCCGAAGCTGCGGCAAAAACAAAAACAGCGACGCACGCAGAGTCCTTGGACACCGTGATGGCTTTTTCACGGGGATTCACGCTCTTTGCTTTCCTCTTGGACTACGCCGGGGCGTGCTCGCTCGGCTTATGAGCTGCTCCTTCAACTATTTGGGCTCTTATTGTTTTCGTTATGTCACGATGACATCACGCCGTTCAAATAATAGGACACGATCGCACACCAGCGAGTACTCACCGCGATGGGGCGACTCGGCGTGTGGATCATCGATCTGGAGCTGAAGCCTCTCACGGTGGGGAGGGTGTACTCGTATGCTGCGCACACACACACACACACACACACACACACACACACACACACACATACATTACTTGAATGACCACATTTCAGCCTAATGTGCAACTTTTTGAAGGAAGCGGCCATCAAATTCAAGACGCTTCCTCCTAAAAATGCCTCCTGCGTCTTTTGCGTTTGTGGTTACACTCAAGATAGACACGGCTCCCAAATTTCACGTGGCTTCGTGAAACCGGCTTTGGGGACTGAAATCCAGACACATTTCTGAGTTCTGAAAGAACTTTGGGGAAAAGTGCCTCCAATCGGAGAAAAGCGGCAGATTTTCGGCGTCTTTTCAAGTCTTGACTTTTTGGCGGGTCGACTCAAAGATACGCACGCCGACCAAATCAAAACGAGCTTCGGGGGTTGAGATTTGTTGAAGACGTCGGGAAATGGCGCAGTTTGCTGTGAAATGGAAACTCGGGAGCAAAACGGCGGACTTCATTTGTAGCGCCGGGCGATTCGGCTTGTCTACGGAGGCTGAAATTAGGTTGAAGGTTTCGGCGATGGCTTCAGCCTTCATCGGAGCTGTCAGCCAGATAAGTTTTTTTTTCTTTTCAACACACACACACACACACACACACCGCCCCCACCCAAAAAAAAAAAAAGACCACTGTCTGAACAAAAGGAACCCTTAAAAAGACTTCATTTGTCTTTGGAGACGGAGCGTCTTGATCTTTTTTTTTTTGTTGCTCTACCCAATCTCATGTTGCTCAGCAAAATTGGCGGAATCTCCCAAATAATTCGTGAGGGCGGAAGGGCCAAAATGAGTCTAAAATGGCTGCTACCAAACAAAATGTCCAACTTCTCACGTCTTTTGAGGGGGGGGGCTGCTTGAGCCTTTTTGTGTGCGTGTGTGCGGTCGCGCCCATGAGAGACGTCGTGCTGCTCACAATGCAGACCCTTGTCTGAGATCTTTTAAGTGATCTTGACAGAGAGGAAGGCCAGCAGCTCCGATGGTCCGTTCCAGCAGGGCGGAAGGAAGGGGCG
>NW_017806061.1:57793-62130 GCF_001891065.2 Hippocampus comes | reverse complement strand
GGGGGCTTTTAGGGAGGGTCTCCGGGCCGCGGGCCAAGCCGGAGCCTCGCCAGGTCACATGTCGACGCAGGAATGCTCTCGATACAAAGCAAAGCACCGACCGACTCCACAACAATAGGAAAGAACTGACAATCATTCGAACGCGTGTTCACTTCAAAGGCGGGGGGGGGGGCGCAGTGTAGCATCTGTGATGTCACGCCACACCCCGGTCCGGCGCCTGCCTTTTGGCTTACGGTATATTCCGCCGCCTTTAAACTGGGAAATGGGACTCCAACGTGAAGGGGAAACATGGACCCCCCCCCCCCAAGCCCTTTCGTCCACTGTGACCTCACAATTGGGCTCATTTCCACAAACACCTCAGGTTTCCTCACCGGTGACAGCAACAATGTTTGGCTTGCGTTTTTCCAGAGAAGTAGAAAATATTGTTTTGGCCCCAAAGCATCACTGCCAAAGGTTTTTTTTTTTTTTTTGGGGGGGGGGGTTGAGCCAGCATTGATATTGAGACAACAATTAAGCTTTTTTTTTTTTCTTGTGAAATTCGGCCAGCTGTCGGTTGCGGCGAGTGCGGGAAAGGCTCCCCCGAGATGAACCGGCGGCAGAAGATCGCGGACGAAGGTTTCCTGCCCGCCGTTTTCCTGCCCGTCTGTATTAATGAGCCGTCGCGGGAGCCTCGACGCGGCCAAAGCCCCCGCCCGCCGCCAACATCTTCGCATCACAAGTCGCGCGCAAGTGCGCTCGCCGCCAAGGGCGCAAAACGACGACGCGCAAAAGGTGGCACATTCGGACAAAAGTAGCGGCACCCGCCCGGGGCGTCGGACAAAAGTGCGGGAAGGCGTCGACGGGACGGCATCGCGGGCGCTCGGGACACCGACGAGGCTCTGCGAGGAAGACTTTGAACGAGATGCAACCGAGCGGAGTTTTGCCCGCTGGCCACCGTTGATCTTTCTTTGCGCCGCGAGGACAGAAAAGGAGCTCCGCCGCGCCGTCGCAACTTGGAAGCATGCGATTGGCCCCCGGTTGCCAAATGTGGCCGTCGACTCCCCTGCGAAGAGAGCCGGCCCCCCGAGAGCAGATAAGGAGCGCCGGGAGCTTTGCCGGCAGGTCACCAAAGGTCACCGCAAAGCCAGACGCCGCTTCGGGGAAGAATGTTCGCAGAGCAGCCGACCCCCGACCCCCCAGGGAACGCCGGCGGGCTTCCTGTCGGCCTCTGCCGGTTATTTCCAAGCAAAGGGAGGGAGGGCAAGGACCGCCGTGCCGCTCTCCCGGCGGCCATTTCACTCCTGCTCTTGCTGATTTATGACACGCAAGGAGGCGCCGCTCGCTTGAGCCGCAAACCGCTAACCGTCATCTTTTCACAAACGCCGCCACGCTTCTATCTTCGGCGCGTCCGCCCGCACGCGCCATCGGGACTTATCAAGACTGGGATTGACCCAAACCTCACAGCCCTTTGTGGTGATCTCAACCCCCCCCCCGCCCCCCGGAGCCAAGACCAAAGCGCGAGGAAAAGAAAAGCCAAAGTCTGGGCTCAGTCCACACACGCAAGCAAAAAAAGAAGAGAAAGCGCCACGCCACTTCTTGTCAACGCCCCAAATTCTGAGCGGCGCAGTCGCAAGCGCGTCCATTGGAGCGGGCGAAGGGTTCGGCCGACGGCCGCCGACACCCGCGTCACTCGCCGGGCCAGAATGAAGCCCAAATTTTTCAGCCGGCTGAGGCGCTCGGCGTCGGGTTCCTCGTCCTCCTCGCCGCTCCGAGACAAACACGGCCGACGCCACGCCCCGGAACGGATTTCACGCGAGGGCCGCCGAGCGCGCCCCGAGTGACACGTTTGACCTTGGCGTCAAGCCTCGGGCCGACAGGCGGCCCGAGGCCGAGGTTCGCAAATAGACTCGCTGATAAGAAAGCGAGCGAGCGAGCGGCAACGCAACAGGGCGCTCTTCTGGTTTCGCTGATCAAGAGCCGATTCACCGTCATGATCTTGAAATAGGCGACGCTTGGAATCCACCGGGCGGCAAGCGGGCGGCAAAGCGCACTTTGAGGCCGGCCGGCAACCTACTTTGGTGTTGCAATTGAAGGAGTTCATCCCTTAAACAAAGACATCAACGGCAATTTCACGATGGCCGTCAAGTATTTAGGATTCAATTGTGCACGTGTGAACTCTTTTTGGGCCCGCCTGTCCATTTGAAAACCAGCGAGACAGTCTTTCCAGTCTTTCCGAGCGACCGTAAAGGGCAACTGCCGGGAGACTGAGAGGTGACGCGGCGGGTGCCAAAAGTCTACAGAGCAGAAGAGAAGAGCCGTGCCGCTGCAGACTGGCCGCCGATGCCAATTGCCTCCTGTTGATCGGAGGGGGAGAAACGAGGGAGTGGGCGTCTCCCGCCGCCGCCCAAAACATCCTTCAGCTCATTCCGTCCTGAACGCCAAGCGCTTCCTATCCGGCGGTATGCGTCCACGTCAACGTTGGCCAACTAATGAGCTGCAAATCAGCACGGCCGGCAAAAGCGTCGCGTGACAATGAGCAGACGCGCTCTCGGGCGCTTGGCGTTTTTTGGGCTGAGCTGTCTTATCGCACTGCAAACGAGGCCAGAGGGCGTCTGCGTCCGCTCCTTTTCCCACCACTGGAAACCATCACAACTCCTGAGCTTCTGCCAAGGAAAACCCCCACATCACCCCCAAACTAAACAAAAAACGGCCCTCCAAAAGTGAAGATAAGACGAGAAGAAAATGGCCGCCACATTGAAGGAGTGGCAGCACTTTGCACGCCGTTGCGCCAAAGACATTTTGACATCACGTCGGACAAACTCGTTTCCTGTCAACAAATGTTTTCTTTCAGTTAGCAGCCTGAGTTCACCATTCCAGGGGCGAACGCTGCGCCCGTTTGTTTCTTATCAGCGTGCTCGTGTTGTTGATATCGAGCCAGTCCTTGGACATGAACATCAACCCCCCCCCCCCCAAAAAAATAATCAAAAGAATCCTCGCATAACGCAGAAAACCCAACACTGGAGCAGCGTACAAGCAGAAGTGGCAACATCATGGCCACTGGCAGCCATTTGTCTTGCAAAATGAGCTGGACTTCGGCGAAGCCGATCACGTTACAACATCCAATGATTAATTCAGCAGGTTTGCTGCTTTCATCGCAATTTCAACGGAACGAAAAATGTTATTCGGCGCAATAAAACGCCGCGGGTTTGTCAATTGAGCTCGACGACGTGCAGAGCTTTGCTTCTGCGTCGCTCGAAAACGAGCACTCGCGTCGATGTCTTGAAAGTTGGGCTGTCTTCGTGTGAAATCTCATTCCAACCCAACGACAAGTCGTAATTTTGTGTGAGTTCTGCGCGGTGCAGCTTAACAAGTACGTCACGTCGATTTCAAAGGTGTCAGTCAAGTGGCTCGTTCTTTGACAATAGTTTTGAAAAGCGATTCAAATGAACAAGGTCACGCACGGTGAAATGTACCCACACCAATAAGAATCCCGTTTTTCAGCATGTTTATGGAGCACATTCAAAGAATGGCAATTTGTTTCCTGTCATTTCTCATTTTTGTACGAGTTTGCTGATTCGCTTCGATTTTTTTTTCCCACTTAATTCCATTTAAAAAGGATAACTCGCGATGTTTTTAATCGCAACAAAGCAAGCGAGTGGATTTGTTGAATTTTTGCATCGATCGAGCTAACAAGAGCTTCGGCGAACGCAACAAGTACGTCACTTGAGCGACCTTTGAGTTTTTTAAGGGGCCCCGTTATATTTGAAAACACTTTGGGGGGGGGGATTTAAGAGTAAGCAACAATGTGAAAGCGAAGGTTTTTTTTTTTTTGTTTTTTTTTTTACTCGTTTGCTGGTTCAAACCAAATCGGTTGAATACACGAAAGTGTTTTTAACCAACCGAAAAAGCGCCCCGGATTTGTGAAGTTAGCACAAGAAATGCTTACGGCGCCATGGAAGTAACTTGGCAGTGAAGCGGGACCGACTCATCACGCAACGCAACGCAAGGCAACGCAACGCCACCGGAAAGAAAGAGCGCAGTCGAGCAGGTTTCCTCGGGGTCGGCGCTCACCTGCCGCCGGTCCGAACGGCGCGTCGTCGTCGTCGTCGTCGGCGGCCAGCCTCCCCAGCGACGGCGACTTCTTCTCGGCCAGGCGCAGGCGAACCTGCTCCTGGACCCTCCGCGCCTTGGCCCCGGCGTCCGAACAGCGGCCGTCCGAGGGAACCACGTAGGCGGTGCGGGACGAGTTGGGCTGCAGGGCGGACAGGAAGCAGCCGTCGGCCACCGCCGCGCTCATCCTGCGACGGCGAGCGAGCAAAGCGCACGCTACAATCCGGGGCGAGTCGGGGGTGGGGGAG
>NW_017806061.1:50794-57749 GCF_001891065.2 Hippocampus comes | reverse complement strand
AGCTGGGCGGGGGCGGGGTCCGGGTTCGGGCCCGGGCCAGGAGCCGAGCCGAGCCGAGCCGAGCCGAGCCGATGAAGCCCGGTCCACCGGTGTCCACCTGCCGACTGACTGTCGTGTTGTATCCCTTCGTGTCGTGTCGTGTGCTGTTGTTTGGTGTATTCCCGTGTACTTTATCGGACGGTACTTTTGTTTCGTGTGCTGTCGTGTCGTCATGGTGTACTTAACTTTGGAGAACTTTCATGTACTGTACTCCTTCTTCAGCCTCCCATCCCACACTGGCGCCCGTTTGAACTCACCGTAAAGAGGTCGTGACCCCTTGAATGTGTCTCGGTGGAAATGTCATGTGTATACACACACGCACACACACACACGCGCGCCCTCAGACACACATCGGCAATGTCGTCCCCAGAACAGGGTAAAAGGGTGAGCGTTGTTTGAGTTGAGTACAAGGGTGTGACGAGTGAGCGCTTTCGTGCAGCTCGTTCGCGAAAGTGCATAACTGTGTGGCTGAATAGCCACCAAGTGCTGACACAGACCAAACGAGTGAAATACACTCAAGTGTGATAACAGCGATGTGGAATAAATGTTCACATGGCTTGTGGCTCCGCCTCCACGTCCGCTTTCCCAAATCCTCTGCGAGGAGGAGCGCCTGGAGATGATGGGGGGCGGGGGGGGAGACATTCCGGAGCATTGCGCAGATGTGGAGGCAGCACACGAAGAAGACCTAAAGCCAGAAGTGGATCTCACGTTCTGGAAAACTTTCAATCGATGCAAACACAAAAAACACAGAGCGCGACACCCGGCGCTTTGAGATACAAGCAAGATGTGTGCCCTTTGATTTGTGGCTGTGACTCGTGACGGCAAACTTGACGTATGCGCACCCGCAAAACAAAAACAACTCAATTTGTACAATCGCATATTTAAAATGACCCAATAGCGTCTGCTAGCTTCATGCTAACACGACACACGTCGACAAAATCACAGCACTCACTCGGCATGCAGAAACGCTGCAGCTGACTGTCACGACCCCTTCTTCTTAACAACAACAACAACTCACGTCGAAGTCAAACGTATGTCGCAGTTAGAGTACTCGGGCAACAGTACAGTCCATCCCCAAAATGAGTGAAGCCAATGTAAACGACCGCCTCTGCTTACAGACGCATCTTCTTTATCCTCTGCAACAACAACAACAACAAAACACCCAAATAGAAAAGAAACCCCCGATCCTTGTGACAGCAGCCGAGTGACATTCCAGTGCCTCCATCTGTCTTTTGGGTCTGAGGCTGTTTTCACCTCGCGTCAGACGCCCGCGGCGACATTCCGATTTGACAACGAACACGCGGCCCAATGAGTCGGATTAAATAGAACGAATCTGACAATCATTTTTTTTTTCACTTAGAAACCACAAAAATGCCGAATTGGTTTTCATCTTTTTATTCCGAGAGTCGTTCACTTCATCAAATCCCAGTTTAAACTGTGTTTATTTTCAGAATATTGATTAGTTCTTTAAAAAATGTTGCATCTGTAAAATTATTTCTTACAGATGTTTTATTATACATTCCACAGTACAGCAATTCATCAGTCGTCTGTAAAATTGTTCCTTTGGAAATATTTTAGTTGAAAATGGATGAGCCCAGAAGTGAATCAAACAAGAATTGGAGAGAAGTTTCTTGATTGTACTCCTATTTGTATTTTGTTATTTACAGTCAAGTAACGAATCCATCCATTCGTACCCGAAGCGCTCTTATTTTATGATATTCTGATTTATATCGCTGTTATTTCCGATTTGATTCTCCGCAGTGTATCGTATGGGTGACCCAATGAGCTGACCACGGTCATTTGTTCCACCATGACGCCCCCCGGCGGTACTTTTGTGAACTGAAGATGTCATCGGCGCTCCGCGTCAGAGGGTCCCCCTTCCCTTTTCTTGGTCGGATCAGCTGTGTTGGCGAAAACGGGCCCAATAGGGGCTCTTGAGCACAGACGGGACTTGGACATCGCCCGGCAACGGCCAGGCACGGCCTCTGCAATCTGCCCCCTCCCCGCCCCCATCATGAACGAAATCCCGATCTCCAATAGTTTTGGACACGATAAAAGAGCGCATGGTCAAGCTAGGCAGTGGCTGATTTCGACCTTTTCTACCGTAAGAGTCTCTTGGCGTGGGGGTTGACATTTGTCCTGATTGTTCGTCATTGCTCCGCTTAAAGCAACGGTCCCGCCCGATCCAAGAAAACGACTCAGTCGTCACAACAACGGATCGCAGTCTAAAACCATGGCCACTTTCTCAGAGCATCCACCGGTGACACGCTTTCAATTTTGCGCCGGAGTTGAGGAGAAGCGGGTCCTTTCACACACTGGGGGCCGCCGCCGGGGTCACTCGAACGAGAGGTCTCCAGCTGGCCCGACGGTTGGGGTTCCCACCGCGGGGCTGATGGCTTTGAGCGGCCGCCGACCGGCTTCGGACGCCACTCGGTGAAGACGAGGAGCCGTCGACGCGAAGCGGCGGCCAAATCGACGAGCGTCAGCTCGGGCTGTCCGCCGTGTGGGGCTGCTTGGGACTCGTGCAAAAGCGGTACTGGTCTGGCTCGCCAGAACAGTTTGTCACTGTTTTGTAGGTGGTCCGCGCAGCAACCGGCCCCATTAAGACATACGTCAATTTTTAAAATATATAGCGTATAGATGAGGACCTAAGCTTGATCCCTGGGGAACTCCATTGCAAATATTGAGCCAATGTGTTGAAAGACAAGAAACATCCAACAACCCTCAGATTCTAACTTAAGGTATGGGGAGGTATACAGCAAAAAAACCCCAAACAAACAAACAAAACAAAACCTACTACGACTGCTGTCAGGATTCTAAAAATATGCCATGACTTTTGCAAAACAATGTTCCTTTCTGCATCCACATCACATGGATTCCATCACATACTTTGTAAAACATGTAAACTGCAGGTTAGCATTCATCACTTGATCTACAATATCACGCTCATAAACCGAAAGAGCAAAAACGGTGGCGCAAGTTATAACCGTGCAACAACAAAGTATTTTTGAAAAAATGGCAGAAAAAATAACATTTAACTGTTCATTATAACAGAAACAACGCTTACGTTTCATTTCACCGTCACCATTCTTTGTGGATTACGGAGGGGCGTGGCGGCCATCTTGCCTCAATGCGCGGCCTCGTTTTTCGATAAAAAAGGCACACAAACACAAACTTTCTTTGTAAAATACATTTAATCCCTTTTATATTTGGGCAAACAAGTCACCGGGAGCGTGCAGACAGCGGGCGGGGCCCCGTGGGCTCACGGCAGCCAATCAGAGAGCAGCAACTTGTTGCGCGCACTTGCGGCCCCGCCCGCAACCCCGCCCCTTCAGGACGTACCAGACAAACGATAAACGAGGCCTCGGCTAATTAGTATGCTTGAGCGTAAATACGACGACGACAAGACATTTTGAGGAGGACGAAGAGGACGAGGCATCCGATTGCTCGACGCCTCTTGAGGGAGGATGGACGGCGCAACTCGTTAAGACACATTAGCAATGGGGGCATTCAAGCACAAAACACTCGGATACAATTTTCCTTCATCAAATGAGTTTGCAACGCAAGTCGAATGGAAACTTCGAGATCAGGCAGGGGGATCCAAATGGCGTTTTTAGTCAGCATGCTAATTAATATATTGTAGTGCGGTAGTAAACATGTCAAGAAAAAAAAACAACAACTTAAAATCGACTTCTCGTCATTGAAACTTTTCATTCTTTTTCTATTCGGTGAAACGTTTCATTGATCCTTCATCGCCAATGAAAACATTTCGCCACTTTTGCGCAACACGATGATGTGGATGAAGTTAGCTAAAAAAAAATAACAGGGCAAACTGTTTGTTATCGTGAGCAAATATCTTACAGCATTCAGCAAAAACAACCTTTTTGAAAATGGGAACATTTCATTTTTTGCTTCAGTGCAACATACAGACGCAGGCGTGCATCGTTTTTTTTTCATGCCGAACATATTTTGCCACTCTTTTGTGTGGTGGGAGGCATGCTGTTTGGCGTGATCATAAAAGAAAACAAAAAAATCTTGCCACTTTTTCCCCTTGTCATCTTTTCATATTTTAAAAATTGTTGCCGGGAGCCAAAATAATCTCGTAACCGTTTTTGTTGCCTTTGACCTGCCCCTTGTGTTTACTTTTTTTTTTCTTTCTTCCAAACAATATATGCATAGTGAACCTTTTGTCACTTTGATTCATGAAACAGGCTCATTCATGGTCTGTGTGACGAAAACGATCTCTCAGGCAGACATTTCACAACTTTTGTTTCACATGCTAATGTGAGCGAAGCTCGGCTAAGCCAGTGGTATCGTGAAAAGAAAAAGGATCTCATGACGTTCACTTTTCTTCAACCTGTTTTAAATCCTTCTAGAATGCGTGCAGCGCATCTTAAAAATATGTCACCGATAGAAATATTTCGCCACTATTGTCAGTGAAGCTAGGCTAGGTGTGTTACCATCACAGCAAAAATCTATTTTGAATATTAGGACTTTTTTTTCGCGGTCTTTAATCTGACCTAAACATATAAACAGCAACAAAAAAATGAGCTCGAAACATTTAGCTACATGTATTTGATCGTGCCGGGACAGCAAAGAAATACTGATTGACTTGAATCCAACCTATTTTTTTCTTGAATCTTTTTGCGCATCTTTCAGAGATGGAGACAACTTTTCTTTTACAACTCAAGAAGGTATTTGGACACCCGTGCCTGAGGCATCCACCGATCCACTTCATTTTTGAAGTTCAGTGCCCCCCTCCCCCCCGCCCTAATTCCCTTCATGCACATCGGCATGCCAACGAGCGCCAGACAGCATCCAAACTTTAGTTCCAGCTTTCCCATAAAAGTGGGACAGGAATCGAGTCAATGTTGATGGAGAGAGCGCCAGTGTCCGGCAGTGCGGGATTAGATCCATGCGCTCAAAAACCACTGTTAATACATACATACATTATATATATCTATATCTATATCTATATATAGATATAGATATATATATACACACACACACACACACACACACACACACACACACACACACACACAAACACACTTTATACACCAGTGGGAGAGGAGAAAAAAAACAACTTCAACATGTTGTGAACCAATGTGCCCTCCTCAACTGTGGCAAAAATGGACGCGTCAATCATCATACATCAAGATTTTTTTTCAAATTATTTGTAAATGTAATACTGTTAAACATTGAGACTCTAATCGCAACCCATAGAGGGAAAAAAAAAAACCCTAGCATTTTCTGTGAGTTTCTGGGTAATAAAAACTTGGCAATTCAATGAATGAATCGACTGCCCCAGATGTTGAAATTCGTCACGTGGAATCCGAGCCGTTACTGGCCCGCGAGTACATTTGTCCATTTTTCAAGGGCTAGGTGTGGAGGGGCGTCTCGCCCAGATGGTCTGTAAAATTCAGGTTTGTAACCCACCGCAGTAGATGGCAGCATTGCGTCGCTTCAAATTTTGAGATCAGCAAAGTTTTTCAGTTGAAGATAAAGATTAGGTGAGCACTGTCAGATTGTCATCGTGATGACAAGGAAGAGAAACGACATCACGGTGGAAGTGGGACAAGTTAAGGCAACTGTTCAGATTGAGTCAGGCAGTGAGTGCGCGTCGCCCAGGGCGCGTTTCTTCTCTAAAGAAATGAACATTTGAAATTTAGCTGTCATAAGCCCCCTCTCGGTCTTATTTCATCGTTGGAGTGGCCATAAAAGCAAAAAATGTGCATCAAAGTCCTGCCCCCCCCCCCCCCCACATTCCACACACACAAAAAGTCTCCGCGCAGTGGTCCCAAACTGGTGTTTTGGTGAAACTAACAACTGTTCTACGGCTGATGACTGAAGAACGGAAAAAAAATATGTATAGAAACACTTCCGTTTTCATTCCAGGTGAAAGAAGCGTGTTGGTGTTTAGATTGTCACCAAAGACAACGTTTGGTTGCTATTTGAGCTCGTCTGACGTTGTTGAAGTGATGTATGATGATTGAGCAGTTTTGTTCCGTGCGTGTACATTTTCGGTCTCCAAAAGGAGAAAAAAAATGTGTCAAAACAAGTGTCAAAGGCATAGAAGAGTAAAAAAAACAAAACATTTACTACAAAAGGAAATTGCAGCAAAATGATGGCCAAATGAAAAAAGCAATTTTTTTCCAATCAAATAACAGAAAAGTGACCCCAAAACCGCCAGAGGAGGGTACACGAGTTTCGTTTTAAAAGAGGAGAATATACTATTGTGTATCTACACGTGAGTTAGGCTTCGGTGGGCTCCAGCATTGGGAATAAAAGATGGGTGCCACCAAAACGCTGTCGTACGGGAATCCAGCAAGCTAAGAACGGCTCCTGTTCGCAGGAACGGCCGGAAAGGGGGAGGAGCTTCTAGTAGACGGGACTATTGCGGATGCCGCAGCACAGGACCATGCTGAAGATCATCGCAAAGATCTGCGCACACACGAAAAAAAAAAAAAAAAAAAACAGCATGACAACATGACAGCCTGGTCGTCACGGCAACGGCGGGCTCACCATGATGATGGCGACCACCAGGGCGGCGATGCCGATCTGGTAGATCTTGTCCGAGAACAATTCGGTGATGCGGGTGTGGCAGCTCTGCAACCAAAGCCAAGAAATCAGCATGATTTTCAGAGAGCGACATTGAAATAAATTCAACGAGACGGTTGTAAAGATCCCTCCCCGTTCCGAACGAGCCGGCGTATTCCGACAGCAAAGACACAGGCGGCGTCAAGTTTCATGGCGATTGTCCCTCCATCATCAAGTTAAGTTTTATTGTGCAACATACGGCACAGATGAAATTTCTTTCCATCATGAACAAAAGATCTTTTCGTGAGCGCATCCTTCTTGTTTCGGACATCATAATCTGGCCATGAGGCTTGGCCTCGCGTCACTGCCCCCCCCC
>NW_017806061.1:31826-50780 GCF_001891065.2 Hippocampus comes | reverse complement strand
GCCCAGAATCTTTGGAGGCGCGCCAGGGGCCATCGGGGGACGCATCAAACGCTCGGCGTTTGGCTCACGTCGGACTCGCCTTGCGGCTTCCGCGGCACGCGCGCCATGTATCGTATCATCAAACATCCGCGGCGACTCTCTCTGAACTCTTTTTGCTGCTTTTCAAGCCGTCGGCGAAAGTCGGCGAACCTCCATGATGGAAAATAGCCCCAATTATCAGGATGAGCGTTCACTGCTTTACTAACAATGGAAATATGTCGACTAACGCTTCACCCAGAAACAGACATGGATGTACTGTACAGACATGCACCCGCCCCCTTTTGCTGCTGCTGTTGTTTTTTTTTTTGTTTTTTTTGGAGGTATCCGGTTTGGGATTCGGTACTGGCAGATTCCTAAAACCAAAGACTCCGATTCGGGTGCCAAAAAGTGCGATCGGAACTTCCCGAGGAGCGTGATGACGACTTTTGTTTGCGGTGTGTTGTGAACTTACGACAGAAGTTCCAGAGCTGGGACAGAGGTCGGTGACGCCGAGCATGTCGGTAAATTGGGTCAGAATGGACGTGCCTTCACCCTTGCCGCAGCAGCTCAGCTAAAAAAAAAAGAACCAAACCAAAACAACAACAACAAAATAACGCAGCAACTCCAAAAACACTTTCATCATCATCGTCATCGACTTGCGAGCTTTTCCACATACAAGCCGTCGAATTTTATCGTGAGCTGACAGTGAAAATGTAAAGTTAGCTCGCTAGCTATGGTGGCAGCGACCGAGCAACAGTTTGCCAGGTACGATTCGTATACCGCCAAACTAAAACGCAAAACGAAAACAAATGCCACCGCGGCGCGTATTGTGTCAAAGTCTGTTGGTTAGCTTAACGCGACACATCATGGGAAAAGCCTTATAGGCAGGCTACCAAACGTGTCCTCAATATAGCGATCTTTTAGTTTGTTTGTTTGTTTTTTGTGGCGCGGCAGCAATAGGCCTGCGTCCATTTCCACGAGGATCTGCCAGACGCGCGTCGGCGGCGCGGCCGTCCGTACCGTCTCGTGGAAGACTTTGAGCACGGAGGCGACCGCCCTCTTCTTCTCCGTGTCGGCGGTGACGCTCTGCGTCATGGCCTTGTCGTAGATGGAGTCGTAGTAGTTGATCATCTCCTTGGAAACCTGACGTGCGCGACAACACAAAGTTGCTCGCGTCACAAAGTAGACACATGGGCGCACAAAAGCAAACAGACGCTCAACAAGAAAACCAAACCCCGAAGAGAGAGAGAGAGAGAGAGAGAGAGAGAGAAAAAAAAAAGGAATCTGGTCTCATTCTGTGACTGAACGATTTGGACACGGTGGAATGCCAAAATTAGGGAGGCTTTTACATGTCGATGTCATTCGACTTTGCCCGCCGCCGCAAGAACATGGATTCCAAAGCCGACTCGCTCAACATCCGCATGCCTCATGGAAAAAGCGTCGATGTGGTCTTACGGTGTCCTTGTGCATGAAGCCCCAGATCCCAGCCGCCACCTCGCAGGCAAACAGGATGACGAGGCAGGCAAAGAACTGAAGGAGAGCACAAACAAGACGAGACCGTCAACACGGACGGCAACGCGGGGCTTCTTGGGAGACGTATGCGGCGGCGGTGGCGTTCCGACTGACCGTTCCCAGCAGACATTGCGACTCCTGGATGGCGCCGTAGCATCCCAGGAAACCCACCACCATCATCACTGCGCCCACCGCAATCAGGATGTGCACGCCTGGAAAACACGCCCGCAACACAAAAACGCACATGTTAACCTACCGCCGGACGTTTGGAGTTTTGAAACGAAACCCGCGTCCATTTAATGTGAGTATAAATGTGCAAAAAAAAAAAACACAACAACCCCAAAACAGACGCTTTGCAGGAGCGCAGAACCGAGAAACGTTGGATGAGAGGGATTCCGAGCGATGCGTGTCATGCTCTCTAACGGTCAACAGGGGGTGCAGTGCAGTTTAGTTTGCGAGGGTGAGTCATATCTCAGTTATGCTCACAGGAAGTCGTTTTCTTTCTCCTCCCCCCTTCCCCTTTCTCACTTTCCTTCCTTCTCTTTCTTTCTTTGCCTCCCAAAAGTTCCACAAGTAGTAGAGCCAACAAGGAAAATCGAAAAGAGGGCTCATCATGAGCAAATTCATGTTCCAAAAATGAGCCAACGCCGTCTTGCTTGGCAGGTTAGCGTCGCGACGGTTAGCATTTGAGCAATTCTCATCGGAGACGGCGAGTGTCGAGCGAGCGCTTTTCTACCTCGGGTACCGCAAGCTGTTGACACCGTGACCACCCCCGTACCTTGCTCAAGGACACTTTGACAGGAGTACCTGACAACGGCGACATTGTTGCGTCCATAACAATCTTCCGTTGCGCTTTCTTTCCTCGGGTGGCCAGCTTGCTCTACCGAATACGTCAACTGTTAGCATGCGATCTCAGCAGACGAGACCTGACCGGCGAAACAAGAGATGTTCCGTCATTCATTCGACCGGACCGCGGTCAACGGCTTTTACACGTCAGTGCTCGTTTTTCGACGTCGTGTCCAACATGACCATCGTAACGAGACGCACGGGGAAAAAAAATTGCCCAAGGCCCCATGGGCAAACTTGAACAGGAAGTCAGCCATTTTGATCGAAAGCAGAAACGCAAATTCTAATTGGAAAGACAGAAAAATAATCATTTGACCATCACAGCGAGATGCCTCGCAGTGTCTCAAGGGCCCATGAAGGAAATTGAACAGGGAGTCGGCCATCTTGAGCCAATTCCGGGGCTGGCGTTTTGACAAACTGCGACTGGGAAGCGCGGCATCGACGCGCGATGATCATTTGGAGGATGCGCCTCCAAAAAAGGGGGCGGCGGACCCCATTTTCTCGTATGGGTGAAAGAAGAGCAACGATGACGTCGCTGTGGTCGCAAGCGGGGGGGCGGGCCATCCTCATCCTCCCCTTCGTCATCATTAGCCGCGCTTGTCAGGCGTAATTCGATTGCGGCTCGGCATCCCCGCTCTGTCTGCAGAGCCACTCACACTAATGCTCATTTTCTAAATCGATACCTTGGCCAAAAGCCCCGCTGCCGTCTTTCACGACCCACCGCCCCTCCCCCTGCTGCCATAATTCCATTTTCCTTAAGCGTCCTTTCCTGTCCGTCGTGATTGAATCTGCCTCCCGGTGCCCCGCCGCGCCGTTGCCCGCTTCCGGTCGTCCCGCAGCATCTGCTCACCGACTCCTGAGAGAGCGTGGAGCGAAGGAGGCTGTTCATATGCAAACGGACGAGCGAAAGAGGCTGCGGCACGCGCGGCTCGGCTCGGCCATCGCCGATGACCCCGAGGCGAGACTCAACGCGGCACAGAAAGTCAAACCGCGCCCGGTGGCGGATGGAATCGTATTTGGCTAATCCCGCTAAGTCTTGCCAGCCTAAGAGCGAACGCCAAAGGCGCCGTGGAATGTGCCGCCGGCCTTAGTGCTCACAAAAAAACATTTCATGACGATTTAAACTCAACCCGGTGAAATATTTAACGTCCAAGCAGTCTTGAGTGCAGCGTAGCTTCGACCGAAACTCGCGCTAAGCAAACAGCTTAGAGCTAAGTTCGCAAAAAAAAAAAAATGGCGGCGGTATGAACCATGTTGTTGACAAAAATATTGCAGTTGCTGCACGCAGGAAAAAGTTTTGTCGGGGGGGCCTAACGCGAGTCCGCGATCTAGCCCACAGGTGGCTGAACCGACACGAAATCCTTTCTCCAGATGTGTTGAGCTAGCCACAATTAGCCCGCTATTGTTACAAGACACAATGCAAGAGCCGCAAGACCTCTTCGCTTCTGCCGCTTCCCGTTTCCTGTGACGTCGCAGGCGCGATTTGGAAAACAGATGTTCAAAGTTCCCATTTTAGCTTCGCTCTGTGTTTTTTGGCCACGTTTTGAAGAAATACTCGACAGAAAGTTGGCAAGCGTGCGGACGAAGGCGGAAGATCCCGCGTTATTGTGCTTCGGTCGATCTGTCGCGGAGTATTTTCGAGCAAGCGTTGACTTTTACTCTCTCCGTTGAAAAACAAGCATCTGGAATTCAGCGTTTTCTTTCAAGACGGTGCCGTCACACGACACGAGGGAGGGAAGAGAGCGAATTGGTCCATTTTCCCTTGGTGGTTTCCTCACTTTTGTTGCCAGCGGTTTTCCACATTGGCTGCGTGTGGAGCTATTTGGAAGGGGGGGGGGGGCACTACATTTGGACTCTTGTACCAGATGGACACAGATGACTTCATTTTACATGAAATGACATTTCTTCAGTGGAGTACAAAGTCCAATGTCTGGCTATCATACAATATTTGCAAAAACATGCAGGGTGGACTCTTACGTCCATGGCAATGCCCACCATGCTATGAGGTAGGCCGCAGAGCGCGAGTACTTTTGCCACTCTCCTCCGTCTCCACTTTGGCGGTGGAGCCCAACGGCGGCGCGAGTTTGTTTCAGTGATGCTAATTGGCAGCACGCCGCGCGCCAGAGCGGCGGGGAGGGGGGGCGGGGGCTCACCGCGGCGCATCCAAATGGCAGGCTAACAACCTCCGACCGCGTCCCCCCCCATGGAGACGCGTCTCGACGCTCGGCCGCCATCCTGGAAGCGGAGATTTTCGGGGCGTGGCCCGCTCGGAAGCCGCTCGCCGTTTGTCCCAAACACTAAAAGCCTCGACAGTCAAGAAAAACAAACAAAACAAACCGCAATATTTTGGCCGGATATACGGAGAATTCCTGACAATCTTGCAAGGGCAGCTGGGCTGACAGAATTGATCGCCGTCTGCGAGGGAATGTTTGGCGTTTGGACTTGACACAACATTTTCACGCTCATACTTCCATTCCTACTACTGAAGCGCCCAACGGGGAAGCCGCAATGCAAATGAAGTCCGCTCGAAAGACGGGAGGGGGCGGGGTCTTTTCGACATTTCAGCTCCCGCCTCCTCATGCGAGCGGCGCATGGAGCGGCTCCTTTGGATGATGGATTTTGGGTCCCGGGGTGTCACTGGCATCGTGACAACGGCTTGCAACGACAATATCAACGCCCCAAACACGGTCCGGTAAGAACTCAGCCGTTCGGCCGCGACGCGCTGCCGGCAAACGCGTTGAGGTCCACAGATGAATTGGTCAGGGGCGGTTTATTTTGAAGTCAACCTTCTCACCGCGTTGGCGTGTTCTTGTCATGATGCGGAAGGTTCGACTTGTGCCAGACACCCGCCGTGTAAATAGGCGGGGACTTGGAAGCAAAAGCGAGGAACGTGAAAATGTTCAAAATGTTCAAGTACTGCGCTAAGCGGACATAACGACACCGCCCTGACCCGTCATGAGGCCGATCTCGCGACCGCAGCGGAGCACGCCAACGGCAGATGAGATCAGATGACGTCACGTGTCATCGGGTGAGCAGAGATCTCCGTTCGTTGGCAATTCGACTGACCAAGTCACCAAAGAGGCTCGGCGTCATTTACGGTTGGCTAACCTGAAAATCCAACGACACTTGGACTTCATTTTGTTCTTTCTTTCACCGGCCTCAGCCTCACGCCTACGGGCGCCCCCCCGTCTACTCCCCGTTTGCCATCGCACGACGTTTCAAGGTGGGAAAAAGAAGCGGATTGGGATGACGTCATCGCCGTCGGAGCAGCACTCTGAACACTCGCGGCCACTGTCCAATGATCGACGGGAGCGTTTTTCCAAATCCGCGCCTTGCATTCCTCACCGATTTCAAAGCACGTCAAGCGCTTTTCGCATCCCCGCTAACGAGGCGGCCCAAGTGCTCTCGACCGCGTGGCTGGCGGGAACCCGCAAAGTGCCGGTTGGGCACAGGAAATGACACATCCACTTAAGAGGAACTTGTGACTCATCCGACGTCGCCCGCCAAGTGACGCGGGCAAAAAGGGAGCCGTCCGTCGCCCAAGCCGGAGACCCGCTCGCGCCACCGTGATCATTTCCGGGCAGCGGTGCGACGGCGTCGCCGAGGGATGAGGAGGACGGCCTGTTTGGGTGAAGGTGTGGGGGAGGGAAGGAAGTGGGAGGAGGAAAAAAAAAATGGAAGAAACGGACGGCGTGACTCGCATGCTAACCGCCAGCAGATGGGGAAGAGAGAGAGAGAGAAAGAGACGCTGGAAAGAGAGAGAGAGAGAGAGAGGGGGCCACAGTGGAAAGAAGGAGGGAAAACTTTCACGTAGGGGGGGGGGGCGGGGCCCGTGAGGAATTTTTTCCGACACCAACGAGGCCTTCTCTCTTCTCCTCGGCTGTCCCTAACGGGGCCACGCCATCATTCCTCCATCACAAGACACCAAAACAAAAGTGGTTTCCAAGGCATTGACCTCGGGGCGGCGCCCCCCCCCCCCACCCCCCCCCGCCCCTCGTTAACGCGACACGCATCGAGCCGGTCATATGACAACAACGCTCACGAGGCAGTGACAAAGCAGGGTGCAAACATTTGGCGGCGCTCCTCCATCTTCCGAGAGGCCCGGACGGCACACGCAGACGATGGCGGCGAGCGACGCCTTTGAAGGAACCGGACCGAGGGCAGAAGCCGGATGGCGTTCATTTGAAAGGGGGGCGGGGGGGCCGATGCAAGACGACGTCACAAATTCAAGTTTTTGCCCGCGCCGCGGCGGAACAATTTTCCCGCAAAAGCCCAAGCGGCTTTGCATACGGACGGCGGCGCTTCAAGCGGCCGTCAAAACGCGCCATCGCGACTTCCCGCGCGGACGTTCGGCGCGGAACTGATGACCACCGGCCTCGGGCCGAGCTCGTCCATAACGGACGTCACGTTTGTCTTCCTCGACGAGAGCGCCGCCGCAGGCGATGCCGTCCACTTATCAGGCCCATGAATGATTGATGCGGCTTCGGCCCGCACTCAAACGCGGCCCCCGAGGGTGCTTGAAAGACGTCCGCCGGACCCACGGCCTCGCTTCGCCGGCGTGAGTCCGAAGGATGCCGGCGAGCGGCGGAAAGGGTGCGAGAGAGGAGGCACGTACTGATGTAGAAGGTGCTGGGCGCCTGCTGTCCATCATAGTTGATCTCCAGCAGGCTGCTGGTCTGCGGGTCGTGACGCAGCCACAAGGCCACGCCCAGGATGACGCAGCCCGCCAGCTGAAACACAGCGAGGAGAACGGGTTAGATGGCCTTCCTCCTCGGTGGCATTGCACCGTTGCGAGTGAGCCCCCGAGCGACCCGAGCGACACCGCTTGATGTCGAAATGTCCACCGTTTTGTCTTTTGCGTCGTACGGGAAACCTCACGTGAGCGTGACAGATCGACATCTTGAAGCGAGCGTGCGGCCTTGCTCTTATTTGGAGAACCGTGAGAGCGAGCGTCTCCTTTTGACTTCCGCAAAATGATGGCAGATGCCAATCTCCTGCTTTTTTTTTTTTTTTTTGAAAGGGGGTGTGGCCAAGAGAATGAGAACAGGCGCTAAACAACACCTTCAAAGTGTGGGTTTCTCCCCCACCCGCCAGCCTTAAATGTGTGGCAAGGGTGGAAGGATATTTTGGAAACCATTTCTTCGGCAGTGGTACCTTGACACACGCATGGCCAACTTTTTCAAGTTACAACATGGCAAGTGTAAAAGTCACACATAAATCGGCTTGATTGTCATAACCCGCTGAAGTTTATTGTAAAATTAAGCCACCTGTTAAGTATTTGACCAACGCGCACACACACACAACAAAAGACATATTTGAACACAAATGGTGGCGCAAAACAGCGAGAGAGCATATTACTGGCACAAGGCAGACTCTTTGTGTCCACCCCACCCGTTTCTCATCCGCACCAAGAGGGCGTCGACGCCGTGACGACGCAGCGTCTGCTCCGCCCTCGGCCCGACTCCCTCGCCGTTTTGCGGCGCGGGCGCCATTCCAGAGCGAAGGGCCACCGTTGCCCGGAAACTCCCACGTGGGAGTTTCCGGCGAGACGCCTCGGAGGTCCACAAGAAGCTCGGCATGTAAACACGCCGCCTTGTAAACTTGCGCCATTTATTTATAGCGGAGAAAGCCACTCAAGCGCTCCAATTTGGGGGCCCAACATCATTTTCTGGAAAGCTCTGCCGCTCGAGCTTTTGTCGCAAGGGCCCCATTTTGGGGCGTTTCTTTTTTTCTTCAAGGGCCAGCTCATTTGTCGGCGAGACACAAAAAGAAGGTGACATCGTGGATGTCACAATGTATCCCCCCCCCCGCCACCCCTCCCATTTGGTGGGAGTAACACCCAAACTCGAGGAGCAGCACGTATGAGGACAATTTTACCACTGTGCGATTTTCCCCCTCAAATGTGTGATTGCTATTGAATATGCCTCAATTTTTTTTTTGTTTTGGTCAAGGTCAGTTGGAGCGCCGATTCATTTGTGCCCACTGGGCCGCTTGTCGTTGGATTCATTGCCTTCATCTCTGTTGATTAAAGCAGAAGATTTACCGTCGGGAGGCTGAAATCCGAGGATTCGGACAATGGCTCTCAACCGTGACTCGTTTGTCAAGAGTTGTCAATTGATCGCGGAATCATTTTCACACCCCCGGTTGGAACGTCGTCGTTCGCGGACTGATAACATAAGACACGACAGCAAACAATCTCCTTCACTCCGGCGACCTTCCGTGCCGCCTTCGTTCATGATCCAAAGTCTCTGCCCCCCCCCCCCAATATTTGTATTGATTGATCTTTATTTTGCTGCGGTGTCAGCCCCCCCCCATTTTCCGTGAAGTGAATGTTTGTCAGCGTTTCTCAAGAGCGCGTTGAAAGAGTCGTTCATGACGTCGTCTCGGCTGGATTACTGGGAGGCGCTTTGCTCGCCTGCACATACTGAACAGTACGCAGCGAGCATGTAGTTGCCACACATGCGTGTTTGGATGGATGGCGCTATTTCTGGAATTTGTCTTCTTTTAGGTGTGCTGTCAATGTGCGATTTCTCCACGAACAAAGACCTCTTCTAGTCTACTTTCTTTATTCTCTCTCACCCCCCCCACCCCATTTTTTTGAAAAACACCCATGCGGCTCATTTGTACACCAAGCGGCGCAAAGACGAACACAAGCTGATTGGTCCACCATCTGTTGCTCGCGCATTCCACAGCGTGTTGAAAGGGGGGGGGGGGGGTTCCTCACATCGGAGCGAACGTGCGCTCTTCGAGGGGAAAAGACCCCTCGAGCAAGACGTGAGCGCCACCGGTGGCGACCAAGACGTCAAATGGCCCAATAGCAGCGCGGCTGCTTCAAACATGACCAAGCTGGGATCTATTTCAGGAGGAGGGGCGGAGGGGCGGGGCGGGTAACAGAATGCGGGGCATGTCGGCGGAGGAGTGGGGGATGGGGCGCGGCCTCCCCCTTACCATTAGACCCCCCCCCCCCTCCGCTCCGTAGAGGGTTCCCTCCTGCCGGCGCCACCTCTTAACCCTCTCAGTGTCCGCCAGGCGTTGATTTATGGACGGTTCGGCGGTGGCTAATAATGCTAAAAGCTCTCGGGTGGGCCAGCCCGCGAAGAAGCCAGACGGGATCGGGCCAGCGCGGCGGCGGAGTCCCATCAAGCGATGACGGCTTTGGCCTCATCGAAGAGCATTTTGCTCCCGAGGCGTGGAAAGCCGTTTTTTCGCCCACTTTTTGTTGTTGTTGTTGGTTTGTTTTATCGTCACGATTGTGCCGCCGCCGCCAGGGGGCGCTCCCGAGCTTTTGGCATGACGCAAAAGTATTGGCCCAAATCCCTCAAAATGCTTCCCAAAGTCAACATGGAGGACGCGGGCACATTTGAACAATCCGAGAGCCCAAAAGGAGTCTGGCAAAATCCCCAAATAACTCCATTCAATGAAATATGAGCACGGCAGTTCGCGTTTCGGGTTGATTTGGAAGGGACAAGGCACGTGACCGAGCAGCGGTCGCACACCTGCGCAACTGCGAGCGTCGAGCTCGTTCCCCTTCCTCGTCCCTATGGCGGGGGAACGTAAAACGGAACATTAGCAACAAAAACATGCTTCCGTCATCCAAATTCAAAAGTGCTGCCGTCTCAAATAAGGATTTACACATCCATCATTGACGAGCAAAATGTGCGAGGAAGTCCGGATGTTCAGCATAGAGGAGACACGTGCATCTTTTCTCTCGCTCGCTTGCTCGTTCTGAAGTCATTTAAGCTGCGACGGGACAGGGAGCGATGGCGGGAAGCGCCGCCGTGCCGTCTGTCGCTTTAATTGCTCGCCTGAGCGCAACAAACGCCATTTCTATTTGCCACACCGCCGCATATGGAAAGACGCGCTGGCCATGTGAATTCGCACCCGTTGGACCCTCGTGATTCAAGGGCGCGGCAACCAAGCCCGTCAAGACCGAAAATCAGCCAATAATGGACTCTCCCTCGAACCGCCATACATGTGTGCGTGTGTTTTGAATCAGAAATAAGACTGAGTAAATGGGCGAGTGCATTTAAAAAAAAAAAGGGGGCGTGACACTCAAAAAAGCGACGAAGCAGGGGACTGGATCAAAAACAGAAGATGCGTGCATTTTATTTGCGAGTGATGAATGCAATCGATGTTTGACCAAGTACTGTCGGCTCCTCAAAGACGTCTTTTTCAGGTGGCACGTCGACAAAGACACAAATAATACGACAATTAAATTAAGCTGACAATTAAACTGAAAATATGGTCAACTCTCTTTCCGCTGCTGGCTGCAACGTGGTTCTCACGAGTTCTGATTTCAACTTTGGCATTGTTAGCCTCCGAGTATAATAACAGCATATAATAGCCCCCCCCAAAAAAAAAAAAAGTCATGTGTGGATTGGAAAGCTTTGATCAAGTGCAATCAGGACTTGTTCCGTTCTTAGTTGGACCTGATTGCTGTGTTTGATCGACTCCGACAGCCATTTGTGGTCGGGAGATCTTGTTGCTCTTTTATGTCTCACGTGAAAGGTGGCACTTTGCACTTTTGACCCTGCTGGCTGGCAAGTGCGAGGCGACCGAACCCCGTCGGATCACACACGTGGCACCCGGTCTTCAGCCTCGATACGTTACCCTTGTTATTTTCGTCAATTCAGAAGAAGACACCTCACAGCAGTGGGGAGATACACTAGCGGTTGCGCGTCCGCACGCACACGCACACACACACACACACAAGGTAACACAAACTGTGGAAAGAAGGAATCAGTGATGACTCAGTGGGAAGACTCACAAAATGGCAGTGACGACCAAACCTGACTTTTTGCAACACGCACGTATGCTCAATCTTTGTGTGTGCGCATGGCAACAATAACAGGACAGACTTCGTACTGGGGCGTGAACAACTTCAGCATCCATAAATGCTTCTTTTAGTTGTCTTGACGCACATGCGTGCCCACACCTCTGCAGCATGTGGTCAAGACAACACACACACACACACGCACACGCGCGCACACACACACACACACACACACACACACACACACACACACACACACACACACAAGCAGAATTATACTGTCCCTGCTTCAAAATGGGAGGGGCAAAAAGCAACATGACAATTTGTCCCGTTGCACAGCAATTCACAATTTGTTTATGTCAGCTTTCCATGATATTTCTCTCCTCACACACAAGTGGCAAACAACAAGACGTCAATATCCGACGTGGGGGGACGTGGGCGTGGCCAGAGGCGTCTGACGTCATGGGAAACGCATGCAATGTTGTATTTTTGTGCGAAAATGAAGGTTGCAATGTCAGGATTTGCGCCAAGACAACAACAAACACACACGCGCGCGCGCACGAGGCCACATTATCAGGACAACGCACAACAATCTCACAATGGAACACGCGCACACTGAAACACACTCCCTTTTTTCATTCACACACACATTAAAACATACTTACACTCATACACACTGAAACTCACTCCCTCGCAAGGAAATTGGGGAAGGAGATGGGAAACACCAATGCATTACGTATACGCGCGCGCACATACAGTAATGCGTCCACTCATTCGCACAGTCACGAAGACTCACTGTGTAGCATATTTCACTAAATTAAGGGGGGTGTCAGGGCTTGGTCCGCACTTTAACTGGAGAATACGAACGCCGAGCACGCACGCACACAAACACTCGCGTACACACACAGGCGCACAGCATTTTGTGCTTAAATCAAAGGCAGTGTGTCAAAGGCTTGCGCCACATAAAAACAAAAAACAACCCCCCCCCCCCCACACACATACACACAAACGCGCGCGTGATCCCAGATCGTTTAAATTCAAAAAAAAAAAAAAAAACGATGGCCCGGATAATTGAAGTGCGACAGTTGAAGATCGCGAGCTAAGGCCACCAAATGGCGTCGGCGTGAAGCTCCACGCGGAATAAGACGTCCGATTTTTATCGCCACGTGAATTCGCACAGCGATAAATCCAAGTGTGCCCCCCCCCCTCACGCCCGCAACGCCTTCTTGGTTTCATCCTTTCATTTTTGAGGGGCTCGCCTGCTTTCGGATTTTGACTTGCACGCGCTAGCCGGAGCCTCGCAGGCTTTGTCCGGCCCCGAACCGAACGACGCATAGAAGAAGAAGAAGAAGGAGGAAAATAGGGTGGTGGGAGGCGGACCAACCGCGCGCAAGCAAAATGTGGCCTTCAAGAAAAACAACAAGAGCAACACGGTCGGTTGTTTGGTAGCTCACCCAAAAGATGAAGTTGAAGAAGAAGAGCAGGTACTTGATACATTTGGTGCAGCCCTCGACGCCCATGCTGATGGGGATTCGGCAGACGACTTGACTTAACGGGACGGTGGCGAGTCAAATGGCTCCACACAAGAAGACGGAGGAGAAGACAACACCCAAAGCGAGCAACTGCTCTGGAGACCCCAGTTCTCCCCGTCGCCCCCCCCCCTCCCTCTCCCGAGACCCTCCAGCCAATCCAAGGCCCGCCTCGCCGGGCCTTTTCCGGGCACGCCCCTCCCATTCAAAGCGTTCGTGGGTGATGGCTCTTCCGGCCATTTTACCTTCGCTTCTCCCTGTTTTGCCGAAGTTAAATGCATTCATTCGTTTTCTATGCCGCTTATCTTGTCATCTGGGGTCACGTAGATATGCCGACGACTGTTTATGGATGTATTTAGAGCCCAAGTTGGCCGTACGGAGCACAGAACCGTCATACTACAATTCCCAGATTGCACCGCGATAGCGCCTCGCCCCTCTCATGCTGCCAAAATTTCAACGATTTGCCCCATTTCAAGATATTTATTCGTTTTATATGCTATTTGTGACGTCACCTGGGCCACATAGATATGCCGGCGACTGTTCTTGGATGTATTTAGAGCCCAAGTTGGTCGAACGGAGCACGCAACAGTTAGACTACAATTCCCAGATTGCACCGCGACAGCGCCTCGCCCCTCATGCGCCAGAAATATCACTGATTTGCCACATTTCAAGATATTTAGTTGTTTTATATGCTGTTTTTGACGTCACTTGGGGCCACGTTTATATGTTTATTATGTGTTTATGGATATATATATAGCGCCTAAATTTCCCAAACGACGCACACCCCTCTTATACTTCAATTCCCAGATTGCACCGCGATAGCGCCTCGCTCATCAGCCAGCCAAATGGTCTAGGAAAGGAATTCCTCTGGATTTGGCAGCACACGTCAAAGGTGAGTAGGAGGCCACCCTATATACAGGAGTGTGAAAAAGTGTTTGTCCACTTCCTGATTTTTTTTTTTTGGGGGGGGGGGGGGGGGGGGTTTGTCACACTTAAATGTTTCAGATCATCAAACAAATGTAAATATCAGTCAAAGATAACACAAGTATACACAAAATGCAGGGAAAGTGTCAACTGGGCAGCACGTCTGCCGCACAACGCAGAGGTACAGGGTTCGAGTCCGGCTCCGGCCTTCCTATGTGGAGCTGGCATGTTCCCCCCGTGCCCTGCGTGGCTTTTCTCGGGGTGTTCCGATTTCCCCCGCCCCCCCCCCACAGTCCAAAAATATGCATGGTAGGTTAACAGAAGCCTCTAAATTATGATCTTAGTTATCCTGTTTGGCGCCCTCTACCGTCTTTGATCCTGATTTGTTGTTTTGCTTACTGTTGTATATGTTAGTTGCTCCATGTACAGCACTTTGTGTGCAGCGATGGCTGTTTGAAAGTGCTCTGTCAATACATTTGAGTTGAGTTGAGTTGAGTAAATTGTCCCCTGCTGTGATTGTGAGTGTGATCGGTTGTCTGTCTCGGTGTGCCCCTGCGATGGGCTGGAAACCAATTCAAGGGTTTACCCTGCCTGCATTTCCGTAGAACTTGCTGGGATAGGCTCCGGCTCGCTGGTGATACTAAAGTAGTTGAGAGAATGGATGGCAAATGTCACCTGAGTATGGTGTGTTTTTTGGGGTTTTTTTTTGTTTTTTTTTTGAAAGAAACATAATTTAGAGGGTGCTTGGATTCTTTTTTTAGGGGTGCTTCACCACCCCTAAAAGTGGGCTCGACATGTCTTTACTTGAGAGAATAAAGGTGTCTTTTTCGAAAAAGAAACCAAAGTAGCAAGCTATTTCCTGAGAATAAAATCCGATTATTTCCCCTGAGGAAAAAAAGCCTCATGATTTTACAGCAATTAGGATGTTTTTCAAAGAATGCCTATTTTGGGGGGAGACGCGGTTTAATTCAAGTGCTCAGTCTTCTGAGACTTATTTGATGTTTTCATTTTCTGCCGTGAGCGACAAGCACAATGGCAGCGTTCAGTGAGGGACGTTAGAGCGCCTCTGCAGTCCGCATCAGCAAACTCACTCGACGTCATCAGCCACTCTTAGCACAGTGACAAAAATAACAATTCTGCAGTTCGGGCGTTGATTTCAGCTTCATTTTATATTTCGTGCATGGCAACAATTACACTTGGACAACCGCCGACAAATTGTATCATCACATAGCGACAATGCACCTGACAGTCAAAACCACATTTTGGGTGTGTGTGTGTGCGTGTGTGGGGGGGGGGTCATTTTTTAAAAACACAAAATCATCACAGTCGTGGGAGAATAAAGTTGACATTTTCAGAAAGTCTTTTTTTTCAGCTAAAAAGTGAACAAAAACTCAGTGAAATAATTTTAAAAAAGACATCATTTTGGAGAAAAAAATTGCATTATTGTTCAAGTGGAGTATTATTATTTTTTTTTTTTTTAGAAAATCATGGAAAATGATGAGCTCAAAGTTGTCTTATTTGAAAAAAAAAATCTCTCAGGAACAGGGATGCACCACCCCGGCCCCATCTTTTTGGTTAGGAGAATTGTGCTAAAACATTAGTGAACAAGCATCCTATCTCAGTTCAAGATTTTGGATTGAATTGAATTGAATTGAATACAACTTTATTGTCCAACCCCCCCCCAAAAAAAAAATCGTGAGAATTTTCTCCAATGAAACTTTTGAACGGCGAGCAGCCTCACGTGAGCTCACACGGCGGCGCTGTGCCTGGCGAGTCTGTTGAGGGCGTCGTCCACCTCGTCCACTTGGCGGCGCGGATCTTGCACCGGCGTTCGGATGCCGCCGCCGTCCTGCAGCACGTCCACGCTCTGCGTGGACGCGTCGTAGCGCACCGAGAACGGCCGGCCGATGCGCTTGGCAAACTCCCTGCGAGCGCGCACAATCGCAAAAGGGACATCGCGAGAGTTAAGTCAGCAAAGTTTCATTTGGGATGGGAACGTTTGTCATCCTCTGAAAACATGCAGACAAAAAATATATATATTTCAGGGCGCAAAAAGATTTCTGCGCAAGAACTTTATGTGACGGTAAAGTAACATTTCAGAATCGAGGGTTTTTTTTTTTTTTTTGTCTTCTTCAAAAATCACAACCATTATTTTGTATGCTTTCACAAAGAAAGTTTTTGGGAACTAAAATGTCATTTCTCTGATGAAAAAGTCATCATTGTACAAGGTTCAAGTAACTGAATAATGTGGCGACTGTTATTTATTTGCCATTCTTCTTCTTTCGGGTTACTCTGAAATGAAAAAGGTCAAAATCATTTGACAAGAATGAAGTCTTGTTGAGAATGGAAGAAAAAAGTCATCATGTCGAGGGATCTGGCCTCTGAGCAACAAATCCTACAAGGCGAAAGTTCCGATTGGTTTGCTGTTGTTTAGTTCAAGACGCATTTTGGCTCAACTGTCGGTGCAATATTTGGAGAAGAAACCTTTTTTTTGTCGAGAACAAAGTTGCATTTTTATGAGCTCAAATTCCCCATTTTTTTTTTGTCAAGAACAAAGTTGCGTTTTTATGAGCTCAAATTTCCCGTTTTTCATGGCTAGCAAGTCATGATTGGAAAATTGGCTGACTTGTTTTCTTTTCACCCACCTCATCTTGTTCTTGGCGTCGTCGAAGGTTTGGGTGACAAAGTAGACGTTCTGGAAGGCGGTGATGACGCATTCCTCGTCGCACGTCAGCCGAGGATCGAACGGGCGCACGCGGGCCTCGCCTGACAGCGCGTGCTTGCTCGCCCGCCCGCCCGCCACAAAACCCCCAAAAATGGCCAAGAAAAGCAAAAAATGGCGCAAACATGAAAAGACTGCTCACCGGTGCATTTCCAGCAACGTGATTACGTTTGTGTGAAAATGTGCCAAACGCACGAATCGAAACATCTTCGGGTACTTCGTAGCGAACCGTCCAATGACAAAAGGACGATTGAAATAACGACAAATCATCTCCGGGTGAGTTCACGACTCCCCCAAAACCAACTTGGAAATCACAATTTTCAATCCGAATGGCGTCTGCGATGAAATGCAAACGGTGATGGCGAAAAGGTCGGCGCGGGCCGAGGTCGGAGCCGGCGGCGTTCGCCCTACCTTGAGCTCGCCGGCGGACGAGAGCAGGCCGGCCCCGTAGGCGCGAAGTCTTCCGTCCTGCTCGCAGAGTCCAAACTCCACCGTGAAGAAGTAACACTGCCGGGCCGGACGCAGCGGAGAGCTTCAGAGAGACGCCGGCCGCGCGGCGGCGCCTCGGCGCTTACCGTGGCCAGTTTGCGAACGGCGTCGTCGTCGGCGCCCAGCGACGCCAGACCCATCTCCTGCGAGAACTGCGCGAAGCTCGGCTCGGCCAGCAGCGGCACGTGGCCCAGCAGCTCGTGGCACACGTCCCTGCGGCGGCGGCGGCGATTGACACCGACGGCCCCCCCCCCCGGATATCAAAGACCCTTTCCACTTTTCAGCGGATGCCGAAAGGCACGTCGAGCGAGTTTGTGCGTTTGGACTCACGGTTCGGGTGTGTAGTAGGGGTCGGAGCTGTGGCGGATGTACTGGGTGCAGTGGAACACTCGAAAGGCCAACCCTGCCAAGAAAAAAAAAAGGGGGGGGGCAGAGGGGGGGGGGGATCGGTGAGGCCAGAAAGCATCCGAGAGCTGCGATCCAAAGTCATGACAAAGACACAACCTGCCAGGAAATCTCGGGGAGTCAAGTAGCCAGACACTGGACGAATGCTGAACCCCGAGCGCCCTGCGAACACACACACACACACACACACACACACACAAAATCAGTCCGTGTTTCTTTGAACGTTGACACAAAATTGCCTTGAATGTTCAGAAAATCAAGTGTGTTTGTCCAAGGCTGTCAACGTTGTTTTGACACAATCCCATCATGTACTTTGCGTCAGCTCCGTTCTTTTAAGAAGACATTTGTTCATATGTTTTGTCTCAGAGTCTTCAATGTCTTTTCCCAAAAAGTTCAGGTCAGACGTGGACTTTTGGGAGACCAAATTGCGCTTGTTTTTCCCATATTCCACACGCGCTTTATAGACCCAATTGCCTTTGAGCTTTGCAAAAAACGTGGACGTTTATCGACGAGTCCACGTTGTTTGATGTTTACAAACGCGTCGATTCGTTTCCAAAAAGTGAAAGAAAGGTCTTCAATCTTTACAAAATGGAGTATGAACGCGACGCAAGTTCCGGGCTGAATGGGCTCTGACATTGACAAAGTCTCGTTTGACTATGACTCCCAATTTTGTCTTTGATGTGAACATAAAAAAAAAAAAAACAAAACTCCACATGCTGATTTGAATGCTTCTAAACCACCCACGTTAGTCGAGGAAGACGACATTGTGTTCGATGTTGACGAAAACATCGACATTGGTTTGTCTTTTTTAATTTTATCTTTGATGTGGCATATCTCGGGCTAGTCGGACAAAATGGACTTTGACCTTGACAAAAACGTCTTTGTTCTTGATGTATTGTTTGTTGACGGCTTCAAAGCGCTCTCGGTGTTGACGGAACGTGAGCTTTGTTTTTTGAGACCTAAAAAAGCTGCACGCGGCTTTCGTTGAAGACTCGTTCCGCTTTGACGTCGACCAAAACCAAACGTCGGGCACGATCGTTAAAGACTCAAACTCATCTACGATGTGTCCAAAATCAGGTCTGTTGGGCGCGTCGAAGCCTCGGAATGATTGCCGATCTCGGTCTGATTATCGGATTTGTGAGTGTCGAGGAAGAGGCGATTTGTGGCGCCTTTGAGGAAGCGCGAGACGTCCTCCAACTGGGGGATGTTGTCTTCCTTGTAGTTGCAGTGTTGGGCCAGCAGGGGGAGGTTGTCCAGGAACTCCTTGCAGGCGTGGCCGGGGTAGAGTTGGTGGAGCTCGCGGAAGACCCGAGACCAGGTCTGCACCTCCTCCGGGGTGTAGTCCACGCGGGGGATCTGCTCACCGCTGCCAAATGATTAGGAACGCGGGTGACGACGGCTATGACAACGACGGCAACGGCGAATCAAAAAGGCTCCAACTTACTGTTTGTAGCTCCGAGCCAAATCGGCAAAGTAGCTCCTTCTTTTGCGGTAAATGCTGTCTTTAAATCCCTACAAAGACACCTCATTCGTTTTGTTAGAGTTTTTTTTGGGGGGGCCGTTCAGACCACACGTCGCTTTTGTTTTTTTGAGCCAAAACAAACCGGGTGGTCGGCGTCCAAGTCGGAGCCGTACATCAGAACCTGCTTGCAAAGGTCCAGATCGGAAATCTTCTTGGGGAACCACGGAATGGCACGCTGGTCTGAAATGAACATTTCCAAAACACGCGCTCAATT
>NW_017806061.1:20491-29293 GCF_001891065.2 Hippocampus comes | reverse complement strand
ACACACACACACACACACACACACACACACAAAATCAGTCCGTGTTTCTTTGAACGTTGACACAAAATTGCCTTGAATGTTCAGAAAATCAAGTGTGTTTGTCCAAGGCTGTCAACGTTGTTTTGACACAATCCCATCATGTACTTTGCGTCAGCTCCGTTCTTTTAAGAAGACATTTGTTCATATGTTTTGTCTCAGAGTCTTCAATGTCTTTTCCCAAAAAGTTCAGGTCAGACGTGGACTTTTGGGAGACCAAATTGCGCTTGTTTTTCCCATATTCCACACGCGCTTTATAGACCCAATTGCCTTTGAGCTTTGCAAAAAACGTGGACGTTTATCGACGAGTCCACGTTGTTTGATGTTTACAAACGCGTCGATTCGTTTCCAAAAAGTGAAAGAAAGGTCTTCAATCTTTACAAAATGGAGTATGAACGCGACGCAAGTTCCGGGCTGAATGGGCTCTGACATTGACAAAGTCTCGTTTGACTATGACTCCCAATTTTGTCTTTGATGTGAACATAAAAAAAAAAAAAACAAAACTCCACATGCTGATTTGAATGCTTCTAAACCACCCACGTTAGTCGAGGAAGACGACATTGTGTTCGATGTTGACGAAAACATCGACATTGGTTTGTCTTTTTTAATTTTATCTTTGATGTGGCATATCTCGGGCTAGTCGGACAAAATGGACTTTGACCTTGACAAAAACGTCTTTGTTCTTGATGTATTGTTTGTTGACGGCTTCAAAGCGCTCTCGGTGTTGACGGAACGTGAGCTTTGTTTTTTGAGACCTAAAAAAGCTGCACGCGGCTTTCGTTGAAGACTCGTTCCGCTTTGACGTCGACCAAAACCAAACGTCGGGCACGATCGTTAAAGACTCAAACTCATCTACGATGTGTCCAAAATCAGGTCTGTTGGGCGCGTCGAAGCCTCGGAATGATTGCCGATCTCGGTCTGATTATCGGATTTGTGAGTGTCGAGGAAGAGGCGATTTGTGGCGCCTTTGAGGAAGCGCGAGACGTCCTCCAACTGGGGGATGTTGTCTTCCTTGTAGTTGCAGTGTTGGGCCAGCAGGGGGAGGTTGTCCAGGAACTCCTTGCAGGCGTGGCCGGGGTAGAGTTGGTGGAGCTCGCGGAAGACCCGAGACCAGGTCTGCACCTCCTCCGGGGTGTAGTCCACGCGGGGGATCTGCTCACCGCTGCCAAATGATTAGGAACGCGGGTGACGACGGCTATGACAACGACGGCAACGGCGAATCAAAAAGGCTCCAACTTACTGTTTGTAGCTCCGAGCCAAATCGGCAAAGTAGCTCCTTCTTTTGCGGTAAATGCTGTCTTTAAATCCCTACAAAGACACCTCATTCGTTTTGTTAGAGTTTTTTTTGGGGGGGCCGTTCAGACCACACGTCGCTTTTGTTTTTTTGAGCCAAAACAAACCGGGTGGTCGGCGTCCAAGTCGGAGCCGTACATCAGAACCTGCTTGCAAAGGTCCAGATCGGAAATCTTCTTGGGGAACCACGGAATGGCACGCTGGTCTGAAATGAACATTTCCAAAACACGCGCTCAATTTGTCCGAAACTCATTTGCCTTTGGCGTTGACAAAAGACGCACACAAGGCCTTCGTCAAAGATTCCAAATGGCCGCGGATGTTTCCAAAGACTCCCAGATGAAGTTTTTCACACTCCAAATTGCCTTTGCCGTTTCGCCGCGATGACTGTCTTTGACGTTTTCCGGCAATGGCTTGAAGAAGGAGTCCGAAGAGCGCTCTTTTGCCAACGAGGGAACGGCCCGCTCTTCGCAAAGCAACTAAGCGTCTTAGTTTCAGCTCGCTCACGACAGACGGCCAAAGACACGTCGACTGAAAAGGGGGATCAATGGTCTTCTTCCTTTGATGGCACACACGGTGAGCAAATGAGAATTTTCTACCTTTGTCGTTGTTGTTCTGGAATTCTTTCATTTTTCTCGCCACTCGTTTTGCGCGTTCGGTCAATAGCCACCAAAAATCCGAGCGATGCCGAAACGTATTGCGCAACTCAAGGCCAGACCAAGCCTCCCCGCTCATTTCGGCAACGCTTGGCCCTCATTGGCGCGGCGCCTTCTGTCATTATTTGGCCCCGAGGGACAAACGTTTGTCAGCTCGTTCAAAAGCAGGAAAGTGGGGCCAAAGCGTCCCCGTTCCTCTCGCTGCTATTGCGAATTTGGACGGCCTACGGGCCACCGTCGTGTTTTGCGGAGGAGATGGGGAGGCCCGCGCTGCGGATCAATGAAGCTCGCGTCGCGGGATGCGCCTCGCTGTCCGCTTAACTCCTTTTCGGCAACTCGCGCGATGGGTCGGCTTCGGGTGCGCGAAAACCGAGCCACGTTGAATGCCAGCCGAGACACGAAAAGGTCGCGGGAAAGCTCATCGTGCGAAAACGGAGAGGCATTTGAAAAGCTGAATTTGAATCCACTGAAGTTCAGCCTGCCCATGTCGGCGGGTTTTCGGGGCCTTACCGTCGGGAGTCTGGCCTTCATCCTCGCCGTGGGCGCGGCTCTGGGACACGACCTCCACGGCGGTGGCGTGCTGGGCCAGAAGCCGCGTCAACTCTCTGAGCTGATGGTGATCGCTGTCGCAGTGCACCAAGATCTCAAAATCGGAATTCCTGCGCTTGGACTTGCGCGACTCGATGTGAACCAGGTTGAGGTGTTTTTCCTGCGGGCCGACGCAAACCTGCTCCAGCTGAAGATCGCGGCCGCTTCGGATAAGGCGGGCGGGCTTTACCTGGAAAGTGCCGAGAGCTTTGACCAGACCGCCCACTTCGTTCTTGAGGGAGAAGAGGATGGTGGCGCCGACTGGCGTCCCGCCGCAGACGCTCCCCGAAGCCGCGGCCATCTGCGGCCGAGCGCGTTGTGAGAAGAAGATGGCAAAAAGTGGCCACCCGTCCTCCCCTTTGCCCATCTCGAGTCGTTCTTTGTCACCGAAGGCGGCAAGAACCAAAACCGGGGTGCAGCCAGACATTTTTCAACATGGAGCGGAGCGGTGTGGCCAGAACGTCTACGTTTGTGTGCTCGTAACGCCCACTGGACCAAATTTGCCTTGACGTTGGGTGCCCAAGGCCACCGCTGGCCACCACGTGGCTCCGCCCCTGGACCCAAATGCTTTGGCACTCAAAAGGCTTTGAAAGGCACCTGACGAATACGTGCGGCTGTTTCGTTTTCATCGTGGTCAGAACAACTTCAACTTGAAAGGCCACTTTATTAGGGACACGCTGTCGTGAAACTTAAGCCTGTTCATTCAAAGATCGGAATGCTCCTTCCGACCGACTGCTGTCAGGCTGCTGAATAAAATAAAATAAAAATAAAAAAGGACGTGGAAAAAAATTGTAAATAGCACGGCCACCTTATCGATATCTATATTTATTTTGCACTTCATTGAACCGTGTACATTTGGGAAGGCAAACACTTTGTTTCCTTCTTTCTTCTTCAATCCCCGATTTTGCTGCTGTAGACTGTAAATTTCCCCAGTGCGGGACAAATAAAAGGATATCTTCATTACAATAATACATTTTATTTTTTAGTGCCATTCAAAACGCTCAAGGACACATTATTTTTTTAATAACTGCAATAGTTCGGCTACTTTTCTCTTTTAACATGAACAAAAATATCATGGATAGCATTGTGATCATTGATGATGAAATGTTATCGTGACTCACGTAACTGTGAAATATTTGAAAAAAACTGGAAAATGAGTTTTCAGTCAACTTTTTTAACCCACTGGTCAGTTTGATCCAATAAAGCAAGAAAGCCCAACCAACCCCAAAAGTCAAGATTGCTACTTACTGTCTCGTGGTTGTCAGTGAGCTGTTGGTCCCTCTCAAAAGATTTCGAAGATCCACTCGCTTCGCTTACTTGCGTCAACTGAGTCACTCAGGAACGACTGGCAACACTTCTGAGAAATGAAGCTCTTGTCTTCAGCCTTGCGCATGTGTGTGTGTGTGTGTATATACGTCATTCTGACTCAAGGTGTGGCCTCCTTGATGTTCCTCAAATCTGAGGAGAAGTCCAACCCGCCCATTCCCGTTCACCTCTTGACAGCAGCATCTTCTTTTCGTAGGAAATATGATGAATGCTCGTTCCTGCCCATTGTCATTGGTCAAGTTTGATCACAATTCTGAGCGGACCCCAGGGAGAAGAGTCTCCTCACTGCTTGAGACTCGTCTTTTTCTTTTCGCCAATCAGTTGCCTCCATCTAAGCCCGTTTTGGGCGTCCTCTTCTCTCACGCCAGCCACCTTCATGTCCTCTCACTCCATCCGCTGACCTCCGCTTCGGTCTTCCTCTCGGCCACCCGCCTGGCAGTTCAAGACTCGGCATCCTTCTCCCAAATATATTCACCCTCTCTCATCTGGACGTGTCCAAACCACCTCAGTGCAGCCTCCCTGACTTTCTCTCCAAAACCTCCGACATGAGCGGTCCCTCTGATGTACCCCTTCCTGATCCCATCCAACCCGGTCACTCCCAAAGAGAAGCTCAACAACCTTCATCTCCGCCACCTCCGGCTCTGCCTCCCGTCTATTCTTCGGGGCCGCTGTCTCCGGTCCAAACAGCGGATGTTCTGTATCACTTCATCAAAGTCCAACTCAAATTTCTTCTTCTCCTCCAACTCACATCCTACCTGTGAAGCAAAGCCACGAACAACATCGAACATCACACCTTCAATTTCGAGCTTCAGACTCATCGCTCTATGTGACACTCTCATGACCTCTCGGACATTCCTAACAAACTCGTCCTTCGCGATAACGCCGACTCCATTTCTCTTCCTCGTATCTACACCACGATACAACAACTTCAACCCCGATTGGAAGCTTCTCGCCTTTTTTTTTTTTTTTTTTTACACATGTGTCTATGAAAATACCAACACTCAGTCGAACCAACTCTCCTCCACGCAGATTGTACCTTTGCGCTACACTTGCACCGGGCACCAAACCCAAGCCAACTGTATCCATCATTCATCCATCCGAATTGCTGTCTTTCTATCCATCCATCTGTCCGATGAAACCCAGTCAACACAAAGTGTAGGGTCACTATTTGGCAAGACCAAACGACTGTAAAATGTGTTTAAAAATGCCCATTTTTGGGGGGCGGCACAGACAGTCAGAACTTGCAGTTCTTTCTCACTCCGTGAGAAACTGATGAGGCTTTGAATCGTTGATGGGCCATTCATCAAGCTTGACTTGGGAGTGCCTTCGTTGCGATGGCTGCTTCCTTCTGGCTCTGCTGCATTGGAACCAAGATTAGATTGCGTTCCGCAATCAGACGATGATTTGTTTTGATGGCACAATTGCGTTAGTGCTACGAGTAAAGCTGCTGTGCGCCCTCGCAAGCTGAAAAAGGTGAGTCACGCTTGCTTGCCGGGGGCCACTTTTGCGCCAACGACCGAAAACCAGAAAAGGAGCACATTCACGCAGGAGCTGCTCCAAGTCGGAAAACTACTGCACAGACTGTAAACTAAAAAAAAAAGCAAGTTTGACGCTGTCACATTGCGGACCCCAAAAAGCAGGCAGGCAGGAAGGAGGAGCAAGATGAACTTGACAAATTGGATGAAGAAACTAAAGCCAAAACAAACAAAGACTTAAAAACAAAAAGAGTCCAAAGTAACAATCAAAAAAAATCGCCGAAGCAGAAAACTAACAGAAACGGCAACAAAACCAATGACAGAAACAAACAATGACCCGACACCGAGCGGTCGTGTCGTGTAGTGTCGGGCCGGGAGTCCTTTTACGCCACTAATGACACAATGATCAACAGGTGTGCAGCTGCAGGCGGAGCCCTACAGTGCCACCTGTTGGTCACAAATGCAACCATGACAGACGCCAGCCGCTTTTCACGTGAGCCAAAGTCTTGGAGGAGGCATTATGACATCGACATGGCAGAAGCCTTCCTTGCAATCAGTGCATCGCGCGTCCGAGGCCTTGACTTGGCCAGACTGTGGCTTTTCTTCCTTTTAAAGTGCTTTCTCTCGGCCGTCCCTGTTTGTTTTCGGGGGGGGGTTCCTCCTCTTCAGGAGGTGAAATGCGGGCTCGATTGGGTTCGGGTCCGGCGATTGGCTCGGCCCCTCAAAGACAAAGTCCCTGGTTGCAATGGCTCACTGTCTTATTGCTACGATTAGTTTGGGTGCTTATTTTGGGCGGGACTTCAGAAATCATTCTCCCGCCATCATCGTCGGCGTTAGAAACTAGCGAGCCCGTTCCTGAAGCAGCCACGAAAGCCCAAGCCATAGCGCGGCCTCCAGCGAGCTTTCACGCATGCGCTTGTCTTCCGTGTTTTGGATGAACGGGAGTCGGCCGTCCAAGAAATCCGAGTGCCGATGTTGTTCTCCCCCGCGTCGACTCGCCTGGAGTCCAGAGACAGGAAGTCGCTCTCCTTGCCATCCGTCTCGCTGCTTAACGATGACATCTGACGCTAAGTGCGGCCACGTGTCTGCAATCTGAAGATGAGATCCACCGCTCCGTCTGCTTCTCCTTCATGCGATTACGCATGCGCTAATTGAGGCGCACGCGCCGGGTTGATTGCGTTTGCGTCGTACAGGGGGCACGTGGCGGGCGACGAGCCGAGAGCGCCTCGGCATGCGTCGGACCCGCGTAAGGGCTTTGACCGGATACGAGCCCTCGTTTGGATGATTTGTTTGCTTTGGCATGCGACGTGTTGCGCATCTGCAACAACTACAAAGCCTCTGCTAGCTTCATGCTAACACAACATGAGAAACGCCATGGGTAAGCTGACAAATGTCATTGGTGTCGCGGCTATAACCCTTTAAGCCATGAAGAGTGCGTGAAGTAACACATGTAGACAGACAAAACTCGCCATCTTAAATTCTTTATCCTCTGAGAGGAATGAAGTCTATGTGCGGCTTCCTCGGGATTGGCATCTTGCCGTCTACCTGTAGCTCTGTATTACAGTGCCCTCAGATGGCCAAGGGACACACTGCACACTATTATGGCCACTGAATTGGGAGCCAAAATGTGGCAAAAACTGTTCAACGCTTCGATGATATTAGCTGATTGCGATATGATTTCATCAGCTTTAAAGAATGCTTTTTTTTCTGATTTAAAAAAAAAGCAAAGCCTGACACTTTTGCGGTTGGGATGGGCTGAAACAACATGAAAGGGATTTCTCATCATTTCTATGTTTTGTTGTTCTACTTCTTCCTTTCATAACTTTGCTGCTGTGTATTGGGAATTTCTCCATTGCGAGACTAATAAAGGTTTTCTTATCTTATCTTATCTTATTTCAAAGGGAACGGTGGTTTGCGATACGAGCGTTTTGCGTGACTACCTTGCTCACGGAATGATTGAGACTCGTATCTGGAGACACCGCTCGATAGGGAACCTTTCAGGAAAACCCTTTTGGACACTGTCCCCTTTCAATTTCTCTGTTTTTGTCAATTAGGCACATCGATCCACATACATCATCAATGAAGTGATCAACAGGTTTTCCACACGCCGACTTTCCATACAGGGTGTATTGTAGGTTATCAGTATGTTATGATACATCACGATCAATATTCATCTTGGCACCACATCACTGTAGTAGCATGGGACTCATCAGAACTGTTGAGATGTGCGCTTTGTTCGGGGTATATTTGGGAAAATAATGACGAGAGATGAATTTTCTTCACTTAACTCAAACACGTGGCATGTTTATTTGCCGACTGCACAGAGAGCAGCCGCTTCTCATCACCACTAAACAGGAAGAAGACATTTCACACCGAATACAGACCGGATATGGCGTAGAAATTTGGGTTGCCAGATCCGTTCTAAATAAACAAGTAATATGTCCCAATGACACATTTCAATCGTAAAGAACACATCACAGCATTACAAAAATGAGGATACAAGATATCGTTTCTTAACAAGAACCCTTCGACTTAAGCCTTCAAACGTCAAATATTTTTACGACAATTCGACACGGAAGTTTCAAAGAATAACAATAATACAATACAAAAGCACAGAAAAAAACTATACGTCATTAAAAAGAGATGTCATTTAAACGTAGCATGCAATTTGGAATAGGTGGTTTTTAAAACGGGATTAGAATGTAGGAAGATACTCAGTGGGAGGAAGTGAGTCCAGAGTTTGGTGGGAGCAGCAGTGGCGGTTCTGGGGGGGGGCCAACGGGGGCCAGTGCCCCTGTAGCACTGACTCTGGCCCCCCCTGTGGCCCATCCACATACATTATCAATGAAGTGATCAACAGGTTTTCCACACACCGACTTTCCATACCGGGTGTATTGTAGGTTATCAGTATGTTATGATACATCACGATCAATATTCATCTTGGCACCACATCACTGTAGTAGCATGGGACTCATCAGAACCCTTTGACTTAAGCCTTCTAACGTCAAATAGTTTTACGACAATTCGACACGGAAGTTTCGAATAATAATAATAATAATAATACAATACAAAACCACAGAAAAAAACTATACGTCATAAAAAAAAAAGAGATGCCATTTAAACGGAGCATGCAATCTGGAATAGGTGTTTTTAAAACGGGATTAGAATGTAGGAAGACAATCAGTGGGAGGAAGTGAATCCAGAGTTTGGTAGGAGCAGAGCGGCTGAAAACTCTCTGCTGTCCGCGGTCTGCCACTTTTAAATCGCGAGGAGACGTCGCTTGTCCAAGCGGACTTGCCGTACTTCCTGGGCGAAACCTGCACTTCCGCGTCGCTCCACCGCGGACGCGAAACGAAACGAGTCTTTCCAAAAGAGTCGCGAACGGACCTGAGCGGGAAGCGGCAACGCGGGACGTCCGCCGCCGTCCTCCA
>NW_017806061.1:0-19895 GCF_001891065.2 Hippocampus comes | reverse complement strand
ATTTCAAAGGGAACGGTGGTTTGCGATACGAGCGTTTTGCGTGACTACCTTGCTCACGGAATGATTGAGACTCGTATCTGGAGACACCGCTCGATAGGGAACCTTTCAGGAAAACCCTTTTGGACACTGTCCCCTTTCAATTTCTCTGTTTTTGTCAATTAGGCACATCGATCCACATACATTATCAATGAAGTGATCAACAGGTTTTCCACACACCGACTTTCCATACCGGGTGTATTGTAGGTTATCAGTATGTTATGATACATCACGATCAATATTCATCTTGGCACCACATCACTGTAGTAGCATGGGACTCATCAGAACCCTTTGACTTAAGCCTTCTAACGTCAAATAGTTTTACGACAATTCGACACGGAAGTTTCGAATAATAATAATAATAATAATACAATACAAAACCACAGAAAAAAACTATACGTCATAAAAAAAAAAGAGATGCCATTTAAACGGAGCATGCAATCTGGAATAGGTGTTTTTAAAACGGGATTAGAATGTAGGAAGACAATCAGTGGGAGGAAGTGAATCCAGAGTTTGGTAGGAGCAGAGCGGCTGAAAACTCTCTGCTGTCCGCGGTCTGCCACTTTTAAATCGCGAGGAGACGTCGCTTGTCCAAGCGGACTTGCCGTACTTCCTGGGCGAAACCTGCACTTCCGCGTCGCTCCACCGCGGACGCGAAACGAAACGAGTCTTTCCAAAAGAGTCGTGAACGGACCTGAGCGGGAAGCGGCAACGCGGGACGTCCGCCGCCGTCCTCAAGGCATCGTTTGGGAAATCGTCGCGGCCAGACACGATCGCGCGAGGGCGCCTGGAAGCTTCTTGGGCCCGGCTTAGCTTCCCGGACGAGCCGCTCACAAAAGAGAGGGAGGCATCGCGGAGATCGAGTGGGAGTGTTCCTTGTTGCGATTGCCGCGTGCCGATGGGTGCCAAAAGAGAGAAAAGGGAAGAGTGCGAGGAGGACATCGGCGGCACGAAAAAGGAGAAGGAGCCGCGAGCTCGGCCGCTCCAGCAGCCTCGTCAGCAGCCTCGTCTCGTGTTCCCCGGAGAAGGTTGGAGCACTTTCGGCTTTGCACAACATACAAACGGATGACAGAAAGGTGCGAGCGGGTGCAAGATTTCAAGGAAGAAAAGACATCAATGGTCATCGTGTAGCACAGTCGACATGTTCAAAGGGAAGTGGGAAGAAGTTTAAAAAAAAAGAAAGTAAAATAACATCTCGTCCGACCCCTTGATGTAGTTTGACGTCGTGGGTCATTCGCGTAGTGCAGTGCGCGGATCCCAAACGGACCGATTGGGTCAAAAACAAAACAAAAACATGTCGGCCTCCTTGGACGGCCGGACGAGTCCTCTTCCCGAATGCGATGAGTGCATTTTCTTGAAGCGCGTTCTGCTCCTTCAGAGGTTGGCGCGATGAAAGCGCAAATACCAAATGTTGAAATATTGCCCATTATGCTTGGAGGATAATGATTGTGTTGTGACAGTACGTTGAATGTTTCCATCCTGTGATATCACGCAACGACATTCCCATGGTCGTGTTCTTGACAAAATTGTGAAAACACGGAAAAGTTCCACAAATTGGTCGAGAAATTACTTTCTGGAGGTTGGCTGCGCTCGTGGTAATCATCGCAAGTGGTTATTTGGTTTTTTATTGGGGGGGGGCTGTAACTAGTTGTTTTGATTTTATTCGTTTATTACAACAAATATCATTGGAATGATGTATAATCGGCCCTTTATTTTTGATTCAAAACAAGAACTCGAAACCAAGAGTGATTTGTTTGACGTGTGCGTTTTTGAGCCCACTTGACTGCTCATGGGCTCCATGGAGAGGAAAACGCCCGAAAATCCCGAATAATTCTAATATGTTCAGAGGTTGATGCGAGCATCAAGTAAAGAAGTTGACATCAATTTTGGTGACCGTTGATCGCAGTGTGGGCACATGAGGGGACGTTGAGATTCCTACGCCGCGGCTTGAGACTGTCTTGTCGCATCGCTGTACGGCAAGTGGCAAAGGACATTTTGACCTTGACATTTGGAAGCGTTTCACACGAGACTCCGCGGAAGCCATCAACTCTTTGGAAATGGGAAAGGAATAGAAATATTCTTTTGCTTTTTCTTTTCCATTCTGGCGCAGACAATTGTCTTTAATATTGGCCATAAATTCGGCCAATAATCTCGTAAAACTGAGCTAGGATGACATGATGCAAGCCGAAGCATGTGTGTTTATCGTCTCGTGTCCTGCAGACGTCAGCGACGATCTTGACCCCGTGCGGACAGAGCTGGAGTCTCCCCGCATCAAAGAGGAGCAGGAAGAAGGGGAAGCCCCTCACCCTAAGGAGGAAGAAGAGGAAGTGCTCCTCCACGTGAAAGCGGAGGACGAGGGGCCACATTGGTCTTCCCTCCAAGAAGGCGAGGTGGATGCAGTCACCAAGAGGCCAATGAGTTTTGTCCATTTGAAGAGCGAAGAGGAGGGAGACCCGGTCCCGGTTGGAAGTGAGGAGGGCGGAGGGAGCAGCAGCTTGACGGAAGGTGACTGGGGAGGAGCACAAGCAGACGGCCTCTTAGCTCCACTGTCCGACGACGACCTAACGTCGCCCTCTCCTGACACGGAGAATGAAGAACGCTCACAAAGTGACGCCACGTGTCCCACCGACAACCGAAGCACGGAATGTTCTCGTTGTGGCAAAACGTTGAGTTCAAAGTGGAATTTGAAGTTACACATGAGGACGCACACCGGGGCGAAACCTTTTGCCTGCTCAGTTTGCGGGCAAAGATTCACTCAGAAGGGTCAGGTGAGGATGCACGCCCAAATACACACCGGGGAGAAGCCTTTCGCCTGCTCGGTTTGTGGCAAGAGCTTCCTCCGGAAGCAAAGTTTAGCGACGCACACGCGAGCGCACACCGGAGAGAAACCCTTTGCCTGTTTACTTTGTCCGAAAAGATTCTTCATCAAGGGACATTTGACGAGGCACACGCGGATACACACCGGAGAAAAACCTTTCGCCTGCTCACTTTGCGGCGAAACCTTCTCTCAAACGGAAAGTCTAACAATCCACACAAGGAAGCACACTGGGGAGAAATCTTTGGCTTGCTCAGTTTGTGGCAAAATATTCTTTCTGAAGACAAGTTTAAGGGTGCACGAAAAGACACACGCTGGAGAAAAGCCTTTCCCCTGCTCAGTCTGCGGGAAAAGATTCTCGGGAAAGCACATTTTGACAACCCACTCAAGGACACACACGGGAGAGAAACCGTTTGCCTGTTCGGTTTGCGGGAAGAGCTTCTCTTTGAAAGGACAGCTGGTGAGCCACAACAAAACACACACCGGAGAGAAACCTTTCCCGTGCTCGGTCTGTGGGAAAAGATTCTCCAGAAAGGGACGCTTAGCGAGTCACTCCAGACAGCACACTGGAGAGAAACCGTTCAGTTGCAGCGTGTGCACCAAACGTTTCTTTAACAAGATAGATGTGAAGAGACACAAATGCCGCGGCGGTAAATGAGACCTAGAACGTGACTCGGAGAGATCTTAGCATTTGCACGTAGCTGTCAAAGTCTGCATGTGATGGGATTGAAAGCGGGGAGAACACGCAAACTCCACACAGGATGGCCGAAGCCATAATCGAATCCTGCTGCACCTGTGCACTTGAGGTCGACGTGCTACCCCGCTGACCGCCGGGCCTCCCACTTGGAAGTATGCGTTGGTATTGAGCTCTTTCGAGAAAAAAAAAAAAAAAAAGAGACAGCTTTTTCTATCACTGTACATTCTTTGTGTGGTTTTTCGTAAGCCATCTTTTATTTCTGTACATTGTTTTTAATGGCTTTAGTTTGTTGATTGTAAATGTTTTCATGATTTTATTTTTTTTTTCTGGAATACGCCCGCAGAAATAAAGCAGCCTTCCTTGCCTTGTCTTCAGCTGTACCTGAGGTTCTCGTCAAGGTGTAGGGAGTTATAGACCGTTCAACATGGCGGGCAGTCTTAGCACAAAACCGGCAAGCTGTGTTGGAAAGCAAAAAAAAAAAAGGCAGTGAAAGCCTACAAGAACTGCTGAATGTATTTAAGTGCCTCTTAAAATGGTGGTATGGCAATTCTAATATGGCACATGTGGACTTTTTTTTTCCCCTTTCTGATCGGCTGCGAATATAAGCAAGATTGTTGCACAAAAGCATCAGGCAGACTGAGCAGTCTTGCATAAATGTCACAAATTAATGCGATGAAATGAACTCAAAAGGGTTTTAGGTTGTTGATAATCGGGGCTTCAGAATACCGCTTTATGTGTGTGCGTTTATGTCCACTAAACGTTTTCTTTTGACTGTATTTGAGCGATTTTTCAATGAGTCAAAAAGAGCGTCCGAGATTGCCGTGAAAGCTGGCGTGTTTTCGTCACGTGACACGGAGCAGCGCATTACGACGCCATGCACGGGGGTGTAGCAGCACGCGGTCATTGAACCAAACCGTCAAAAACACTTGAAAGTCGTCCGTGCACAGTCAATTCATATTCATTCGGCGAGACTTTTGATCGCTAAGGCGAATCCACGCGAGATGGGTAGCGTGGGAGATTCTCTTCATTCATGCCACAGGGTGGACAAACGCAGGCCCGAGATGAGGTTCAACTTCCGCCGCTGATCAACTTCCGCTTCCGAATCAGGCCCCGCCCCCGCGCGTCCCCATTCTTGTGGCTCAATGCTGGTCGCTTCATTCTAGTGTCCGAATTCGTCACCGGCGGACTAAAACGCCGACACAGGACGTCCAGAATTTGGCTGGACTTCGAAATCATTCCTGACATTTCCGAGTGCGGGATCATCTGGTCTCGGTGCAAGTCGGAGCTTCTCTTGATAGCTAGGCCTAGCTTAGCTTAGCCTACTTTAGCTTCGCTTAGTTTATGGATAGCTCGACAGCTTCGTGGCCGGTGAACCAAGGAAGGCGTTTGTTGGCAACACATCGCGAAGGAACGATCGGGTGCGCGTGAAGTGTTGGCACAGTTGTCTGAAAATGTGTTCAAGAGGCACGACGCGGTGCGAGGAGGAAGTTTGCGCAAGAAAAGAGGAGGAAGATCGGCGAGCTTTCAAGCAACATCCAGTTGTGGTCCATGCAGCAGGTTGGTCCACCTTCAACTCTTGCCTTATTATTGTATTAGTAGTACTGTTATCTTAGTCATCAACACATGAAGCTTTCCCTCCAACCGGTTCACAAAAGTTTCCGCTCTTGAGACTTAAAACACACACACGCACACACAAAAATGGCCCCAAAATACACAATGAGACACAAGGTCAAAGTCACAGTTGCCAACTGCGTCTTTGTGTGCATTGTGTCCTGCAGACGTCGCTGAAGGAGTTCTTCGTCCTCAGCAGCAGGAGCTGCGTTGCCTGCACATCAAACTGGAGGAGGAGGAGGAGGAGCCACAGCCTCGCCACGTTAAAGAGGAAGAGCAAGAGGATGAAATCGCAGCTTTTCAGTTGACTGACGTCAACGTGAAGGCCGAAAGTGAGGGAGAACACTGTGGACGATCACAGGCCAACGGTCTGGTGCCCCCACTCTCAGAAAGCGACGACGTCACGTCACAATCTTCTGGTCATGACGAGGAGGAGGAGGATGATGATGAGCGCAACAAAGGAGACGTGGCGAACCACGCTGGCAACAAACGGGTGAAATGTGCTCACTGTGACAAAACCTTTGTCTACAAGTCCAGGTTGAAGAGACACTTGAGAACACACACTGGAGAAAAACCCTTTGCCTGTTCCCTTTGTGACAAAAGATTCTCACTCAAGGCCCATTTGACAGCGCACACCACAACGCACACCGGAGAGAAACCCTTTGCCTGCTCAGTGTGTGATCAAAGATTCTCTCGAAAAGAACATTTAACGAGGCACACCAAAAGACATAATGGAGAGAAACCTTTCACCTGCTCAGTTTGCGGCAAAAGATTCTCCGAAAAGACACATTTGAAAATACACACGGGAACCCACACCGGCGACAAACCGTTTGCCTGCTCGGTTTGCGGCAAAAGCTTCACCCTGAATTCGCTCTTAACGAGGCACACGCAAACACACACGGACGAAAAACCTTTTGTCTGCTCGGTGTGCGGGAAACGATTCGGTCACAAGGGAGACTTAACGAAACACACGAGAACGCACGCGGAGGAGAAACTGTTTGTTTGCTCGGTTTGTGGGAAAAGATTCACCCTGAAGGAAGGCTTGACAAAACACGCGAGAACGCACAGCGGAGAAAAACCTTGCGCTTGCTCAGTTTGCGGTCAAAGATTCTCCGAGAAGGCCCGCCTGACGAGACACGCGAGAACGCACACGGGGGAAAAACCTTTTGCCTGCTCAGTGTGCGGCCAAAGATTCTCAGAGAAAGCCCGTTTGACGAGACACGCACGAACGCACACCGGGGAGAAGCCTTTTGCTTGCTCCATTTGTCGGAAAACCTTCAACCGAAAGACAACGTTGAAAGCGCACGCGAGAACGCACACCGGCGAGAAACCCTTTGCCTGCTCCATTTGCGGGCAAAGGTTCTCCACCAACGGAAATTTAACGAGCCACGTGAGAAGGCACGATGGGGAGAAGCCCTTCACCTGCTTGTTTTGTGGCAAAACGTTCAGCGAGAAGGGACTGTTAAAAATACACACCCGAAAACACACCGGAGAGCAGCCGTTTGCGTGCGCGGTTTGTGGCAAAAAATTCTCTCAGAGGGCCGAATTGACGAAACACGCGCGGACGCACACCGGGGAGAAGCCTTTTGCCTGTTCCGTGTGCGGGAAAAGATTCAACGAGAGCGGACATTTGACGAGGCACGCGCGGACGCACACGGGCGAGAAACCGTTCGTGTGCTCGCTTTGTGGCAAAGGCTTCACGGAGAACGGTCATTTAAGGAGACACGCCAGAACGCACGGCCAAGAGCGGACGCTCACCTAACGCCTAAAGATTCCGCGGAGACGATCGGCCCGAAGACACACGCGCGTGCCGCTGACAAGAGCGGCGCTCACTGAAACGCAAGAAACGCAAGAAACGGAAGCCGTGTTAGGACGAGGTCAAAGGTTTCATCACTGCCATCCACTGTCGACAGCACAATGCTCAAAAGCACCTGGTGTCACTCGTCTTTGATTGGAATGGGAAGAGCCTCGAAGTGCCCTCTAGTGGCCCACTGTGAGGTTGCGGCATTCTCTTGAGGAAACCGACGAGGCTCCGACTTGAGTCAGCCGCGCCGCTTCTTGAGTCGGCAAACGTGGTGAAATATTGATCTGCTCTTTGCCTCCACGAGCTCACCTTGACCATTGGAACCTTCTCAACCCGCCTTCTGCGTTTCTCCGGCATACCTGCTGTGTTTTGCTCAATGCCTTGCCAACTCATGAGGTGAAATTTTTCATTTCGTTTTTTTTTGGGGGGGGGGCGGGAGTACAAACATGTGGTTGTCATCAAGTTGGTTGTATTCTTAATTTCATCCTTTTTGCTTCATTAAACATGGAAAACAACATTCAGAGTCTCGATTGGAGTAACGCGTGTACAGTCTCTCTCTCTGCTGCCACAGGGTGACTTGAGCTGGCGCTCGGCTCTCCTCACCTGCAGCTTTTTCCTCGTCTTCTTCACTCATGAAAGGGACAACGGTCAATGGCGACCCTCCTCTTCTTCGTGCTGAACCGCCGTGGTTCCCGTCGCTCAGGCCTCAAATCTTCGCCGACTTCTGCGGGACCCAAGAAGACAAAACAAGTCAAATCTCTTGCCGTGACTTCGGTGCTCGCTCGGACGATCGGGAAACTGACGCCTTGATTTACAAGTTGACCAAGGTTGGAACTCTCATTGCTGGGATGTCAACCCAATCTTGCGCATTGAAGTGAACTGAAATGCCAATCATCATTCCCAGCAAAAAAAAAACAAAAAACGTTTTTCCACTTGCCTCCCGCGTAGCAGGTGACGTATGAAGCAGCGGCTGCGTCAATGCCCCGATGAAGTCCCCGACTGGTTCCGGCTCCGGTGGGACGATCACGCGGTTGGAGCGCGGCGGAATTTTCTTTGTTTTCCAGCGCTCTGAAGCGCTTCTCCGGCCTCCTCTCCTCTATGTTGGTGCACTCCAGCATCACCTGTTCCGTGTCAGCGATTATTTTCCAAATGTTCTGAGCCCAAAAAGTCTTGAGTTTGTATTTGACATTCAGTTTTTGTGTGTGTGTGTCTCAAAGATTTCGTAGCAGATGCTTGAAATCAACTGCAGTCTTGCTTTTCGCCAGGAGAGGGCGCGTCATTCTTGAAGCAATTCGGCCAAGTGGTTGGGTGCTTGTCAAAAGCTTCATCTGACCATCAGTAGTTGGAGGTGCGTCTCTGAAGCAATCAGATGTCAACAACGAATCAGAGGGGGAAGGAATCGGACGCTTCCAAAGACGCGGCCTCATCATTTGGCTTTTCCTCAAACAGTAACGTTTCACTTGGTAGAAAACGCGCCTGCGAAAAATGCTGGCATTTTGGGGACATTTAGCAAATGGAAATCATTCGGGTGCTTCCGACTGACGTGACACGTCTTGACCCTGAGGAAAAAAGGGCATGACAGCCTCTTGATTCAAGTACGGAAACTTGCTGCGAGTGAGCGCCACGCTGACGCCTGCGGACCATTTTTTTTTCTCCTCAAGTCAGCAACTGGTCGAAGCCATCGAAGGGCTGCTGACGTGATTGCTGTCATCGATCGTGCGGATGAATTGGTGGTGAGCGCCGGCGCGTGACTGGCAAAAGAGGACAGCGTCGACAGCGCTGGCCAAATGAAGCTTTTGTGAAGCTCCGAACCACAAATGGGTTCGGCAAGGGCTGCTTCGGTAACACTGACCTCAAAGTGCAGCGGATTTCAAAGGACGGACGGGCCTCTTAGGATTCTCGTTTTTGCCAGGAAATGTCCTCCGCTAGCAAATCTGAGGGAGAAGAGCCGCAAGTCCCTGGAGGCGAGGAAGGCTCCGATTCTACAAAAGTGCCCGGAAGCAAGCCGGAAGCCCCCCTGAGCAAAGGATACTCCTGAGCGACCCGATTAGCCGCGATTCTTTGCGGCAGCAACGGGGCACCGCCGTAGCTGATGCGGACGACGCCAACGCGCTTGAGTTTCACGCTCAGGACGTCCCCAAAAATACCGCTTGAGAACACGCTCAAAATAATGTGCGGCATTGACAAAAACCGCCAGCGGGGGTCGCCATTTCACACGTCGACAAACTCTACAAACGATTTGCATGCCATCCAATCGTAGAGGTCGCTGTGACCTCGCGTCAGCACTTCTTTTTGTCGACATCGAAATCGTCTTTCCTCTCTTTTGCGACAGCCTTTGTCGTCGATGGACCGCGGCAAAAACGCCGGCGTCGTGACGGCCGGCGTTCCAGAGATCCGCCGAGTGTCCGCGTTGTTTGGACGGATACGTTGCGATCTCATGGGAAGGGGAAAAAAAAACAAGGGGTCCCGGCTCGAGCGCGTTTGCGTCGCGCTCAAAGACTTTTATTGAGGTACATGATCATTTCGACACTTTTGGGACTGAGTCGATTCCTCTTTTTGCTCACCTCTTCCCCGCATTTGGAAAAGACTCGCTCGCAAGGAACGGCGGACGCGGGCGTGCAGAGAAAATGTTTGGCCAACCGGAAGAGATGCGGGTAAACGTTTTGATGGCTGAGCCAGTAAGCCAGCGGGTCCTCGGCCCTCCCCAGAGGCGGATCGCTCATGTAGCGCTGCACTTCCGCCGTGGCGTCCACCGAGGCGTTCCTGGACCACCTCATGGCTTCCGAAGCGTCTCGGTCCAGACTTTTCCAAAGGTCGATACCTGAAGCGCAAAAAAAGGGACAGAAGTGGTGAGCGCGCAGAGGCCGGCGCCCTGGCTGCGCCCAGGCGGAGGCCCGCTCTTCGGCGGGCGTGCCGGGCGGCGTGTACACGATCAGCTGCGAGCACTGGGCGGCCAGCCGCTTGACCGAGGTCTGCGCCTGCGCTTGATTGTAGAAGCCGAAGGTTTTGAATCTGGGGTCCAGCAGCGTGGAAAGGGTCAGCGCCGTTTGGCTTTCCAGCGTGTCGAACGTCTCCTGCATGGCCGACACCAAGTTGTGGCCCAGTCGCTTGGCCGTGGGGTGCGTGGTTTTGCCGTTGGTCTCGTACAAGTGCAGCAGAAGCATTTTGGTGATGGGGATGACCTTGGAGCCCGCCAGCCTCTTCTCCTGCGACATCTCCACGGCGGCCTGGTAGAAGGGCGCCAGCAGGCGCAGGCAGGCGGCGGCCGTCTCGTCGTCCTGCGGGGACAGGGGCGCCGCCGCGTCCGTCCCCAGCGCCGCCAGCGCCGCGTCCAGGCAGCGGCGCTCCTGGCACAGGCGCTGGAGCATGAGGAAGGTGCTGGTCCAGCGCGCCTCCGCCTCCTGGACCAGCGGGGCCGCGGGGCGACACATCTGCGCCTGCGCCTGCCGCAGCTTCTCTTGAGCGGCGGCGCTGCTCTTGAACAGGGCCACCAGGTTGCGCGCCCTGCCGCGCAGCTCCCGCAGGCCCGCCGTGGCGTCCAGCGACTTCTTGACCACCAGATGAAGCGAGCGGGCAAAGCAGAGCACGTGTCTGAGATTGAGGTCGCGAACGGAGGCCGCCATCTCGGGCGCCGCGTCGGTCACCACCGACGTCACTTTGCCCTCGATGCCCCATTCCTCCACGAGCGAGGTCAAGCGCTCGCTGATGTGACTGGACGTGTGCGCTTCGGGCAGCGGCAGCACGCCCAGCAGCGCCGTGGCCACTTTCATGGAGTCGTCCAGGAAGTGGCAGGTCACCGCCACGCGGGCGTCCGTCTGAATGGAGCTCCACGTCTCGGCGGTCAGGCTGACCGCCTCGGCGCCGCCCACGGCGGCCTTGGCCTTGCTCTTCTCCTCCTCGGATTTCTCCGCCACCATCTTCTTCAGGGCCCGCCTGGACGGAAGAGCGTAGGTGGGATCCAGCGAGGCCACCAACGCCTTGAAGCCGCAATCGTCCACGATGGAAAACGGTTGCCAGTCTTTCACCACCAGATTCACCAGCGCTTCGTCCAGCGCTTGCTTCCGGCCCACTACGTCGAGACAGAAAAGCCAAAGGGAGCGAGGCCGGCGGCGGCGGCGGCGCAGCTGAACCGGCTGAGCTTCGCTCGCTCTGGCGGTCTTGGTTCCGATTCCCCGAAGCGTGCTCCTTTTTCTTCATTTTTACCTCCCAAACTTTGGAGAAAACGCAGGCTCGACGCCCAAAAGCGAGCGTCTGTTCCCACACTGCCCCGGGGTACTGCCCCGCCGTGCGTGCGCAAGTAGCAACCGAGGTTGTTCGCATTCGGCCTACATTATACCGCTACGTTTGAAAAGCGCACGAAGAAGCGTTGCTCGCTTGGCGTTTTTAGACCCCGTGGCAGTCCGGGGAAAAATGTTCGCCTTCCTTTCATCAACACGTACGATTCGTACTTTGCAAATAGGTTTCGATGTGTTAGAACACAAAAAGAGTGGACGAGTACCTCCCCCCGCCGACCGCAAAGACGGCGTCACCGAACGCGCAAGTCGCGCTTCAAAGCACGTTGACGAAGCGGCCGCTGGGAAACGACACATTGCTCGACTTCTTCTCACTGGCGGGGACCGGCTGTAATTTGGCCAAGACGGAAGCGCGGTTCCCCAAAAAAAACGGTGACGGACGAGGTGGCGCGGCCGCCGGCGAAGGACGAATGACGGGACGGCAAAATTGGCTCGCCCCGCCCCCCCCCTGTCGGCGGAGTTGCGGATTGCGAGCCCCCGTGCGCCGCGGGCGAAATCGGGGGAAGGGCACTCACTGGCGTTGCTCTGTTTGAGAGCGGGGCCGTGCTTGGCCGCGAAGTGCCGCACCATGGAGGACGTGTTGCCGTGATACTTGAGTTCCGCCGAACACGCCAAGCACTGGACCTGGACACAAAGACGTTTGCAAACCAAAAGTCAAGCGCAGCCCACAGTCGGGCGGACGAACGGCGCCACTCGTCCGTCCGGTCGCTTCTCGTTCTGAGTGCGCTTGCAAATGAGTCGACGGCACGCGCGCGTACCTTGTCAGGAGTGATGAGGCTGAAGTGCTCCCACATGTCAGAAGAACGCGCTCTCTTCCTGTCTTGCTCCGTGGCGATCAAACAAACCTCGTGAAGTTCTCAACAGGTCAACAGAAACAAGGCACACAATGACGACGGGCCACCGACGGCGAGCGACGAGGCGATGGAATTTTGTGGCGCCGACCGCTCACGCCTCACGATGGGGACGAGCGCACGCGTCGGGCAAACCGAGCGCTTACGTCGCGCGATCGGACGCGGCGCTCGAGTGGCAACGGAGGGCCTCGTCCGCTTGTGCGCGCTAAGACCCCGTCCGCGATGTGCGAGTGTCCCGCACGTCACGCGGCGCCGGGTAGTCGTTCCCCGGTTCCGTTTGCCGGTTGGGACAGCCGGCTCGCCGCTTGTCTCCTCGTGGCATATCGCGTGAGCCGCCCTGACAAATGAAGATCCTCCGACCGTTTATTGTGAATGAACAATCGGCGTACGGATGTACTTTGAATGCCTTTGCGCTCCCCGTTTGCAATTCCAAAGCACGAACGAAGCATTTGCGTGGCGTCTCGCTTTAGCGCCGTGTTGTGTTCCTGCTCGCAATGCGTCGAGGGCGGCCGTTTTACGGTGCCACTGTCGCTGACAACTTTTGAAAACCCCGATCCGAAAAGAACCAACTTTGAGGTTTGCATCGACCATCCGGAGGATTCGGTGAAATGTGCCCTCCGGAAATCGGGAAGACATTTTGCAATCGTTTTGCCCCTCCCTTCTGATGGTCTCTGCTTTGATGTCGTTCGCGACGCTTCTGGCAGCATGAGACTGAGGAATGTTTACCTGGCGCTCAGAGAAGAGAACATTTCAAACAGGGGTGTCAAACTCGTTTTTGTCGCGGGCCACATTGTTGTTCCAGTTTCCCTTGGAGGGCCTTTGTGAATTTTGGGAAACCATATCAATGTTTAATCGCCTCCATATATCACATACACAGCGCACAACAAACTGATCAATACCTAGTTTTACAATCAGAACTCAAGAATAACGACTGTTCTTGTGGATTTACACATGACAATTTGAAATTTTGGTTCAGACTTTAGCAAGCATCGTGGAACTTGACATGCTTGATTTGCTTTCGCGGGCCACGTAAAATGTTGTGGTGGGGCCAGATCTGGCCCGCGGGCCTTGAGTTCGACACCAGTGGTTTAAAAGGTCATTCCGAAGTGCTTCTCGCAGACTTCTTGAAACGAGCGTTCGCCTTGAGCCAATGGTGAGCCCGAGAAATGTCCGTTCAAGGCACAAACCAAAATCCAATTGGAAACACCTTTCGGTGAATTATTAGAGAACGGGCAATTCCAAAATGACTGGATGAAAAAAATCACCAGCGGTCCTTCACAAAACACCGATGAGTATCTGGATCTTTTTCACTTGACTCTCAGGTCAGGCGAATGTTTTGCAGGTCAAGTCCACAAGTTGGAAACTCGCGTCAACAATACTCGCCGTTGCACGAGGACGTCAGTTCGGAAAAGCGGAGTCCAAATCAATTCGGAAACCTTTACCCGCGTCTCACAGGAGGCCCCTTTTCACCTCTCCCATCACCCGGTGACGGAATCCGAGAAAGGTGAAGGGAAGGAGGCCAAAGAGGGGAACGGATCGGACTTTCCAACATCGACGCTCACTCCGATGCCAAGCGCGGTGCCCTCCATTTAGCCCGCCGGACCTCCGCACCCCGGAATCGGGCACTCAAGAATTCGGACGCAGCGGTTCCGAGTTTCAGCGTCACAAGTGCTTCGATGAGACGCCGTCAAACAAACGAGCGTGACGGAGTCAACAAACCTGCTGCCCGGAGCGCGGCCTGAGCGTCCAGGAGCTGCGGCTCCTTCTCCTCTTTAATTCCACAAACCTCCTCCTCGTACTCTTCCTCTTTCACGCTTTTTGCACACATTTCGCCGCGATAAAGGCAACGCTTGAAACTCACGCCGAGCGAGGCGGCGCTGCGTTAGCGGCTTGCCGGCTAAACTATGCCAAGCTTATTTGAGAAGCTTCGAAATACGCCGAGGCGAGTTTGACCTGAAATTTTCCTGGACGACGCTTTGGTCCAGAAAAAAAAAGGTCGAGGCTTCAGTCTGTTCGGCGCCGATTCGTTCGTTGCACTTTTGGGTTTAGAAAAGCGCTTGCGCCGAAAGAGCTCGCGCGTTTTGCTACAGCGACATCAGTCGCGGCAGATACACGTCACTTCCGCTGAAACCGCGACAAGCTTCCACGCGACAGCGACCCCCCGCGGCCTCCTCGAGATGGTTTCCTGCCCACCTGTCAAGTCAGCAAGCAGTCTTAAAAAAAAAAAAAAAACTGTAATTGTACTCCTAATGGACTCCAACAAACGATTTACGGAATGTGGACCAATGCAGCGGTGGCGGCGAGGGGAAACCAACAAGGAGACTTTTGTCCAAGTGGCGTTGCCGTACCGCTCCTGTTGCAGCGGGAAGCCCCTTCGTTTCGGGCCTAAGCGACCGAGCGACTTTGATCAAATCATTTTTTTTTGGGATTGATTGCCTGGGCGTCTGGACGCGTCGACACACGACGTCCTCTCTACTTCACTGCACTAAAGCGCCCGTAGTGTCATTTTCGCGTCCCGATAAAGTCGTCTCGGCGCACGTTGAAGCGTCTCGAACGAGCTGAGCTGAGTTTAGCTTCCTCGGGAAGAAAGAGATCGGGTGCGACTGGAAAGCGTCGCGACCGACGCGTGGAAATGTGCGCGAGACGCGTGAAAGAGGAGGAGCCCGAGGAGGACCTTTGGGGGACCAAAGAGGAGAAGCGGCCTCAACTTCAGCGACTTTGCAAGTCGGAGCCTCGAGTCGCGTTACGCAGCGCCGGTTTGTTGACCTCTTTACGATCCACTTTTGTTTTCGGAACAAGATTTGGGGCTTTCGCGAACCAACAGCGTCTTGTCGAGCGAAAACGCGAAGAAACGGGAAGAAGCGAATCCATTTTAAACAAACACAATTGCAAATGTGTTCCCCTTTGGCAAGTATTAACTTGAACTGATTGTCTTGTTGCAAATCACAAGAGCAATCTCAAATCTCTGGTGTCTATATGACAGATTCCGGGTCAGGGTGGATCTTTTTGCCGTATGTGGCATCTCGAAAGTGTGTTGTGATCCGGAAATCATTTAAAATGGAGCCACATTTCAAAATCCATCCGGAAGTGTTGACAACCCACAACCAAAATGTATTCTTATGGATCGCAAAACCTATTCGCGGTAGGGCTGCCACAAATTATTTTTTCGCTTGTCGATCAATCACCAAGCGTCGGCGCGATCTGCCGATGAATCGCATCGTCCGTGCATGGCGGCATATTGCGCCGCGACACGAGACTCGATCGAGCCATGTCGTGAGACCCCCTTCCTTTTTTTTTCTGCAGACGTCAATGAAGATCTGGGGCCCGAGCGGCAGGAGCCAGAATTCTCTCACATCAAAAAGGAAGCCGAGCTGCAGCCCCCACACATTAAAAAGGAAGAGCAGGAGGACGAGTTTCCATCGGCTGGAGTCGCTGTCAAGAGCGAAGACGAGGACGGAGGGCACAGTGGAGCACCGCAATCGGACGGCCTCTTGGCTCCACTTTCAGATGGTGACAATGCAACCTCGCACTCTTCCGACTATGACGATGATCGTGATAGACACTCGAACATGAGATGCCCGACGGACAACAAACGAGTCAAATGTTCTCTCTGTGATAAAAACTTTGACAGCAAGTCGGTGTTGAGAGTACATCTCGGAACACATACTGGAGAAAATCCTTTTGCCTGCTCAGTGTGCGGTCAAACATTCCATCATAGTGGCACGCGGCACACAAGAAGGCAACATGATGGCGATCAGCCCTTTTCCTGCTCAGACTGCGCGAAGCGAGTCTTTCAAAATGGAGACTTGGTCGGACACAGAAGAACACACACTGGAGAGAAACCTTTTGCGTGCTCAGACTGCGGTAAAAGATTCGCTCGGAAGGCAGGCTTAGGCAAGCACACTTGTGCGCAGGGTGGAGGGAAACCTTTTGCTTGCTCGCTCTGTGACAAGCGCTTCAATCGCAGGAGAGATTTGACCAAACACACCAGAACGCACACTGGAGAAAAACCTTTTGCCTGTTCCGTGTGTGACAAAAGATTCAACGAGAAGGGCGATTTGACAAGACACGCGAGACGACACACTGGCGAAAAACCGTTCCTCTGCTCAGTGTGCGGTAAGAGATTCTTGCTCAAAGCACAGTTCGCGACACACTTCCGAACGCACACTGGTGAAAAACCTTTTGCCTGCTCGCTCTGTGGTAAAACCTTCATTCAGAAAGGCGCCTTGAGAGCACACGTCAGAACACACACGGGAGAAAAACCTTTTGCATGCTCACTATGTGACAAGCGATTCTTTCGGAACGAAGATCTAACAATACACACTCGAAGACACACTGGAGAAAAACCTTGCGCGTGCTCAGTTTGTGGTAAAACCTTTGCTCGGAACTCGCAGCTATTAGCGCACATAAGAACGCACACCGGTGAAAGACCTTGCGCGTGCTCTGTGTGTGGCAAACGTTTCATTTTCCAGACAGCTCTACTTGCGCACGCGAGAACGCACACGGGAGAAAAACCATTTGCCTGCTCAATTTGTGGGAAGCAATTCTCCCAGAACTCAAACTTGACAAGGCACACCAAGACGCACACCGGAGAGAAACCATTCGGTTGCGGCGTGTGCGATCAAAAATTCTTTCGGAGGTATCTCCTGAGTCGGCATAAGTGCACTGGCCAGAAGGGCGGCGGTCAGTGAAGCTGTGGAAGAATCCGAGGCTGTGTCGAGAAAGTCCACGTCGCTCACCTTTCCGCCATCCCTCTTTTGCCTTTTGGCGAAAAAGGTCACGGGGTTAAGGAGAGATGAAAAGGATGCTTCTTTTCCCACATCGGAAAAGGACCAAGGCGGTTTCCCATTTTAAAGCGATTTTTGATTTGCCCCAGTAACGTGAGACAGTGCGAATGCATTTTGGAGGTTTGGGGGGCGGCTAATGCTTTTTGTTGCTGTCACACTTCTCCCCCACACTTGGGATCCAAAGATTTTTGTCAACAGAGTGACACCGACCAAAACAAGATGTAGCGATGAGATCAAAAGAAAACGTGACCCGGCGCCGCACGCCGGTGATGACAGACTTCAACTCAGACGGGCAGCCAATGGAGGTGAGCCTGCTGCCGCTCGGGACAACAAGGGCCGCGATGCAAACGCCCCGTTGCCGAATTATTGTGATGGCCAAAGAGGCCAAAGAAGCCAGTGCAACGTCAACATTGGACTAATTTTGCAATGAATTATATGAAGCATTCAAATGACAGTGTACAATCGCAATGCCTTGAAAAAAAAAGATCTGGGTATTAATGTGAAGGATCCCCAAAAGATATTTTTTTACCTGGAACCGGAGGTCCATATTGTTTGGTTCCACTCAGTATCCACTGTGAAAACCGAGTCAGGCGAGATATTGGGACCATTTGGTACGCCATCAATGTCAAAGCCTTGAAAAGATTTCTGCCGGATGAGATTCTCTCTTTTTGCCATGAATCGCCCACTGGGCAGTGTGTTTGTTTGTTATGTCTTTGGAGGGGAATAAATCCTGGAAAAACCTTTCTTTGATTTTTTTCGCCGGTTGGAGGTTTTCTCCTCACACATTTCAGTAATTTGTATTTTTGGATTTATATGGCATCACTTCAGAAAATCCCTGTTTTGAAGAAAAGCAATGAATGCTTGGTTATTTTCTCTGAAAAGACACAAACAATCGACCAGAAAGGTATTTCGAATGAATTTAATGACATGGTCATTGATAAAACAGTGTCGAATGACAGATAGGTAGATGGCACGCCATTGCGGATATCGTCGCCATCGTCCAGGCGGTGAGAGAGCAGATGAGCAAAGAGCCCTCGGCGAGACGGAGATGCGAGGACGGCGGCGCGGCGTGGGACCCGCCCGCCGCCGGACGCCGTCCAATGCCACACTCGCGCAGCCCAGGGAAGGCCGCGTCAGCGAGCGCTCACTCCTCCCTCGTTGCAACGGAGAAGGACCTCCAGGAGTGGATCTCATCCAGGGGCGCTTGGCGACACGCGCGCGCATGTCTGGCGACTGGACCGGGCCTCGGAAGGCAAAGCTCTCCGCGTCCTCGCTGTCCTCCACCCGAGCGGGGCGTCTCGCCCGGCGGGCTCTTGGGGGGCGTGGCGACGAGAGCCTGTGGGCCTGTGTGTGTGTGTGTGTGCCTGTGTGTGTGTGTGTGTGTGTGTGAGAGACATTGGGGAGGATTTGGAGGGTTTTCGCACCTGCGGGAAAACCTTCAAAGTGACAAATGTCGACCTCTGGTGGTCGGAGGCTGTAAGAAACGCTTCGCAAACCAGTCGGGTTCTTGCGTTTCAGCTTCCAGGCCTCTGCTCGCCCTTTCAGCCCCCAAGGTAGCAACCTTGGGGGCTGATTGCTCAAAGGTGCGGCTTGTTCAGCGACCGAGCGGCAAGAAAGAACGCTTGCAAATGAACCAACGGGGTCAACTCTATCTTGTGTCCAACTGAGAGGATGATCACGATTAGATTGATTTTGGGGGCCATTTATTCCCTTTTCCATTGTTTTAGCCCATTGTAACGATTTCTTTTTCGCAAAGCCAGCAGCGATTTAGGGAGTGGGTCATTCCACGACTGGAGTTGGGCTCAATATCCCTTCCGATCCAATACTCATCGGCTTTCAAGTGTGTGTGCTGCGTTCCTTTTTTTTTCCTCTCACCAAATTTAGCTTGAAACAATCTGTTGCTTTTCTCCGTCTTGACCTGTTTGACACATGCGTATCATGCAAATCTCATTTACTGTGAAAGCGGGGCGCAGGGGGGCATTGATTAAAAAAAAAAAAAAAAAGACGTCAATCCTATCATTTGTGCCCCCTTTGTTTGTCTGCTCCACACTTGGACGGGATCTGGCAGCTACTCGAACACGTCGAGATCTGCCGGGTCGGATCATCGATTCAAATAGTACACCTTCCACCTACATGCGAAAGAGCACACATCCAAATAGTTCCAAAATGCAAATCCTAACAACTGTTAGATGTCAAAGCGTTCAATCTGAATGTTAAATCGATGTGAATTTGGAACATTTCAAGTCTGAAGAACAATCTGCCCCAATTGGCGTGCAATGGCGAGGACCGGTGAGGGGCTACGACGTCTCCAGTTGCTTTCATTTTTATTGATGTGTTTTGGGGGGGAGTGGCGAACTGGAGAAGGGTGTGATCCGGTTTGCCAGCACACGCTCGTATTGCCGTGGGCTTACTTTTTTTTTCCTCTCACCAAATTTAGCTTGAAACAATCTGTTGCTTTTCTCTGTCTTGACCTGTCGGTTTGACACATGCTTATCATGCAAATCTCATTTACTGTGAAAGCGGGGCGCAGGGGGGCATTGATTAAAAAAAAAAAAAAAAAGACGTCAATCCTATCATTTGTGCCCCCTTTGTTTGTCTGCTCCACACTTGGACGGGATCTGGCAGCTACTCGAACACGTCGAGATCTGCCGGGTCGGATCATCGATTCAAATAGTACACCTTCCACCTACATGCGAAAGAGCACACATCCAAATAGTTCCAAAATGCAAATCCTAACAACTGTTAGATGTCAAAGCGTTCAATCTGAATGTTAAATCGATGTGAATTTGGAACATTTCAAGTCTGAAGAACAATCTGCCCCAATCGGCGTGCAATGGCGAGGACCGGTCAGGGGCTACAACGTCTCCAGCTGCTTTCATTTTTATTGATGTGTTTTGGGGGGGAGTGGCGAGCTGGGGAGGGGCGTGATCCAGTTTGCCAGCACACGCTCGTATTGTCGTGGGCTTTAATTGGCTCCGGTCTACAACAACACAATAACAAAA
>NW_017806060.1:773576-774905 GCF_001891065.2 Hippocampus comes | reverse complement strand
ATCTGGAAGAGAGGCGCCGTGTCGCTGCTGCTTCCTTCGTTGTCGTCTGCCACACAAGGAATTTGAACTTTTTGACGCATTCTGAATATCCATGAGTTAGTAAGCCCTGATATGAATTTGAGTGAACCCCCCCCCCCTCACCCTCCGCTTCTCAAATTTGAGAGAAGATATGGCTGAAAACTTATCCCAAAATGCTCCTCGTGCAACTTGGAATGTGAAATGATGTTTTAGTTTCTCGCTGAGTCCAGCTCCTCATAGCTGTGGCAGTCTACTGTGATGTGATCATTTGCCTATCGATCTAAACCTTTGTTTTCATGTGGAACTAGTTTCATGACTTGGACCCTCGTTGTAAAACGCAACGGCGAACGCTTGTTCGCCTGCGTGTGATGTCACGTCAGCTTGAACACGCAATGAACTGTAACGGGGATTACGGAATCTAACTACAAAACGCAGCGAACCGAAATCGGTTGTTTTAGTGGGCGAAAATAGGCCATTAAACTACAGTTGCGTTTGGAAATGTGGATGACGACAGTATATCGGCATAAAGACTTCAATATTTTTTCTTCTTCTGCCTTGTCCCTTCTTAAACGGATGCTCGTGAATCACAAGTTGTGATGTGGCTAAAATTGCGGTATTATGTAACATGGGTTCACGGTTGCGTACATGTTAGATGTGTGGTGCTGAAGCTTTGCTGATTATCCTTTGCCTGTGTTGTTACACGCCAGTGACAAACAATCAACATGGAAGCCAAGTCTTCTTTATCAGTGCTTTGCTGCCATCGTGTGGCATCTAAAGGCACCTACAAGCCTTTTTTGGAATTCTTCCGATCCAACCGATTATTCCATCGCATACTTGGATAACATTTGAGGAAGTGTTTTGGGGTTTTTTTTTTGTTAGTTTTTTTTACGGCTCTGAAAAACAATGAAAAATTTGTACTCATTCCGCGCAATTAATTGATGTTTCATTGTTTCTTGTCATGGCAACAAGGGCGTTGGTGGTGGTTGTTGTTGATGTTGTGGAAAACAAGTGTCCGCAAGTACGACACAGCAGAAATCCAATTAACAGCTCATCACACACGACTTATCTGACTGTCTGTCTTGGAGGTAATCCATTTAATGGCCGGCTAATCGCATCAACGGGGGTCATCTTCCTCGTCGCGTCCCGGTCGGCCCTGCGCACCCACCGACGACGATGCCTCCGATGGCGCCGGCCTTCTGGATGTGCCGGGCCTTCTCGGCGAACATGCACTGGCCCCTCTGCAGCAGAGCGATGTGGCCGCGCACGTACTCGTCGTTGGTGATCTCGCTGCAGCCGCTGTACGGCTCGGCG
>NW_017806060.1:725658-773250 GCF_001891065.2 Hippocampus comes | reverse complement strand
ATCGCCTGCATGAAGCGGACACCGTCCTCCGCCGCGATGGGGCTCACAGCCTGCGTGTGAAAGAAGTGACGGCAGAGAAAAGGTGTCTTCAGCAACGTAGCGTCACTTGGTCGATTTGAGTCAAGTGAAATAGGTTTGGTTTTTTTTTTTGCAGGGGTGCTGGAATGGAGTATAGTCAACGGTTGCTCTTTGTAGGTGATTAAGACCGAGCCCTGCCGAAATTGGCAAACATCTGTGAGTAATTCACGCCGATTCAAAAAGTGCAAAAGCACTTTCTGTCTCGCCCAGGCAAATGGCGAGGCGTGACATAGCACTCGTGGGCACTTTAAATGTCGAAAACGTAGTTTTGTTTTGTTTTGATTTTTAACACAGAGCCTCCAAAGATGACCACAGGCTTGTTTTGCGTTTACATATATCATAGTTGTATAAATAAATGATCTACAGTATATGTATTCCACTTTTGCCAGAAGACAAAAGCCATAAAGATTTTTTTTAAATTTGGCACCTATTTTTTTATTATTATTTTTATTGACTATTTTATTACTTTTTTGGAGCAAATTCAGTTAAAAAAAAAAACATGTCATCAACACTGTTTTGCGGTATACACAGGAAGCGCACGAACCTGTTTTCTGGGTTTGATCATGTGATCGTCCCCTTCTTGCAGGTTGCCTCTCCAACATGATTTGAGTTGTATTGATTATAATGAAATGAACATTATTATTATCAACTATTCTTTACGATTGTACGCATTAGGAACATTTAAACATTGCCTTTACAGTTCATAAAGGGTGTTAAGATGACATCATGACTCGAGCCTGAACTCGATTCAACCAGATTTGCACAGGAAACAACCTGACATCACCACCACCACCACCACCCCCAGCGAATCATCCCGATCCTTCGGAAAGACCGCGAGGCGAGTCCGCTTGACTTCCAAATTGCTGTAAATTCGCTAAGAAATGGCGCCCTTGGGAAATAACATGAATTCATCAAACCGTTGCCATCGCAAAAGCATGAACCCTTTCATGCACCAATAATGATAACCCGCAACCTGATAACATGATAAGCTGTCCGCTGTAGTGACCGCTGTCCCTGAAAGGGTTAACTTTTCCGAGGCGTGGCAAGTTACAGTTTTGTTACTGTTGGCATATCCTTCTGCGGTGACATCACCAAAAAAGCCAAAGAAAAAGAGTATCTCCTTTATCGGCTCACTGAACCAAAGTCTCACGAGACCTTGATGGTTTTCTTTGAAAATATGACTTCTGAGGCGCGCTTTCGACTTCTTCTCATCTTGAACATAATGTAACCCATTTATCAGTTTCTGGACTTATATAGCTTTTCTGTTGCATCAGCAGCTGAAATATTTTTCGGTTACTTCCAGCGCATGATTGATGTTTGTTTTCGCCTATCTCCATTTTGCCACGCGTTACGTGGGCGCCATAATTCCTTAATGAAATATGCCCAATTACCATACAGCATATGAATGATAATTGTGGAACAATGTAATGTCAATAGCCCACTGATTAATCCCTCCGAAGGCGGCCAAACGGCAGGCAAAGTAACTCGGTAAGCGATAAGCAATTTTCATTTGTTCTTAATTACAAAGGGGGCCCATTTTGCCGCCGACTTGATGAGATTCCCAAAGCCACTTCACCAGGCAGGGTTTTGACATCAACAGTTCGCTGTCTCTCTCTCTTTTTTTTTTTTTAATAACCTACAAATCCGTGATGTACTCGTTTCGACTACTTCTCACCGGTCCTCGTGGCTGCCCGTCCGCACGTCCTTCATGGCAGCGAACCCGCATGGGACCCGAGCAAAGCGGTTAAGGTTGTCCATGATGGTGCGACCCGCTTCAAGATAGTACGGGTCCCCTGTGGCCTAAGGCCAGAGAGAATCCGACATCATTTTAGGGTCAGTTTGTTTTTTTGTTTTTTTAAAGCAAATGATTACATTTTGCAAAGACGTCGCACATGCAAGTGAACCCAATTCGGCTGCACTTGGAAGGTAATAAGACATCTGCATTTACTTTTTTTTTTTCTTTTCTACCTTGTAAAGGAAATAGGTGCTCTCAGCAAACTCCGGCCTGAGTGGATGCTGGGCCCAGTGTACCCTGAAATCAGTCGTGAAGGCCTGCGGAGACGAAAGGGAGCGAGTCAGTGCAGCGTTGCGGCATTCTAAGTGGCACTTTAAGAGACTGGAGCGAGAATGAACCAAAGGCCTGAGGTTGTCTGTCAGGTGTATGAAAGGACGCATGAGGATTTCACGGTGGCGTTCCTTTCGGGGCTAGTTGTACGTGTCATTTTAGATTCGTCGTCTTGCAAAGCTACTAATGCATTTCATTGGAGGAGGCTCAACGGAAACATGCGTCAAAATAAATACGAGGGTTCAATTATGAGACAACAACAATTTGCTCCAAAAAGATCCATCAAAATTCAAATTACAGTAAATTAAAAAATAATAAGAATAAAATTAACCATATTAACATGTTGTCGATTAATGCAGTGGAGCTTCTGAAATCAAATGCTTAAAAAAAAAAAAAAACAACAGCAAACTTCAGCAAATCATAATTAACTCCACTGGGCTGCATGTGGAGGTATTCCATCATGTTTCTCGTTTGTTTAATTTTTTAATTTTTTTTTATCTTGATTTGCAAAAATGTGCAAATATGATTTGGGCAAACAAAACTGATTGTACCAAGCTGACTGTAATATGACAGCATCCAAAACATTCTGTATCTTTGAGGGCTGAGTAGATTTACTTTATTTTAGTTTTATGAACCAACAACAAATGAATTCATCTGCCATTCTTTCCTGTGATTTTGCGAGCGCAGTTTGACTTTTAATCCCTAGACCGCGCGTTGGCCGAAGTTAGCAAACATCTATTTTAAATGATTGACGTCCATGGCATTTGGCAGCGCTCGGTAACCATGAAGATACACCGGTTTGTCTCGTTCTTTAATTCGCAAAAAAACGACGCCTTCAGCGCGGATAAACTCTCAGCTAAAGCCCGACATGTACGCAACTCGGCTTTTGAATCCAACAGGTTTACCTCTGGTAGGAAGTTGTGTTTTTTGGTAACTTGATACAACATTTCATGAGTCTCAATGGCTGGACGGATGTCTCCCTTCAACACCTGGGGAAGAGGGGCGTGGGGGTATGAGTCAGTAGAACAAACGAGTGAAATGGCAAAAGAAAACAAATAAATTGATTCCACAATAATCCAATCGGACCTGCAGACCAGGGAAGAAAGCCAGCAGAGAGTCCATCCAAGTGCGAGCGGGAAGCAGAGGTTTGTGGATGTGAACGTCCAACAGCAGGGGAGGCTGGCTTATGTACTTCATGATGGATGCATAGTGCTGAGTGGGATGATAAAAAAAAGGGACACATTTGACAAACATGGGCAACATACGGCAATTCCTCAAAAAGTGGCTGTGCCACAATTAAGACAGCGGGAGAGTAATTCACTTTGGAAAAGTTAACACCTCCCTTTTCTCCTTCAGGACGACAAAAAAAAAAAAAAACTGTTCCAGCTGTAATCGTCTCACTTCATCTATTTTAACTAGTGCAGGGCTGTCAAACTCATTTTTGTTGCGGGCCACATTGAAGTGACCTTTTTCCTCGGAGGGCCATTATGACTGTGAAGGCATTTAAAGAAGTCAAGAATAATGGTTGATTCCACGATTGTTTAAGTTACTGTAATGAGGGGTTTGGAAACAAGAAAATGTTAACGATATCTCTCTTATTTATTACAAAGGAGAAGTTGAAATTTTGGTCCAGATTTTCGCAATCATTCGATTGGCTTTCGCGGGCCACATAAAATAATGTGCGGGCCAGATCTGGGCCCCGGGCCTTGAATTTGACACCTGTGCCTTATTGTGTCTATTGTCAGGCCAAAGCCTTGCCTATTTTTTTAAAAAAGTGACAAAAAAAGTGCTTTTTCGGACATTATGTGTCTTACAAACCTTTTTGATTGGGTCTTCCCCAAAAATTTCAAAACAAAAGCCAAACATTATTGTTTTTTTCCGCACCTCTAATTTCTACATTTTTTTGACGCAGGAATTTTCTAATATTTACTATTGTTACCTCCATAAAAATTCTACTAATGAACGCTCCCCCCCAACCCAGTTAAGTAATTAAACGCCGCTGACAATTATTTTGAGAAATGACGTACAGAAACAAACTAAGTAAGCACCCAAACTAGAACACATTGCAAACATGCAATATATTGAATTATCCTGTGCGTTATCCTGTTGCTATGCAACTGAGTGTGTGTCATGCATGCTCACAATATTGAAGCGCTGAAGAAACTGGTCATCTCCCAGAAGAACGTAGGCCTTGAGGAGGTATTCATAGTACGAGTCAATCCCTGCTCCAACGCCACTGTCTAGAAAACAAAGCGTGCATTCATCGTTGATGTGAGTCATCGCACAAAGGAAATTATTTTTTTTTTCAACTCCTCCGCCCTTTGCACAATCTAATCTTGCCATCTCGTATCCTTATTTCTGCCACCGGCTACTTCCCACCTCATCTACTACCCTGTGCGCCTCTCACCGCGGCGGACCCACTCTCCTGAGTGGATGTTGATGGTGGTTCCCACCAGATTGCTGTTCCTCTGCCTCTTCTCCCAAAGAAAGTCCAGGGCTCTCCGGGCATGTGCCTGCAAGCGCGAGAAAGGTTTTGCTCTTTTTTTTTTTTTTTTACAGAGAATAAAGAACGTGCCTGTGCCTGTGAGTAGTTTTATATTGTCCATGTGTTCATTCGCCCATCTATGGCATTTTGCATTGTTAGCATTACGCTACATTGACGATATTCTAAATACAGTATCCTCTTTGTTTGATGTTTAGTTAGACACTAAACATCAAATGAGAGAAGTGCAAACTTTTTTTTTTCCAGATAGTGCTCAGTATCTGCCATACTGCTCACTGGGAAAACTATTGTGTTGTCGCCCCGCCCCAAGGCTGGAATTCAGCATTACAGCAACTTAACCAAATCGCCACTTGGATAAGACGGAGGTAAGCGGCTAGATTTGCTGATGTGGGTCCCACCTCAAACACGGGATCCCCAGTGAAGCGACTTAAGGCAGCAAATTCCAGGATGATGGTTCCGGCGCATGCTGTGCAGGTGTCCGTTTCTGTGCCCGTCCGCGTCTCAGGACCCCTGACGCCGTATTTCAAGTTCACCTGTGGAAAAAAAAAAAAAAAAAGAATCTCAATATATTGCCTCCCCTCTAATTGGTGCAGTGCCTCAATTAAAATAAATCAATCAATAAAACGGCAGCTTATCAGTGGCAGCGTCAAAGCCGCTGCCCATTCTCACCCGGGGGTAAGGAAGGCCACTGCTGGTGTTGAACGCTGGCAGAAGTCGGAGGCCCAGGTCTTTGGCCATGTGCAGCAGCTCGTCTTGGTACCACCGCATGTGGTGTCCTTCTTCCTTCAGCATCAAAGCCATGGAGTGTCCACCCAACAGACCTCTGAACAGCATGAATAAAACACGTTCATGACAGTAAGAAATGACATACTGTGGTACCTTGACTTATCATTTTGTTTGACGAAAAGAAGAGATGTGCTGTTTATCTGTTGCCGCCCTCGAAAAACAAAACCAAACAAAATTTGAGGTGTTTTTCTTTTGAGTGCCATTGACGTGAAACGCCACCTACGTCAATTCTGGATGTTTTTACTCAGGTTTGATCATTTAACAGTGAAATGTAAAATAATAATAAACAACTACGGCCAGCAGATGGCAGTAGTGGATCTCGTTTGGATTAAATCACTGTGGGTCATGATGTGTCAGCTCCTGAAACATGGCCTACCCTTGAAAATGCAACCATTCCAAGCAGCATGTGACTGATCAGTGTTTGTCATTTTTAAAGCTACTAAAAAGAGTGTCACATAAAAGTGAAAAGATGACGAAAAAGATTATTTGGGGGTGGGGTGGCACTTGGCCAACTCAGGTTTGATCATTTAACAGTGAAATGTAAAAAAATAATAAACAACTATGGCCAGCAGATGGCAGTAGTGGCTCTTGTTTGGATTAAATCACTGTGGGTCATAATGTGTCAGCTCCTGAAACACGGCCTACCCTTGAAAATGCAACCATTCCAAGCAGCATGTGACTGATCAGTGTTTGTCATTTTTAAAGCTACTAAAAAGAGTGTCACATAAAAGTGAAAAGATGACGAAAAAGATTATTTGAATTTAGGAGCGATGTATGTACTTACATACGCAAACGGGTACATACATGGCAACATGCATGCGCATACACAACTAAATACTACTACTACTACTACTAAATAGCAGGCAAATAGCTTGTAGTTTGTCAAATGTAAAATTGTTTCACTGGTGAATATTTGTAAATACATTATTTTGCCATTAAAAGCACATTGTTGTTGGCATTATAGAAAAGGCTGCTCAGATGTTTGAGGCATCATGAAATATATCTTCACCAAAAAATAAATTCAGCATTTTTTTTGGGGGGGGGGGCACAATAACAATAAATTTCAAATCCAAACTCCAAATTTTTCTGGGGGGCACAATAACAATAAATTTCAAATCCAAACTACAAATTTTAAACACACCTTAGTAACAAAATGTAGGCTCTGAAAGGACAATTTTCCTTACCCGAGGACTCGAATGTTGGTTTCAAATACCGACACCACGATGTCATTGTCCAACCTGACGTCTGACAAGACTCTCCTGACTGCAGTCTCAAACTCCACCGTCTTGTTCAAAAGCTGGTGAAAAAAATAAAACAATACTTGGGTGTCAAAAGTCACCACAACAGACATATTGGCCACTGTTTAGTACGTGGTGCAAAAAAATAAAAAATATCGGGGATTATTTATTTGGGAGTCCTCATTCTTTTATCCCCGAGAAATTAAAAAAAACTGGTGCTCACCACAAGCGTATCCAGAGTGTCTATGAGGGTTAACGAGAACCTGCAGGAGATAAGTGTTCACCCATGAAAGAAAATGCATTGAAATACTGAAATAACAGAGCATCACTTTTTCAATAGTGTATCACTCACAATAATGCAACCCTGTTACTCATGCTATCACAAAAAAAAACTAAATTATTACTGTATTTAGAGTGCCGAGATTCTATTTCAATCCTACAAACCCAATTCCAATGAAGTTGCGGCCGTGTGTTGAACGTCAATAAAAACAGACAACAATGATTTGCAAATCATGTTCAACCTACGTTTCATTGAATACGCTACCAAGACAAGATATTTAATGTTCAAAGTTTATGAAGCAAATCATCACAAACTTAGAATTTTATGGCCGCAACATGGATTGTCGAATGACCCATATACAGTGAAACTCCTCTACAACGAAACCTACATGGGCAAAAATATTGTCAGTGTGCGTGCGTCAGCGCGAACATGTACACACGCGTGCGTCTTTTGGCTTCAACCAATCAGTGCTGACGCAACGGTTACACATCAAAGTGCTTTGATCTACGACAACAGCTAAGCTAGCCTAGCCACGACAACAGCTAGGTTAGTTAGTTGAGACGACACGACGCTCGAGGTTGGATGGACACGCTCTCCATCAATCTGTATGTTTCTCCTCTTCCTTTCTTTCCTTTTTCTGTCCAAATATATATTTTTCTACTACAATAGTAGCCTCGTCCACGACGTCTTTTTTCGTCCCACCAGGGTTTAGCCAGTGTGTTTATAAAGAGATCAAAATCTCTTTATACACATGCGCAGTAGTCCAGGAAGTATTTGTTATTGTTAGTTTCAGACGCAGTAAGAACGTTGCATTGCTAAAATGGCTAAAAAAACGGACCTTTGGATGTCAAGCAGCTAAGACAAGAAGAGCTGACGCTGAAAGAGAGGGTAAAAGTGATCAAAATGAAAGACGGAGGAAGCAAAATAAAAGACATTATCCAAGAAATTGATGGACGTGAAAGTGAATGCTGATCGTAAATTTCGCAATTTCTTTCCCTTTTTTTCTTTCTACACTGACTATATGAAGTGTCACATAAGTGGATGCTCATACTTATGCACTATTGGAATAAAAATAGAGTACACATATGTTTGTGTGTGCATGTACACAACACAATACGTTTGTGTGTGTGTTTACATCTGAGATCAAATTTGCTACAGTGAAAAACCCCCTGTTGTGAAAAATTTCTTGCTGCAAACATGATTTCGTTGTAGAGGAGTTTCACTGTACTGCATTTTTTTTTCTTTAGTTCTTACTTTCCGAGCGCATCGTCCACGTCGCCCCGACTGGGTTCCAGTCCTCGTACTCTTCCTCTGCATGTTAGCGGCATCAGCTCATCGGCTGGGTAAGCATGGTCCTTTGGGAAAATTGACAATCACGTTACGTGTGCTCATGTACATTTGCAGTAATAGTTTTTCACAAAGGAAAAAATGAATAGGTTCTGTTCAAGTCATTTTTTAAAATACTGTACATCACATTGTGATTGTGTGCGCCACATCCAGTCTTGTCAAAAGTAGAAAGACACTATTTTCCTTTTGGTCAATGCCAAAGAACCAATCGAAAGACGATGTTGGACATGTCACACTATGTGGCAAGACCAACAAAAATTCTGACATGCCAGACTTTCGTCGTCGTGGTCGTGAAGCGTCCCAGACGCCTCGGGGCCAATCGTAGAGTAAGTCACACTCCACAGGCTACGATGTGTCAAGACCACTCAAAATCTACGTTTGTCTGTGACATGTCTGTCGGCTCAAAATCAGACTACATTCGTGTCGTCTGACGTCCAGACTGACAGTGACTGAGATAGGAATTTTTGTTTTGACATCTGAGGAATTAAAAGCGATGACTTACCATGTAATTCTGGTACGCGTGGTCGAACATCTCTACCACTTGGTTCCTTTTTGGAGGAAAGAACAGATGTGCATCATGAGGGAGAGGTGCTGATTTCTAAATCAGCTGTATATACACAGCACTTTTAAATCATACTTTTTCTTGCACTCACCTCAACTTGAGTTTCTCGTCCCGTGACATGGCACGTCCCAGGCTACATGACGCCGCCAGCAGCAACAAGACAAACAGTGTCGATGGCATTGTGGCTCAATGAGCAGCAAGGTACACAACTTCACTTTGATTCTCGATTAGTCTCTTGAAGTTTTGTTACAATAGCAGCTAGAAACTACAACTACTACACAGTGAAGAGTCGGCCACTTGCATGCCATCTCCCTAGTCAGTAAATGACTAACAACAATGTTGTATATTTGCCATTTCACTGGTTACAGGTGACACTTGTTTGCTTTTCCATGCTGTCACCCGGATCTACTGGAAGGAGGATGTGAGACACGTAGCCCAAATACAAGGCCTTATATGATTTTATTTGGTAATTTATTCATTAACTGTACGCTTCATTGCTTGGCCAATTTGCGTGTCAAGTAATTAAAATCCACTGACACTTACACGAAACCAAAAGCTTGAGTTGCTGCACAGTGATATTCAAAAGGCCCACCTTCCATTTATTAAATGAGGGCAAATAACTGAAGTCCTTGACAATGAGTTCTCCATAGCGCTTTCAACCGCCATTAACCTACCAGTCTATCGTAAATGTTAATAATTGCCAGATCTTGACGAACTAGTTTTCGTCATCGCAGTCCAAAGAGTTGTGCACTTGCCATATTTGAATTTGCCCAGTTAGCTTGTCGCTAGCTGGTATGCTAATTAGCCGCGGACAACGCAAAAGAAAACGTCACCAAAAAAAAAAAAATAAAAAAAGTTGAAAATATTCCAATTGGAGAAACGAGGACACCGATGGCGTCAGGTTTAAAGTCCGTTGAGGTGAAGTAAGAAACTGGATTTCAAACTAGCCATCTTCTGTTGCTTTTCTTCCTTTAGGTTAGCCTGCTGCCATCTTAAAAAGGCTCGACAACATCCGCTTCCTGATAGGTGTTTACCCGAGTTATGACTCTCAGGTTAAAATCGTGAACATTTTCCTTACAAATAACGAGGCGAAAGTAAACGTCATTTTATTTATGTATGTAATTATTATTGAATGATTTTCTTCAAAAACGGGATCGTTCTTCTCGATTTCCATCGGCATGTACAAAGAACCGATGGCTGTCAAATCACCTAATACGATGCCTTCAATGTCACTCCCAAAAAATCTGAAATAAAAGGTACGACAACCTTGTTCATATACAGGATGTTGTTTTCATGTCACAAAGCGAGGCCTTTGTTCTAAATATATATACCCACAGTTTCCACTCAATTAAACTTTTATACCCGAAGAATGTAAAATGTAATGCAAACAAACAGTCTTGCTACTATTTACAGTGGACATCCATTCTTGCTATTTCCGGTTTAACTTAAATGCCGCTCGGCCCGCCCCTAAATCGACGCTAAGTACATTTGAAATGAAAATTAAAGAAGGAAAAAATTTATTTAACTGCGTCACGTTATATGTGATAACCACGCGCAATTGGATTATACCTGATGTTTGTATCGTGTTTTGTTTAAGTTTTACGAATCAAAACTCCATTTCCCACAAAGGTTGCGGTCACTTGACGCGTTCACGTGAGAGAGTACGTCAACAAACTTCCGAGTCAAACATTAACCATGACCATAATCCGCACCCGGTTTCCTCCAAAGTGCAGTACGTACTTGATTCACACTGGCAGGGGAAAGAGCGAGTTGTAACAGGTAGGTAGTATCTGGCACTTGCAAAAATAGATTTACACTTTTCGATCCCGTGTACAGCAAACATGCATGCTCCTTTTCGTTTACGTTGCCAATGGCGGTTTTAAACGCTTGGATTTTGTACTTCACCGCCAGTGGTTTTAAGGGTCGTATCGGAGTTTTACGTTATATTCACATACTTTTTAGATTTACCTGTAAGTTGTTTTGTAAAACATTACTGCAAAAAAAATCCAGTTATTGTCCAATTGTATATTATTTTTTTCATAACTTGGCTGCTGTGAATTGGGAATTTCTCCATTGCGAGCAGAATAAAGGTTTTCTTATCTTATCTTAAAATTGCTTTTCATTTTTGTACGTTATCGTAGACCAGTCAACTATGACGCAATGTGCCGGGAAGAAATTGACTGGCCTGGTTGCGGCCACATTCACTCCATTCACCTCCCAAGGGTATGTATTTTGAAAAAACAAAAAAAAACATTTTATAAATAAGTGCCACAGAATTCACAATACAGTTCCCATTTTTTTATTCCAGGTATAAGTCAGAAGAAGTACATGAGGCCAGCAGCTTTTGGCAGTTTAGTTTTTGTTAACAAATCATTCTCCTGCCCAGGGGCGATTCGAACATCAGAACTTTAGGAGTGCTGATAATTTTGGCGCCGGAGCACATCCTATTGGGGGACATTTAGTCAGCAGGGGTGATTGGAGGAGTTCATTGTTTCATTGATCATTTCATGTTTTATTGTTTTTCAAGCATTTATTCTGTTTTGAGTGACTTGCCATGAATAGTTTAAATTGTTCTACAAATTGGAAGAGGGTAATAACCATAAATCCTCTCAAAATGCCTCTAACAGAAAAACTATTCGCTGCTCCACAGTTAATTGGTGAGCCATGGGAAAAGGTGGAAAGCTTTCAAAATGCTGATCGCCTCACATCTGTCGCTCCACAGTTAATTGGTGAGCCATGGGAAAAGGTGCAAAGCTGAAACTTTCAAAATGCTGATGGCCTCACATCTGTAACGCATAATACCTGAAACCAAATAGACAAAGGACGTGATAGACAAAGGACGTGGATTGTGATTATTGGGCCACTTTGTATGTTTCATGGTACGATACAGTCAGATGACAAAACTACAGGGTGGGGGGGGGGGGAAATAGACGAATAAGCAAGTCTAGAAAGAGGATGTGAGCACTCACATTTTCAGTCCAAGAGAGAAGTTGCTCTTGTTTTTTCAGAGTGGTTCATGTGTGGTAATAGACTCAAAAACAGCAGATGAGGGGACCCTGTTAATTTGTCTCCCACCTGTATCCGCAAATCGACGCCATCTTGTACATGTCATTTTGCTAAATGTGTATGCATATGTGTGCGACATTTGTTTTCCCATAACAGTGAAGTCAACCTATCAGAGATTGGACCTTATATTGACTACTTGAAAGAGAAGCAAGGTGTAAATAGCATTTTTGGTAAGTTGATACATAAATTATTCATTTCAGGACCTGTCTGGTGTGTGTACTTGTTCCCGCCTCAATCGAACATTTTGTCTCATCTCCGTAACCACATTAGCATAACCTGTTTTCTTAGTTTGTCAAATTCGTTCCTTTAAGTCTTTTCAAAGCAACCGGCCAAACGTGCATTTGGTACCCAGGGCCTCAGTGGGGACTTGTTCCACTCGTTCATACCACCACTATCACGTCAGTAAGTAAAGTTAATTTTTCTTTCGGTAAGTCTGGCAAAACTGCTTGTATCTCAAGGCACCACTGTAGTCATGGTTTCTATAACAGCGATGTGATAGTGGTGGCATCAAGAATCAGATAAGTCTCCTCTAAAAGTAACAAATGCACGGCCCGCCTCAGCCCAAAAGGAAACATTAACAGTCATGTTGGAATCAAATATCCTGCCCTGAACAGGACCACTCATCGTTTTCTTCTGGGTCAAATTCTGTGGTTCCTCTTTAGCATCACGTGGTCCGAAACTTGTTTGTGTCTTTGTTGCTGGGGGTGACCCTGTTGCATAATATGGCGTGCAAGGACAAGAATGGAGTGCAGTTAACAAATAAAATGGCTGAGATGTATGAAAGTAAAAATAAGGACTCCAAATATTTGCTTAAGTGCAAGTTTTCAGTGAAAAAAAATTCTCAAGTAAAGAGTAAGTGGTGAGTAACTAATGACATTTTTTTAAATACTGCATCAATGTTAAATAATCCCATTAGGAAAAAAATATTTAATTTGATGACATTGCACTATGACGTGGCTTCACCCGCACGATTCAGCAATGCCTCCCTCTCAGTCTAATTTGAAAACTATTGATTGATTTTATTAATCAGTTTTAAGTTTGTTTTATGTCTGATTGTTACTTTATATGCAGCACTATGTATTCACCTATGGTTGTTTTTTTATCAGAGCATTACATTTTGCAGACGAGACCCCTTGTATGTTTCTCAACCTCCCAAGTGTGGTTATTGTGGGCCGAAATGCCGCGATTGTTCGGCAGACACACATGACTTACTGCTTCCTGGTGAGCTGGCGATTGTTTGTCAGGTCACTATAGATTTCTGCTGCTGTTTCACACATTCTGAGTCACTTTGAGGCCGCTATCACGTGGCGCGTCCGTCTGGTGACTCAGAGATTGCGCAAGCAACAAGGAATCCCTGTTGCTTAAAAATGCAGGTAGACAGGAGAATGGAGTTCAGTGTAATGGAGCAATTCGCAAAAACACTCCAGGAAAAGTAAAAACGACATTGCATTCAAACTACTCAGACATGTAGTTACCCCAAAATTTACTCCTGAAAATAAACGTAAAAGAGCAAATGTAGGTCGTTGCGACGCGTCTCTGGTTGATGGTTAATTAGTTTCGGGGCGCCCTCTAGTGGTAAAGCAGGTGCATAGTTCACTTGGGCTAGTTTACGTATCCATACTCCATGTAAATTACTGTCGGTTCACCGTATTGTTCAATTTGTCGTGCTCTTTTTCTTTGTCGGCGATATTTGGCGACAATGTTTGGTTTTCACCCTCTCTATCTCTCAACTTTTACCTGTTGAGATGCGCTCTCGTAATCCCGCATTAGCCTGTAAAAATAACAAGACCGTACTTGTTCGCAGTCAACGGCACCACCGGAGAGGGAATGTCTCTCAGCGTGGACGAGAGGAAGTTACTGGCCGAGGACTGGTGTCGGAAAGCCAAGGGAAAGTAAGTCTTGCCCCCCACCCCAGCCCGACAGTTTCCTTTGCAATACTGTAATACATTCTACCTTTGTGGCGCCCACCACCACTAGTCGAGGAGAATCTAGACATCATATAGCAAAAAAATGTTTCCTTTGAGTTCCCCCTTTTTAATTTAAAACATTAAACCGGAGTCAGACAGACCTTTGTCCAAAAAAACGTCACTACTGTACGAGAAATATAAGGTTTATTTATTCATTTCATTGCTACTCTGTATTCAATCTCATACACATATTGAAGCAAAACAACAGTTAAGTCTTTTTTTTTCGTACAGAATGGAGCAGGTGATTGTGCACGTTGGCTGCACCAGTCTCAAAGATTCCCAAGAGCTAGTGAGTTCCTCTTTTCCGTGTTCGTGATAACGGCATGCGTGGAAAAAAATAATCCCAACTCGGTCACATGTGAGATCATTGCAGAGGAGATCATTTGCAGATTTTTCTCTCTCTTGGTGACGTTGTAACAAATACTTAAAAGTATTGTCAAACACTCAAATGTTTGTAATTCATATCTTTAGTTTTGTAAGTATCAAGGGACCAAAAAGTATATATTTGTTAAATCGTTATGCACATTTTAACTATAGAGCCAATTGTGTTCTTCAATATATCAGAATTGGGATGGACCTCCAAAAAAAAAAACCACACCAGCACTATCATGTCGGAATTATAGAAACCTTCAATTCTTTACAAAAAGGCAACGCGACAGCATGCAACTGTGCCATCTTCATCATCTAGACCAGGCCATTAAACGCGTACATAAGAGAACCACGTGGCTTTGTGTGAGGAAAGCAAACAAATGCTAACACATCACATCACAACACGCCAATCCAGCAATATTTGAAGACGAGTTGTGGAGCAACACATGGAGCTGGATAGTAATGCTCGCAGGCATATTTTCTTTATCCCCTGTGAAGAGCGACCAATATTACCGCAGCTTACTGAGGAGTGACGGTCTCAACGCATATCCATATGTGTGTATTATACTGCCCCCAACTGGCATGCATCAGAAGGGCTGAAAAAAAAAATCTGAACATCCACAATCATTTAGTGGGAGCAGTGCAGCCAAGAGAAATCCCAAGAGTTTCGTATTGTAAATACAGAACACTGCTTGTGATGATTTGTTCAGGCTCGCCACGCGGTGGGAATCGGAGCTGACGGGATAGCAGTCATTGCTCCCTCCTTCTTCAAACCTCGCTCTGCAGGTACGCGTGGCTTTTATGCAGAGAAACCGTATTCAAGTGCGGTTGCACGTGAAAAGTCAACTGGGATGTGCACAATCGTTTTCCCTACTCAGAGTCGGTGAGGGCATACCTCCAGACGGTTGCCGACGTGGCCCCGAATGTGCCCTTCTACTACTACCACCTTCCAGCTCTTACTGGTGTTAATGGTGAGTCTTGTTGTATTGCGGATGCAGTTGTCAAAAAAAGTTTAGGATGGTGGGCTTTGGGGTGGATTTGGAGGAGGAATTCACAATCCAATAATCCATTTTCCAGATGATGTTTTCCTTGAATGTGTCACGTCTTCTCTCAGTGCCAGCGAGCGATTTGCTGGAAGGCATCGAGACGCTCATTCCTTCATTCCGAGGTGTGAAATTCTCCGGGAGCAACCTGATGGACTTGGGCCAGTGCATCAGCCGCATTCAGCCCCACTGGTCCATCCTGTACGGTGTGGACGAGGTCCGCTGCGCTCACGCCGCATGACCGCACCTCCGCCTCCCTTTTGGCTTCTCACCTTCTCTTGTCCTGTCACGTAGCAACTGTTGGCGGCCCTCGCGTTGGGAGCCCACGGAGCAGTTGGCAGGTCAGCTTTTTTCCACCCTATGCCACTCACCCACAAAGTTGGACAGATTGGGATTTCCTCTGACATTGAGGACGAACTTGAAATGCCCTTCAACCTTTACCGCTCAACTTAATGTTCGACGATCGCACACGTGCAACTTTCACATACACACGAAGTAATACTCACATGCATGAATATATTCTTTATCCTCTGCCCAAAGCATTTACTTTCACTATGGCTTGCTGAGTAGTTGTGACTGTCATGTTTTGTTTGTTATGCACGCACGCACGCACGCACGCACGCACGCACACACACACACACACACACACACACACACACACACACACACACACACACACACACACACACACAGTATATGTTATACTGCCCCTGGTGGCCAAAGGCGCACACCACAAGGATCGGCACAATGTTTTGAAGCATGAAATGAGCAGGCACAAACTCTTAAATTATATGCATTCTATTATTTTTGTTGTCACTTTTTTTTTATAAAGTACAATAGAGTGCTTATTGTGAACAATTTTTTTTTACAAATGTTGGGGGGTGGTTGTGAGGGCTAAAACTGATTCATGGCATTTTAATGGGGAAAGATTTGAGATACAATGTGAAAATTGCATTCTACTCCATTGCGATGTCAAATTTGAATGTGTTAATTGTTCAGTCTGAATTCACATTCATTCAATTGCTGTACTTGCAGTACGTACAACTACCTGGGAAGTCACATGAACAAGCTGTTGTCTGAGTTTGACAGTGGAAACCTTGTGCAGGCCAGGAACCTTCAGGTACAGGTTTTGTGTGTGTCTGTGTGTGTTTGTTTTCCTTCTTCCATCCAGTCATGGTTCTCAAAATGTCCGTCCATATCACTCATGCACTCTTTGTCCTATTTTTGCAGTTCAAGATGCAAGAGCTCATCAACCATGCTGTCAAAGTTGGTCAGTGGATTATTATTATTTGTTTTGAACCGTTCGCTTACTCTTATGCCCCTTCTGGGGAAGGAGAGCAAGAGGCATTTTATGGAGGTTCACTGTACACATACCTGAAAACTAAAACCGGTCATGGGCATGTTATCAAGAAACCTTTCAACCACTTTTTAATTGTTTGGCATCTTTATTTATAAATATCGGTTGAAGTAAAATGTTTCATTAAATTTTTTTTAATGTAATTAAAAAAAAAAAAACTGACAACATACCGTAACTCCCGAACACAAATGTCATTGCGAGCATTTGTTTGCCAAAAAAGCAAAAATGGTCAAAATACAAAAATGATCAAGCGAGTTTTTTTTTTCTTCTTTTTTCCTCAATTTTTATCCGTAGCAGTCTGTCTCCTTGAAATTTCTCTCTGGTGATTGTCAGGATTCGACGTGGGTGTGAATAAGCAGCTGATGAACGAAGTGTCAGGCCTGCAGCTGGGCCCTCCACGTCTCCCCATCCTGCCGTGTCCTCAAAGCCACGCCATAGCCATCAAGCAGAAGTACCAGCACCTCTTCTCCGTACACTGACGTCGCCGCAGCACTCCCGCCACTCAGCATTCAACTACCGTTTCCGTCTTTAAAGAAACCTTTGTTTTATGCTCGTACCATTATTGGAATAATCAAGGGATTGCTTTGACTCTATTAATTGCAATTGTATATTTCTCATGTACTTTTATTGGATGGTCATCTTCCAACATGGATGTTTGTCATTCGATTCATGTTCAATTTGTTGACTGTATGAATGTGTGATTGCTTTGCTCCACTGCCTGTGTGAAAAAATGCACGTCGCAGCATAAACAAGCAGCTATGGAAAGCCATTTAGGGATTTATTGGATGTTCTTGATATCCAGGTACTGTAACGAGAGCTGCGACGAGCTATCAAGGGCCCTTGTAGCCCTGCCCTCACTGAGGTACTGGCACTCCAAAATGATTATTTTTTTTATTTTTATTTTTTTTAATGGCACAATACTAACATGGATTTGTTTGTGCCAGGCCTGTTCAATGAATTTTCATACATGTTTAGACCGTCATCCGTGTTCCCTTCCGAAGTGTTCTTCTTTCTCCCCGTTACTGGATTTTGAGTTTTTTCTTTACCCGGTTGCGGGCTTGGATCTTGTGACGTTGCCAATCTTTGTCAACTGTGGGCCTGTGAATGCCTTTGAGATTGTTCTGTGAGTAAGGGCTACATAAATAAAATTTTGCTTGATTTAATTTTGCTCTTGCTTTTGCTGGAGACGTGAAGTCCTGTTTCGCTTTGGTTGGTAACAGACAAACAAAATTAATCTGTCAAACACTATACGCAGCTGCACATGTGCATAAAAGACGGGTCAACAGCAAATTTGAATCAGATAGGGCTTTTTTTTTTGGGTCCCTAAATGCATTTTTGACGCCAATTTTCAAAATCTGTTTTTTTTCCCTAGCACATAATCTTTTTGAGCTATTAGTGCAGCCCTCACATTTTTTGCTGTATCATTGGTATCGATTTATGGTCTCAGGTTCATTGCAGCTCAAGTTACAGCAGATTTTGTTGTCAGAACAAGTCATCAGAATTTGCAGCACCAGTATAGACACGCCCTCTGCCGAAAAGTCACAAGATTCTGAATTAAGTAGGATAGTATGAAACTTATCTGACAAAATTTTATTCAGTCAACATCTTCGGTGAAGTACTACACAACCAAATGTTACAAAAATATTTCTTATCGCCACTAGGCGGCGGTACATATCTGACAAAATATTGTCATGTTGACATCTTCAGTCCGGAAGCATTCAACCTTTAGGCGCCAAAGCAGTAAAATTGCAAAAAAAGCGACTTTTACAATATGCCTTTCTCTCGAACAATTTTCAGGCTAAAACCATTTTAAGTGTCAACCTGAATGTTTTATTGAAATTTTTTTTTGGACGGAACGGTTTTCAGAATGCAAAAGGATCCGGCTGGCGACGTTACCGGAAGTCTTACGTTGACGGACACGAAGGCTGCGGTGACGCGCTTCCGGCCAGCTCAGCGTCGTCACGTCATCCGTCCTGGTGGTCCGGGTCCTCCTTTTCCCCAATCGGACCCCCTTCCAGGCTGTCAAAATCAACGAAACCCGAAAGGTCGCGTGGCTTCAGCGGACAAGATGGTGCTGCTGACGATGATCGCCCGGCTGGCCGACGGCCTGCCGTTGGCCGCTTCGATGCAGGAGGACGAGCAGGTTCGACACGCCACTTTCCGATCCAACTGGGTTCCGTCTCGTTTGTGTGTCTTGAGCGTACGCAAAACGCCTCCGCGGTTTCGTCCGGTTCAAGTGGGAGCTCCGTTATTTCCACGTGTGCAGGTCGGACACCGTTTAAAAGTCCTCCAGCTGCAGGCCTGTGCAGTGGACAAGTGGCTTGTTTATTTACATCGCGTCACTGCGACCTGATTTCTGTCAGAATCATTTTATTTTGACCAACATCAAATATGACAGAATCCATAATTAGGATTTGTGGGAGAAGACATTGCCCGGAATGTGTTCCACCCAATCAATTGATTTTTTTTTTTTAGTTACCTGCAGTCAGGTGATATTGTGGATGAATGTTTCACGATTGCTTTTATCATGTAATAACATTAATAATAACAACACTGCTGCTAATAATAACTAATCATTATGATTAATTTGGATATAATTGAACAAGTTTAAACATTGTACAACAAATAGTGTACAATTGTATTTATCACATTCTAGATTTTTACCAGCTTTTTCTCCACTTGACTTGATGCGTACATGATTGTTGAATCATCTGGAAATGCTCTTATATATTTCCATTATGTGATGAAGCAAATAATTAAAAGCATGTTCTCAGGGAAGTACCACGCACTAATATAAAACGTAAGCTCCTTTGAAAAACTATTCCTTGCCTTCTTCCATGACGACAATCAAACTGTGTCATCCTGTGTGATATTTGAATTCATACGCTGAAATTGAAGTCTAACATTTTCTCCTTGCTCTCTCGTTTGCTATCAACAAAGGGAAGCGAAAAGGTTTGTTGTTGCTCTTCAGTGCACCTTGTGTCCTTGCATCCTTTTTGTGTTGATGTGCTACGATGCCTTTAAGAACACTCCGAAAGACCAAAAGGCAGATTGTGAACTATTTATGATGGTTAAAGATAACCTACATCCGTTCAAGAGCTCAAGATAAAATGTAGTAAAGGGCCTGGGATCGGGTCAGCCCAATCCTTTGTGACATCGTTTTGAAAGATTGCATATTACACTGAAACGCTGAGTCATGCCAATAATGGGATGTAAGCAGCGTGTACGCATACAGTCCCGTTTCTGTGCTGCGTTCAAGGACACGATGACAGACAAGTGCAGCAAAACAATGTAATAAAAGGTACTACACGGCACGCGCGTGTACTACTATAGCACAGTGTACTATTTGTTTATGCACTGCACAAGTGTTCACCTCCAGTCCTCGAGCGTCGCTATTTTGCATGTTTTAGATGTTTCCACTCCCCCATCACACCCGATTGGAATGATCAATTTCAAACATAAAAGCATATCGGCCCTCAAGAAGCGGAGTTTAACAGCTATGAGATATTGCGACCGTGACGCGTTCAAGGACGCTCCGACAGACAAATTCTGCACAACAATGTGATAAAAGTAGCACCCCCATAAAAACATAAACCTACTTGTTCATGTGCCGCTACAGTGATGTGTTCAAGGATGCTAAGACATACCGAGTGCTCGGAACACAATAGCCCCCCCAGCATACACACCAGGACTAACAAACAAGTAGCGCACATGGCACATTTCAATTCGTGTCGACGTAGCTACTGTGATGCGTTCGAGGCCTCCCCCCCACAAGCACGCCTATGCGCTGTGTGTTGCAGTTGGGCCGGGACCTGCAGCAGTACCAGAGTCAAGCCAAGCAGCTCTTCAGAAAACTCAACGAGCAGAGCCCCACGCGCTGCACCTTAGAAGCCGGCTCCATGTCCTTCCAGTGAGGCGCCGCCAAGATAAAATGAACAGTATCCCAAGTAGTTGTACTTGGTTACATGCCAGTGCGGTCATTTACGTTACATGACGGCTCTCTCGTTTTGCACGCAGCTACGTCCTGGAGAGGGGCGTGTGCTACTTGGTCCTGTGCGAAGCCAGCTTCCCCAAAAAGCTGGCCTTCGCCTACCTGGAGGACCTGCAGGCCGAGTTCCACGAGCAGCACGGCAAGAAGGTGCCCACCGTCTCCCGGCCGTACTCCTTCATCGAGTTCGGTAAGCGCTGTACCGAGAACTGTACCGACAGTGTTTCTGGCACAAGCCACTAGAGGGCGCCTGCGAACAACTGTTTGTAACGGAACGTCCTGTCCTGCGTGCGTCCGCAGACACGTACATCCAAAAGACCAAGAAGGCCTACATTGACAGCCGGGCCCGGCGGAACCTGGGCAGCATCAACACGGAGCTGCAAGATGTGCAGAGGATCATGGTGGCCAACATTGAAGAGGTGCTCCAGAGAGGGGAGGCGCTCTCCGGTAAGTCGACCGCTCAGATTTTGTGCGCCACAGGCAAGCACTTAAGTTGCGCACCACTAAGACTATATTCACATGTTGATACACAAACACTAGTTACCTGGGGAAAAAGTAACTCTCACTTTAATGACTTCATTTTAAAAGTAACTTGGTTACCGGTTACTTTGTTTTAAAAGTAACTAAGTCAGATCTGCTTTCAGCAGATGCCGAGAACCCCGCTGGACATACATACAAATGGCGACTGGTTTTGCCAATACTTTGTTGGAAGGGCATTTTTAAACAGTAATGGTTAAGGATAAAGTTTTTCTTAAAAATATTGACCTGACATCACCACGTTCATTTCATATTCACGTCATTTCCACAAATCCATAACGGTATTCGTTGGTGTGCTTGTTGACTCACCAGTCCAAGTTGCACTGCAGCGGCGACTTGTTTTTTTTTTCTTCCATGCAGTCCAGCACAAAGAATCATCCCAGATCCTGAGTCACTTTGTTGTTGATTTATTAATAGCAAAAATAAGCACAAATCATGAGTAACATTTCCGTGATCTGCCCTTCATAGTCCAAATCTGTCTTGTCACTCCCACTCGTGTATGTCTGAGCCTGCACACAGGTGTCCTAAATCAACTCCCAATGACTGCAGTCAGGTGCCCCAACCCAAAAAGGAGGGGCAACAAAAAAACCACAAACCAGATTCCCGATCCCGAATGCATGTACCAAAATTCTATTCTCAAACAATTTGACCCTTCAAATTATGTTCTACGTCGATTAACTATTCAATTAATAAACAAAAAATTATTTTGGCCTCGGTAAGCCACAGTGATGAGTTGCTCTTCGCAGAGGATAAATAATATGGATGCGAGCACTGCTCATTGTTGCTCAGAATCCGTTGTTTTAAGGGTTACAATTACTACGACGACATCATGTTATCAAGTGCTTTAACTGTGCTTTGTCCCCGCCCCGTCCCCTCTCCTCTCCTCCCCCAGCATTGGACTCCAAGGCCAGCAACTTGTCCAGCCTGTCCAAGAAGTACCGCAGCGACGCCAAGTACCTGAACACACGCTCCACATACGCCAAGCTGGCAGCCGGCGGCGTTTTCTTCATTATGCTCATCGTCTACGTGCGCTTCTGGTGGCTCTGAGAAGGCAGGACAGTGCTGTCGTCAATATCCACACACGCAAAAAAAAACAAACAAACAAAAAAAAAACCTTACCCTCGAATAAGACTAAGACAACAGCTCTTTTCCAGAACTACAAAATAAAGCATGATATGGTTTTGAGATGAGTGGCCCCGCGTTGGGAAAGTCAACGCGTGGGTGTCTTGAAGGGGCAACCGTGTGCAAAAAAAAAAAAGAAAAAAAAAGAGAGGGTAGACCATGGGGGGCTTCTGTTGTAAGTTTCCCCAAACCTGGCAAATGCTGCTTATGATCTTTAATACCGTATAGTTTACACCAAAGTGGGTTTTGGGACTCATTGATGATTGAGTCATTAAAAACTCTCCCGGTGACACCATTTATTTGAGACGTTTTTGTATTTTGGAAGATTTCGCCTCACACTGTAGTAGGACACGGCTATATCGTAATCCCCCCCTCCCCCCTCCCCGCACACTACATTTCTGCTCCGTTTTATCTTGTACAAAGTTTACTCATGTGAATTTCCAAGTCAGTCCAGGTAGAGGCGGTTGAGTCGCAGGCTGCTTTTCTCTTCCGTCTGCTGTCTTGTGAATAAAATAAAAAAAAAAAATGTTAGCACAACGCACAGATGCTTGGACTCCAGTTTTTGTGAAAAATGCAATGGTCTTTAGGTACCCACACATAACATTTAACACACTCATGCACGCTGTAACCTGATAACACGATAAGCTGTCCACTGTAGTGACCGCTGTCCCTGAAAGCGTTATTTGGCATGTTTTTTTTTTCCCCACTATGAAAGTGATGCAATTATTTTTTTAAAAAATTTAAATCGGTGTCACAAGAGACCTAGAAAAGCTTCATAAATTAATTTGCATTTTTGAATTTTAATTCATTTGCAACACAAAAAAAAAATAACGGCAATGAGCGAAATCTACCTGTACATACAGCGATGCCTTGAGATATAAGTGTAATTTGTCCCGTGACCACCCGTGTAACCCAAATCATCCTTGAAAAGAGTAGCATGGTAAGTGTTCCTCGGAAAAAAAAAAAACAAGGCAGAGGTTTTTTTTTTTTTTCTTAAAAAGTATATTTCATATTTTAAGCCCATATAAGATTGTGGTGCACAGGTTCAATAGTAACTTTGCGCATAAATATTGTACCGGTAAAATATTTTGTAAAAAAATGGACTTAATTCAAATTCAAAAGGAATGAACCTAACAGTTATATCAAAAAATGTTATATGTTCAGAAACAAACCCAAAAAAGTTATATACAACTGAATTGTACTGTACTTAAAATGTGAAAACTACATTGCACTGGATTTTTTTTTTTTTTTTGGGCGGGGGGGTAAAAAAAAAAAATTAGGCTGTCTGCCTAAGCTACAAGCTTCATTGTTCTCCTTGCAAGAAGACAATTTAGTGTAATTTTTATTAACCAAAAAAAAAAAAAAAAAACGTCAGTCCTCATTATTTTAACTGTGACTGCTATTTTAGGACCATCAGTTAAAAAAAAAAAAAAGTTTCAAGGGTAGTAGGACACAATTTCATTCATTGAGAAACAGTTGGACCACGTGCCAAAAATAAACAAAAAAACTAATACTGTTCCTGTTCCTCCTCGGCAAACTGTCCCTTGTAGCTGGGGTATCCCAACAGAGACATGTTCCCCTTGAGGAACACCAAGTTCTGGAAGTCGGGACTGGCCAGGGCGGCCCGCTTCGGCCTGAGGACGTCGCCGGCTGTGGAGAATGTCCTCTCCACGGCCGCAGAACTCGGGAGCGGGGTGTTGTACTTGATGAACAAGTCGACCCAGGCCTCCCTGTGCTCCTTGGGGAAGAGGGCCCAGGAGAGGGCTTTCCGCTGGGGCTTCCAGTCTTGGATGCTGGCCCTCAGCACCACATCGTGGTCGCCGACAAACAGCTCCCTGTTCCGTCATCAGCATGAGTGGTTGAGTGACATTTTGGGGGGGGTAAATCACTGAATAACCATTTAATGGTTTTAAAAAAAATGGCGAAGTTAAACATGAGCTCTTACTTGAAAACCCTGTCCTGGTGGCTCTTCACGGCAGGCCGGACATTTTGCTCCTGCTGCACGTCGCTCACCAGGGCTTTGAGCTCGCCGAGGATCCTGTCCTTGATGGCGTCAGCCTGCTCGGGGACAATCCTCGCCAGGAAGGCGGGTGTGAAGGAGGGGTGCAAGGCAGAGGCCATGAGCAGGTCTTGGTCCTCAAAGAGGGAGCCAAACCTATACATGAGTGATGGGGAATTGGCAAACACAATGTTCTCCTGTTTAAAAGTTCATTTTGTTAACACGATTGATTGACCTCGAACGCGTGTGGTGTTCATACAGCATGTACACAATGGAGCACAGGGAATCAGGGGTCAATTTGAGGTGAATAGACCCCACAGGCGCCTGTTAACTGACAACTCGGAAAGGAAGTTTTAACTTCGGGCGTACTCGGTACGCTCCATCATGAGAAAAGGTCACTAGCCAGGTTACAGATGTATCACTTCATGGAAAGGCCACTCGTTAAAATGTCGACGTTTCTGTTGGTTTATGGATGTGGGTGCTTGTACCAAGGGAATGCCTTGGCCTTTAGGGGTTCACTGAAGGGCGACCTGTAGGGGCCGTCCAGGGGCATGGTATGTAAATGAAGAAGGGAGTGTTTTTCTGATACATCACTTGTAATTTGCATACACGATCAATAAAAAGCCGGCAGAGGCTGCAGAGGCCGGGTGTCAGTTGACAAGCGCGCACTAGAGTGGCTTCATCGAAAACTGCGCCTCCTGCCGGCAGTGAAAGTCCATCTGTTCCTGCGTCGTCGAGCCTCTGTTCAACTGTCCGAGTGAACATCTCTGACACAAATGTCAGTGTCAAAAGGTGAAAACAAAGTCGTCGATATCAGTCTGTCTCTCTGTACAAATATACATCCATAAACACCCACACACACCTTTTTTCAAAGCCCCTGAGGAGGGACTGGACCAGGGGCTCTGCGTACTGCAGTTCACCCCTCTGCTGGTGCTGCAGCAGCCACCTTTTCAAGACCAGGAGCGTTGGCAGGAGGACGCCCATGTAGGCGCTGTCCTCCCCCCGCAGGTTGTCCAGGGTGTCCACCACGGGTTTCATGACATCCCTGTACTCTGTCAGGACCTGGAAAGTTCAAAAAGGTAACCAGACGTGGGGCTAACTACGACCGTGGCCAAAACCTACGTTAAGTTGCCTTGTATGATGTCTTAAATGTATTTTTGTAATCTATAAGAACATCGTGGCAGTCAAAGAAGACTTGCGTTGCTCCGGAAATAGAACGTGGGCGAGTGTGGCTATATTGCAATTGATGCTGGCTGCTCGTATATCATTTTTACAATAAACTCCATTATTTCATCCATTGTGAAATGACATAAATATGGTTGTGTAATGCTATAAAACGCGATCCGATAACAACCTATCGCCCAGCCCCCGCGGGCAACCAGGCGACCCATAAATATAAGATGAACTATAAAGAAGAACGCTTGCTAGCTTTCCGACTTTTGCCGAATTAATATATGTATAAATGAATCTCATTTTTACCCTCCCCATACCTTGATGTCCCGATCAAGAATGGTTGCTCCGGCCTTGCCGCTAGGCTGGTGAACGATGATGTTGTTGATGGCCTCCACCTGCTCAGGCAGTGACATCACCTCCAACAGCACCTTCACACTATTGAAGTAACAGTTCCACCTGCAGAAATAAACACATTTCTCTACTTTCTCCCTTTCATAATTTTGCTGCAGTACATTGGGAATGTCTCCATTGTAAGTTTATTTAAGGTTTTCTTATCTTATATAGGGTGCACCGAATTATAATAGCGGCTGCAGTTATGTTACGCATCCACTAGATGGAGATACGCTAAAGGGAATACAATACAATACGGCTTTATTTATATCGAGCTTTCACAACCGCTGCAGCTGGAACAAAGCGCTTCACGGAACATTTAAAATATGACATCCAAGAAATCAGAATATTGATCCATATATAAGGCGCATCGGATTACAAGGCGCACTGTCGGCTTTGGAGAAAATTGGATGCTTTTCGGTGCGCCATATAGTGGAAAATATGGTCAATTGTCGTTTGGATGTTATCAAGAAAAAAAAAAAAATCCCAAAGTCAAATATTAAGATATTAGCGTTGGCGATTTAATTTGAACGTAATCATTTCTTCCAACTTGCCTTACTAGAAGAGGAGTTGGGAGCTTCCTGTTGACAGCCTCCTTGATCTGATTGGCGGCAATGGGGATCCGGTTCTGGAGGTTCCACAGATGCTGGGCCTTGGCGGTTGCCTCGCACCAGGGCGTGTCCCCCACGCTCCAGCCCGTGACCGCCCTGATGTCGGTGGTCGCCATGAGGTTCAGGGTATGCGCACTGAAACCAAAGAAACACAAAGTTCTCTTTGTGACCAACTTTCTGGATAACGTCTGACGTTTTCCTGCGGTCATTTCCAAACGTCTTCCAATTCCTCACCTACAGCGGCGGTGAGGCGGCAGAGCGACCCGGGGCTCGGCGTCAACGTCCTCGCCGTCGAGGTGTCCCTGGACGTCGCCCGGCTGTCCCGGCAACACTTCCTCATCCTCCTCCTGCGGTTCCCCAAAGGCGTTGAGGACCGCGACGTAGTTTGTGCCGTTGTCTGTGGTGGTGGCGACCACCTTCTTGACAATGCCAAACTCCTGGTGGACGTCACGGATGACCTCGGCCAAGAGCTGATCTGTCTGGTTGACCGAAGAAAAAGATGCGTGGCTGCTGTTGGAACCAATTTATTCAGTACCCATTTGAGCTTTTTAAAAATTTTATCCGAGTGCCTCAGTGAAATCATTCAAATCAATATCAGCTTTTTTAAACTGAAACGTGATCTCTTTTCATTTTTTACCTTCAACTCCCTGCATGCCAGAGTTGCCTTCCTCCTTACCAGGCTGGGCCGGTCGATCCAGTGCACGGTCATGCCCAGAAAGGCTCTGTGAAAAAAAAACATCGGTCATTTACGGACAGTGGTGCCTCTATTTACAAAATTAAGTGGTCGTGGAAGACATTTCTTAACTAGAAAATGTAAGTCGAGACGTGTTTTCCATGTAAATTCCCTAATCCGTTCCAAGCCCCCCCAAAATTCAGACATAAATGTTTTCAAAAGCATAAAAATGCATCAAAATTTTTAACAAATACATGTTATAATTCGATTATTGCACAATAAAAAGAGAATTGTGCATAACGTAAAAAACAATGACTAGAGTAAAGAATAAAAATGATGGTCATGTAACTTTCAACTACGTCCTTGTCGTTTTTTTGCTTCGAACATGTCCAAGGCAAACATCGGCATGGTGAGCGATCGCCCGACTGGTGAACACTTTTTTTCTGGGTGATTCACATTTACGTCAAACTATCGGACCGCCTCATGGCCCGAGGGGCGAATGACGAGGACGCCGCATTGACACATTCTACCTATCGACAGACATAGACACATTCGGTAGAGGTCCCATCTTAGCCAATGGGATGCCAGGATGATGCTAGCTAACAGCCAATGGCAGAGCAGCTCTAAGTATGTCGCGTTCAGGAAACTCGGAGCTGTGAGTAGAAGGCCATTCTGTATTTTTACCTTTCGGACCTTGAAATTTCTTTCGTAACAAGAGGCGTTTCATAACTTGAAAATTTCGTATGACGAGACATTCATAAGTAGACTGTATATTGAATATTGTATTTATGATCAGCATATACATATGTCAAGTATAGTATTGGATGAACTCGAAATACTTTTACCGGCTGTGCACCGTCCAGCAGTCAGCGGTGGTTGCCACCCACTTCTGCTTGCTGAGCAGGTTGTTGACTTCCAGCTTGGCCTTGTGCATCAGCTCATCCAGACCCCTCGCCAGGATCTTCCGGGACATGAGCTGGAACTCGGGACTGAGGTAGGCAAACAGCTCCCTGGTGTAGGGGTGTTCACAAAGGCCCAGCGGGGAAAGCGTCTCCACAAACCATCTGCGAATGACAAAACCTTCATTATCATCAAAAAAAGAAGAAAAAAAAAAAAGAAAATGCATGCAATGAGCGGCGTGACATAGACATGAAATTGGTACTTCAGCAAAACCAAAAGATGATTGTTCCTCACCGTGTGAACATCTGCCTGGCCTTGTCCTGGTTGAACTTGTCCCTGACCGGTTCCTCCAAGGTGCTCAATTGGTGCTTCTTGGAACGTCGCTCCTTGGCCTGGCCACGGCCGCCACGCCGGCTGTTTCCGGCCAAGGCGGCCATAAGCGCGGCCTTTTTTCCAGGGTGAACCTATTTTTGGGGGGGGGGGGGGGAAATAATGCTCATGATATTATTATTCTTTCCAAACTTCATTTCATAACTTCTACTTTATATTTATTCTGTACCAAAGTAGGAACCTCGAAGTGTTTTTAAATCAAAAGGAATGTTCAACTTTAAAGTTTGAACTCACTTTTTCATAGTGCATGCTAAGATGGGCTCTGGAAATTGAGGTAAAGGTCACACCCTTGTTTTTGCACCCAGGCTGCATGCACTTAGCCGAGCCAGTGTAGACGTTTTTCTTGCCCTTGCCTTCAGTTTTCAACAACTTTGAAAAGACAAAAAACCTAGAAAGAAAATTCCGCAAATCGGTCACGACGTGATGAACTGGCGAGTGGCGAAATACACTTAATTAAATGATGCAACCTGGTCAAACAAAATATTTAAAAAATGAGATTTTCTTACATTTCGCAGTTCTGGAGGTAGCCTTTGAGCTCCCGGATGCCCTCGGCATTGTCCTGGTCCCATGCCGTCTCCTCCATCTCCTCCGGCTCCTCCGGGGGTAGCGTGTCGCGCAGAGACTCGGTGCAGTCACACCGAAGGCAAGCTGAGCATTTCTGCCGGCGCGTTTCCATCTATGGTCAATGCAGTTCGAGCGGTCAGGCGCGGTTCCATGCTGGGGTCAGGTTTCAAGCGAAAAAAAAAAAAAAAGAAAAAAAAACATTGCTCCTTCGCCCATTTAGTTGTGATGAGACGAAATCAACTTTTGGTGGTGGGGCAGCGGCGACAGCCAATCGGTGTCGAGAATGCACTCGCTATGTCACGCGCAGCGCAAGCAGACACGCAGTCAAGTCAAGGTGGGGAAAAAAAAAAGACTGCATGCTTATTTTTCCATCCATTGGTACGTGTATGAATAAAGATGTATTGTATATGGAATTATAAATATTGTTAGGTACTGTTGTAAAACAATATGTATGTGGTTTACTGGGTCTCAAACTTAAAGCACAGTTTAGCGTGCGTGTGTGCGTAAGCGCATTGAGTTACCTTTTCTCGCTCCATCTGAGAGAGATTCTTCCTCGATTTATTGCGCTGGTGCATGAACGTCAAAAGATCCTCGTTCACGTCTACGTAAAAGAGCAGGCACAATCAGAGCAGTTGCAAGAGTTTTTGATCAGCGCGATTCGTTATATTACTTTGGGACTTCTTTTCAGTCTTCACCGGGTCTTTGGTGGGGTTGCTGTGATCAGTGTCAGAAGAGTGCGATGTCATGTCGTCCGCATCTGAGAGCGGAACCAAGAAGTCCGGTTGTGATCCTCCACTGTGTTCGCCGTCATTTTCCGTTGCCATGTGTTCATCGCACATCATCTCACTTTGACCGCGGGGAAGCTGTGAGGACTGATCTTGATCAGATTCCTTCTTCACTTGGACATTGGTCAACGTAAATGTTTTGATATCGGCCTCCTCCTTCAGCTCTTGAGGCGGCTCCCCAATCTGGCTCCTCCACACGTTCTCCTCTTCCATTTTAATGTGAGGAGGCTCTGCTGGTGCTTCCTGCTGCATTTCTGCACCGCGCATGGAAAGAAAACAGTGATGGAGTGGCCACAAATTACATTTGAACATTACAGTCAACACCGACTACATCATTGTGAACACAAAGTATTTAATTTTTGTTGTTGTTGTTTTTTTTTACTCACTGTTGTGAATCTGTATTTTCATATGCTGCATTTCTGCACCGCGCATGGAAAGAAAACAGGGATGGAGTGGCCACAAATTACATTTGGACATTACAGTCAACACCGACTACATCACTGTGAACACAAAGTATTTAATTTTTGTTGTGTTTTTTTTTTTACTCACTGTTGTGAATCTGTATTTTTATACTGTTCGTGAACTATGTCTGTGTTATTCAAAATTTGTATTTCGTGCGCACGTTACACGCGTCGTGCCCGCAACGTATTTTTGACCAACTTGAACATTGATTTTCCAACGCTTCATGAAGGTGGACGACAATAAAACGCGACTAAAAGCATTTGTATTGCAACACGACTGTTCAACAGATCGTGCAAACGGAATCGTTTCACGTGAGAAATAGTCAACAAACCTGCATCGTGCAATGCACCGTGAACGTGAGGCTTGAGGAGAGCGTTGAGTAGCTCGCGTTGCTGTTCTTTCTCCGCTTTAGTGCGAGAAAGTTCCTCCTCGTACTCCGCTATCGTTCTATCAAATAGTTCGAAAATCTCTTCGACGGCCACGTCTAGCCGCTGCTTCACCAAGGTCCTGAACATTCGAACTTTACACATTTTCACACAATGACGACAGCTCTCTAGTTTGCGGTGACTCACTTCCGCCCTTCACCGGAACACAAACCACACGGCGCATGCGCGGGTCGTTTATCCCGCCCCCCGCCGTCAGCCAACTCCGCCCCTACGAGTGCTTCTGTGGTGTGTCGCAGCAGTTACCCTCGAGGAACATTGTGTAGAATTCCACCTTAAACTCGAAGCGCGTGCATGAGTGTCCACAATTCACTCCAGACGACTTCAACGACTTCCTCGAGGCACTTTTAGAAAAGCAACGCCAAGTCTTACGGAGGCTGTAACGTTCATCTTGAGGAATTACTTTCACCAAGTTTGTCTCCCCTGAGTCTCCGTAGCAAAGAGATGACATAAAACATAAATTTGTCCAGGAAGTGCACAAAGCAAGACCAAGACAAGCCTTGTTTCAGGACTGTACAAGTAACTCGCACCAGCCAATATTGACTTTCTGCTCACGGATGGCAGCAGAGGCTACACTCTCGTGATCGCTCTTCCTTCTCTGCCTTTTATTGAGTTCAAGCAACATGTTATTCACGGGTTCAGACACAAGACAATAACAGTCCCTTCCTTTTGTTTGCACGCTGCGCCTTTATGTATCTTGAGTCGGCATCCTGTTTCCTGCTCTGTTTTCCTCACACTGTATCTGTAACCTAGCTGTTACACTGTAACCTGTTTCCTCTGCTAATAGCTTCCTGTTTCTTCACATAATGTGTGGCACATTCGACCGAAGCTGGAAACTGCGTGGATGGATTCAGCAAAATGTCTTAACAGGAATATCAAGAAGTAAAACTTTGAAGCATGATATTATTGTAATTGCCAATTCATCTCACAAATTTATAATATAACCACTTAAATACGCCAGTTTAAAATTTACCCCAGCAGACCACTGCAATTTTCATAAAAACTGGGAAAATGTCTTTCGTCTGCCACACAAAATTGGGACTTTCTTTACTCCATATACAGAGGGAACATTATTTCAACAAACACAAAACATAGAACTAGGTTCTTAGGAAAGGAAGAATTTATTGACTAAACTACAGCTAACAAATAATTGAGGTTTATGAAAACAGTGGAACACAAACACGGTCAGTCATACAGCGCAAAAAGGAGGAAGCACAACCGAGAGAATGACATGTCTAACTAGAATCCACGCAATACCGAGAATTGGGATGGAATTTGTGGTGGGCAAAACACATCGGTGGCGTTATTCTAAAAACGCAAGGCCAGCCGCACGTGGACGTGAAGTCAAGTTTTTCATCCGGGGAAAGTCCAGATAAGAGTTGTTCCGGGAACGGGCCAGGAACAATTTCAGGCAGCCTTGAAAGTCATGGAGCTACAATTGTAATGTCTTATTTGGCAGAGCCAATCAATGAATGGTATGGGAGGGGTAGCAGAATTTGGCGCGACACCACAGTATCTGTCCATTTGCTATAGTGCTCCTCCCTATTATGGCCACCAACTCCTTCACGACCAGCCCAGTTAAAAATACATACACACACATATATATATATATATATATATCTTTTGACGTCTATGCACGTCACTGGCAATGAATGAGTCGAAATACAGACTAAATATAAAACTCCTCAGGTAAAATTTTTGAAATGCTTCATAACCCAAAGTTCAGACCCCTTGGCACGACAGGAATTGAACATGCATCATCATAGTCTCAGGAAAATGGAACTTTTCAAAACAAAATTAGCAAGCAAAAGGTTTCTCGACAGTGTGCACAACCAAATGTTGGCTCAAATGGCTCGTATGGTCAAATCATTTTTGACAACTGAACAATAAAAAAAGGTTTCGGTCTCTCGGTAGACTGTTTGTTGCCGCGTTCTTCGCCGTCAAGAGTTCCGAGTAGTCATCACAGAAACGCCGTTGTCACGGGGATCATCTTCAGACGAGTCCGACGTCAAGTCCGAATCCGACAGCGGAGCCAAGAGGCCCTCAGGTCTGGATTGTACGCCTTCACCGTGATCTCCCTTCTCTTCCGTCGTCACGTACCCGCTTGGACGAGCGGAGGTCGGCCCTTTGTGTACTCGCATGTGTGCAACGAGTAATTCCTTACTCACAAAGGTTTTCGGACAAACTGAGCAGTTAAGAGATTTGACACTCAGGAGGAGTTTAGTCACACCTGCGCGATTGAGCGCTTTCTTTCCAGTTTGTGTTTTCGTGTGATCGTCCAAATATGCCTTGCGGACAAACATCTCCCCGTTTTCTGAGCACTTCTTGTTCGTGTCCAAAGATCCTTTGCCCCCATTGTCGGAGTCAGAAGAGTCTGAAGTCACGTCATCCTTGTCCGCCGCCGGTGGCAACTTGTCTGGTTGTGAGCGCGGCTTTTTACCGCCTGACGCAAGGCTTCGACGGGAGCCAGTTTTCTCCTCTTTGTGCGTTTGTAAGTGCGACGTGAGAAAGTCTTGAGTCGTGAAGCTTTTCGAGCAAACCGAGCAGTTGAAATATTTATCGGCCTCGGACGGTTTAGGGACCGGTGCCGACTTGTTTGGGAGCGAATGAAGCTTTTTACTTTCCGACACGCGGCGTTGACTTGAGCTGGTGGAGGCTACCGCTTTCTCCTCGGTGTGCGTCCGTTCGTGCGACTTGAGAAAGTCTCTCGTCGTGAAGATTTTTGGACAAAACGAGCAGGTGAAATATTTCTCAACCTCGCTCAGTTTAGTAACTGTTGCCAACTTGTCCGGCTGAGAATGGAGATTTTTATTTTCTGTCGTCCCGTGTTGAGGAGAGATACTGGAGGTCACCGGTTCCTCTTTGTTGTGCTGCGCTTGTACGTGTGACATGAGGAGATCTCGGCTCGAGAAGTTTTTCATACAAATTGAGCAGCTCAAAGATCGAACAGCGTCAGACGGTTTGGCGACCGGCATCAACTTGTCGGGTTGGGAGTGAAGCTTTTGCCTTTCTGTCACCGCGAGTTGACCAGAGCTCGTGGAGGCCGCCGGTTTCTCCTCGTTGTGCGTTCTTTCGTGTGACATGAGGAAGTCTCTAGTCATGAAAGTTTTTGGACAAAACGAGCAGGCGAAATATTCATCGGCGCCGGATGGTTTAGCGACTGGTGCCGACTTGTCTGGTAGTGACCGAAGCTTTTTGCTTTTCGACACCACGCGTTGACCAGAGCCAGCGGAGGCCACCGGTTTCTCTTCTTCGTGCGCTCGCATGTGTGGGATGAGGAGGTCTCCGCTCGTGAAGCTTTTCGTACAAACCGAGCGGGGGAAAGATTCGACTCCGTCGGATGGTTTAGTAACCGGTGACAACTTGTCTGGTTGTGACTGAAGGTGGTTGCTTTTACCTTCTGTCACCACGTGTTCACCCGAGCTAGCGGACGCAACCGTTTTCTCCTCGGTGTGTGCTTGTCGTATGTGTGATATGAGAAGGTCTCTGCTGGTGAAGCTTTTCGTACAAACCGAGCAGGTGAAAGATTTGGCTCCGTCGGCTGGTTTGGCGCCATTCAAAGGTTGATTTCCAGTGTGTGTTCTCGCATGTCTCTTCAAATCTCTTTTGCGGGAAAATGTTTTGCCGCAGCGAGAACACTTCAACTTCTTTCTCTCCGAAGGTCCTTTGGCGTCCCGTTCGCGATCAGAGGCTGGCGTCACGTTATCCGTATTTGAAACCGGAGCCAAGTGGTCCTGTTGAGGGTGAAGATCGTTCCCGCGTTGTCCGCCGGCTCTTGGTGTCACTTGTTGACTCGAGCTACCGGAGGGGACCGCTTTCTCCTTGGTGTGTGTTCTCAAGTGAGAGTTGAGATTGTCCTGACTCCGGAAGCACTTCTTGCAAACTGAACAGGTAAAAGATCGAACGGCTTCGGACGGTTGAGTGACAGCTGCAGAATTCAAAGGTTTTTTTCCAGTGTGTGTTTTCGCGTGTCTATCCAAATCTTCCCTGCGGGCAAACATTTTGCCGCATTCGCGACACTTCGACTTCTTCTTCGTCTGTTTGGCACGGCGAACGTCATCAATGTTGTCGGAGTCTGAAGCCATGCCTTCCGTGTCAGAGATGGGAGCCAAGTAGTCTGGTGGAGAGTGGGGATCTTCACAGCGCTCCCCATTCGCTTGTGTTGTCTTGCGTTGACTTGTCCTGAGCGTCATCTTCTCCTCGGTCATCGTTTTTTTTGCTGGTGGCTCTCCCCGTTCCTCCGAGGGGACCTCCTCCTCCTCCTCACTATCCTCTGACACAGGACAGACACCTGCATGACACAAATGAATGAAACAAAATGAATGAAAATCTACAGTGTTCTCTAACATATCGCGGTCAATGGGGAGGGGTAACCTGCGATGGAGCGTTGGCTCCCCCCTCGCCTGCGACAACGCAGTGGAGCGAGGGGACGGGGATGCCTTTTAACCCGGCGTGGAGATGAATTCGCCTGTGTGTGCTAACTAGAGGTAAGATCGGGCCAAAAAAATCCAGCCCGACCCGGCCAATTAACTTGATTTGCAGGCCCGAGCCCGAAGCAAACCCGAAATTTCATATATTTCATATTTTATTTGTGAGGACTCGGGAGGAGGAGGGGTGATTTTTGATAAATTAAAGCCTGTCTTTTGTAACGAAATCTAAGCTAAACAAGACTGTATAAACATTTACATCTTTTATATTTCTGTTTCTGCAGCGGGTACATTAACCGACAATTTTCAGAATCTGAGAGAGAAGCCCGGCCCGACCCGAAGCAATGATTGACATTTTAGGCCTGACCCGATCGGGCTTCAGATCACACCTCTAGTGCTAACCGCCTTTGCGTTTACCAAGTCAATCCGGTCTCCCGTCACTCACCTTGTCTTTAACGAGTAACCACACAGAATTAAAAATTAACAAGTGACCACTTCGTTTTTACAGCTGTCGGAATATCAGGTCGTGCGCCCCGTCAAGTGAGGATTGATGATATAAAGTACAGGATCAGATATGAATTGCCTTTAAATTAAGATGTAAAGGCAAGCGCTTGCAGAGCTGGCGGTTATATATTCTTTATTTCACTCTGTCGCCATCTAGTGTTTGAATCCGGAATTTGTTCCCAGGACTTGATCCAATTTAAACCGTAATCTTCGGGGGTGGCGTTGTGTTTTTTTGGGCCTGTCATGGGCAGCATTTTTCATAGCCCCGCTTTGTTCAGCGGAGAGGTCGGTGCTGTTGGACGGTCTGCGGCTGGATGGATGCAAGGCTTGAAGAACCGACGATGAGAAGAAAGGAGCGTCAGCGCAGAGCGCCGATGCGTGTGTGGTACTCGGAGTCGCGGTTTAGAATTGAAGCAGATTATGTGGGACAGGAGATGTGAGCCAATCTCTTTTCGTGAACGGACGCTACAGCTTCGCGTTTGCTTTCAAAACTTAGCTTGTAGCAGACGTGCGCACATTTTCAGCATGACGTCCCTGATCCACTGATGAAAGGACACTTTGATCCTCTCCTCTTTCATTGATAACAGCTTCATACAACTAAGAGGATGCAGAAAAGTGGTTAAGATTGAATTACTGTCTGTGTCTTATGTGTTGGGTTCTATTATTTTGACTTCAAGATGGCGCCGCGAGAGTGGCTGCCTTTACAGCACTGATATATTTTGTTCTTCTACTTCTTCCTTTCATAACTTTGCTGCTGTGAATTGGGAAGTTCTCCATTGTGAGACTAATAAAGGTTTTCTTATCTTGTAGTGTACAAGTAATAATACTATGAGACGATTCATTTGGTTTCACGGTCTGCCCTCCGAGGGAAGATGTAACTCCAACGTGGCTCGCGGCAAAAATGAGCTCGACACCCCTTCCCAACTTCTTTCCGACCACATTCTTGGAAATATGATTGTGCCCCCTAACTGTCACACACCAAAGCCACCAAAGCCATTCTTTGTTGCAAGCATGAGCATAGCTAGAAGAGCGTTAGCATTTCTTCGTTGCGATCATATCTTCATTGAAAGCAGAAGCATTTCTTCGCTGCAAACGATTAATTACTAGCAAACGTATGATAACTTGGAAACAATTATTCCTTCAATAGGCGGAGGGGGGGGGATATTTGCTTAGTCATTATCCCGTTTGCGGTTTCTTTCTTGATTGTCCATAATGCTAATACCCCGGTTTTCACTTGATCATTTTTCACAAGTGACATCTGCTTTCATCAACAACGACGAGCGCGTTGGCTCAAGAAAGCTTACAGTGTGAACCTGAGGATGTGGGGACAACCGTACCTTTTCGCAGTCGAGCACGAGGTTTGAGAACGGCGTCTGGTTCCTCACAACGCCGACGCTTGCGCGCCTCTTCGCTTCGACGGAATTCCTCCTCGTACTCCGCAATCGTCTTCTCGAACAGTTCGAAGATCTCTTCGACGGCCACGTGTAGCTTAAGCTTCACCAACTCCCTCAACATTGTGACTTTACACATGTTTCACGTAAACGTGTGTCTCTTCCTTGACAAAAGCGACGGCGAACAGCTATCCAACCGTCCAAGTTAAGGTAAGGACACAGCGGGCTCCTCTTCTTCTTCGTCCTCGTACTCCTTTGCTTTTAACGGCAGTTCACGGACGATAATAGCTCACTACCGCCACCTACTTTTCTGTACTGAATACTCCATCGACTCAGAGTTTGAACCTGTGTACTTTCATGAAGTAAAATGAAAATTAACTTTACAAACGTGTTCAGATTTTCAAATTATTTCATATAATCCTGTTATTCTAAAAATGTAATAAATATCTAATGAATTTATATTTTACTTCATTAACGACTGTCTTGTGTCCGATGTGTTGTGTTGTTTTTATTTTGACTTCAAAATGGCGCCGCGAGAGTGGCTGCCTTTCCAGCAGCTCCGATATTTTGTTGTTCTACTTCTTCCTTTCATATCTTTTCTTATCTTATTACATGTCACTTTTCCACTGTGTAATTATGAAATGACTGTTTCAATACATTTCACATTTACAATTTTCATTTTATTCCATTGTAAAAAAAAAATTTATTCAATGCAAAATTATTTTATTCACACATAATTTCTCTGTTCCTCACGTATTTGACCATGGATTATTTGTTCAACAAGAGCTTGGGGTGGTTGTTTTTGGTCTGTCTTCCACAACGTTAAAAAGTGACTTGAGGGAGGCGCATTCTTTGAAATGCAAACACAGTGGTCAGCTGACTTCGAAGCCTTTCAGTTAGTGTGTATTAAAAAAACAACAACAACATGATGACGAAAAGAAATAAACTGTTTGTTGTGGCACAACGTGGCAATACACTGAAGGTGCAAAACTCAAAATTCTGTCTGCTGCATTTGGAGGTTGCATTTGGAGGTATAATTGCAGCAGTACCAGCTGCACCTTGCATGTAAGCTGATGACGTAAGACCAACACACAATCACAATTAGATTACTTTTCAGAATCATCCAGACCTAGTTTATGGGCCGATCTGCCACATGGAGTATGGTGGGTACGCTGACCAATCACAGCTACTGCACATGATGTCTGTGGTCGTCAGCGTGATCAGTGTCTGAAGAGTACGATATCCTATCGTCCATATCTGTAAGTGGAGCAAAGTTTTGTGGTTGTGTCTGGAGCTCTTCACATTGTTCTTCATCAGCTTCTGTTGTCACGTGTTGAGCGGATTTGCCGCAGCTCAAAGCTTTCTCCTCAGTGTGACTTCTCATGTGTATTCTCAGATATGACCTTCGAGAGAAACCCTTGGCACACAAGGAGCAGGTGAAAGGTTTCTCACCAGTGTGGGTCCTGGTGTGATTCATCATGTCGTACTTCTCCCGGAAACTTTTCCCGCAAAACGAACAGGAAAAGGGTCTCTCGCCGGTGTGAATGGCCGTGTGTCTCTTCACGTGAAGCTTCGTGTGGAATCTTCTGTCGCAGTACGAACACGCAAAAGGTTTCTCTCCGGTGTGCGTTCTCATGTGGGTGATCAGATTGCCCTTCTGGCCAAACATTTTCCCGCATTTGGAGCAGCCGAACTGAACGGTCGTCACGTGGCAGGTCGAGCCGTTGCTCGGCTCGTAATGGGTTGCCATGTGTCTTTTCATGTTGGCCTTCAAGGAGAAGCCTTTGGTGCATACGGTGCACCTAAACGGTTTCTCTCCACTGTGTGTCCTCATGTGCCTGTTCAAAGCTCCTTTGTGGACAAACCTTTTCCCACATTCGGAGCAGTTGGAGTGCTTGTTGTCAGCGTGACGCATCCTATGACCTTCGGAGCTTTTCTTCAAAGGTTCTTTGGTGCGGTCGCTGTGATCGGTGTCGGAAGAGTGTGACATCATGTCGTCCATATCAGACAGTTTAGCTAATTGATCTGGTTGTGATTGTGGGCCTGTGTAGCATTCCCCTACCGTGATGTGTTGATCTAACTTCTCACTTTGACTGTGACGAAGTTGTGAGGACTGACCGTCATCCTCTTCACTCTTTACATGGGCGCCTGTCAAAGTGAACGCAGTGACATCATTCTCCTCCAGCAAGGGAAGCTGCTCCTTATTCTGACTGCTCCATATGTCCTCCTCCTCTTTAATGTGGTGTGGCTCTGGTGGCTGTTCCTGCGGCTCAGAGGGAACAATATCTTCATCTGGATGCTCCACCAACACCTTCTGCACGTCTGCATGACAAGCAGAATGCTCACATGATTAAGAAAGGGGACATTTGTGTCAATATATACTTTATTTAAAAAATTAAATTAAAGATACTGAATGTGGAAATTCAAGTGTCACAGCAGTACAGTGTGACGAAAAAAATAAAAGTAATGTAGGAAATAAGAAAAACGATTTTTGAAATAATTTGAAAGCATCATGACTCACGTACCACTGTGGCAAACCAATAAGATACAGGACTGTGATTGAGATATCTACGGAAAGCCCACTAGAACAAATTCAATCGTATTTTTAAAAAAACAAAGCAACTACTGTATAATAATCAGTCATACAAAAAAGGGCTGGGCGTTACCTATAAGCAATTTTTAAAAAAAATACTTAAAGAATCTTCCAAACTAAATAAGTGCACAAACCTGCCTCCTGTGAAACAACATCAGACGTGTAAACGATAGTCAGTAATTCGCGTTGCCGCTCGTTCTCCTCTTTTGTTCGACAAAGTTCTTCCTCGTAGTCCGCTATCGTTCGCTCAAATAGTTCAAATATCTCCTCTAAAGCCAAGTTTAACCGTTGCGTCACCAACTTTCTCAGAATTCGGACTTTACACATTTTAGCCTTCGCGATTGCGACCTACAGCTAACAAGTTTAGCTCCGACGTCGTGAGTACTACTGCGCATGCGTTGAGAGCTCGCCATATTTAAAAGGTATCTACGGTAAGCCATTGGGGACAAACTATTACTGTACTGAACTGAGGTCAATTTATATATAGTATTGATGATAACAGTAATATAAGATGGCATGGGAAACGTTCAAAAGTGTAATCGAATGAAATAAAATATATTTGATATTTTTCCCTTGAAATTGTGGAATGTTTCAAATTTTTACTCCACGTTTGTTTGAGTTTTGATGCATGACTGTATCCTACAATGATATGAAGCATTTTGCACACACACACACACACACACACGCACACACACACACACACACACACACACACACACACACTCAAAAAGATGATTTTGAAAGAGAAGGTATGGGAAAAGAGGGTGGTTTTGAACCCGAATTTAAAAGCATTTACAATTTGTTGGTATGTTTTGAATCTTTAATAATTAAAATTATTCACTCTGATAATAAAGGATGCCAGCAAATCGGGGGACCGTATTATACACAAGTACATAGACAAAAAAAAAAATGCTTGCATGCCTATTTTTTTTAAATTTTTTTGGTGGGGACATGTATTTTACACAAGTGTGTGTTATTTGCAGGATTTTACGGTAATTATGAACATCATAGCTGTGTCTCTGGTCGATGTAAAAAGTCTGTTCATGAAAAATCAAGAGTGTTGCACATCACCCAAGTTAATCGCTCAACAAAAGTGATTGGGATCTCGCTTCCGGTGCATTTAAATCTATGCCGCTGACACACTTGTGTCTGGTCACCTGGTACTTATACGTGAACCTCTTATCGCACGCGTTGCAACCGAACGGCTTCTCCCCGGTGTGTGTCCTCATGTGTATCATCACATACTTTTTACTGGAGAATCTTTTATGGCAAACTGGGCAGGTGAAATTCCCCCCCGTGTGCGTTCTCATGTGTAACACCATATGGTCCTTGCGGGAGAAACCCTTGCGGCAAATTGAGCACGTAAAGGGTTTCTCGCCCATATGCGTTCTCATGTGCAGTACCATTTCGCACTTATCTCGGAAGCTGTTTGCGCACACGCCGCAGGAGACGGAAGTCTCGCCCGTGTGGATCATCATGTGTCTTTTCATGTGCTCCTTGAAAGAGAAACTTTTTGCGCAAATGGAGCAAGCAAAAGGTTTTTCTCTGGTGTGCGTTGTCATGTGTCGGTTCAAACTTCCCATGCGGCCGAACATTTTCCCGCATTCGGAGCACATGAACTTCTTGGGATTACAGTCGGGTTCTTCGGCGTCGTCGCCGTGCTCGCTTGCGGAAGAGTGTGACATGGCGTCGTCCAGGTCTGATAGCGGAGCGGGGTTGTCTCGTTGTGAGCGAGGAGCGTGAGAGTGTTCTCCGCCAGCTTTCGTTGTCGCTGGTGGGCTGGAGGAAATTGGTAACTCAGGAGCGTGGGTTCTCATGTGTGTCATCATTTTGTACCTGTCTCTGAATCTTTTAGGGCAAAATAAACAGGAAAAGGGTTTCTCCCCGGTGTGTATTCGCATGTGGCGGTCCCTGTGATGCTTTAAAGAGAATATTTTCGAGCAAAACGAGCAAGCAAATGGTTTCTCTCCGGTGTGCGTCCTCATGTGTCGGTTCAAAGTTCCCTTCCGACTGAAGGTCTTGCCGCATTCGGAGCAGTTGAAGAGTCTGTCGTCGTGATGGGCAGCGGCACCTTTGCCGTCGGTAAAACGCTTCAAACGTCCTTTGGCGTCGTCGCTGTGATCCGTCTCGGATGATGTGACGTCACGCTCGTCCATGTCGGACAGTGGCGCGCTGCTGGAGTGTGCCTGTGGTGCTTCGCCGGCATATTTGTTCTCCTCACTTTGACTGCAGTGAAGTTGGTAAGAGTGAGCTCTCTTTTCATTCACTTCACGTTTCACAGGGGAATCAGCGAGCGCTAAGGTGGTGACATTTGCCTCCTTCAGACCTACAAGCTGCCCCCCATCCTGACTGCTCCACACGTCTTCTTCTTCCTCTTTAATGTGGGGGGGCTCTGCTGGCTCTAGCTGGGGTTCAGGGAGATGATCCTCTCCCAAATGGTGAGTATCTGCAGAAGAGAAAGATTGTGAGTGACGTCCACGGATGGGCGCGTAACAAACAGATACTAGGGATCAGTATCTGAATATTATTGGCCTTAATTCAATGTATCGGGCTGCTGATGCCAGCCACTGATACTGGCGTGCATGATTGATAGTTGGGGTTTTTTCTATGTGAATTGTTAACTCATAATCCGATGCTAAGAGATACAGAAAAAGGACAAAATACATTATAAAGTCGTTTCATTGCGATATAAAAGCTGTGACGAATTAAAACGACATGTTCAATCTCGCTGTTCAGTCGAGTCTATAATGTTGACAAGTTTAGATGATGGTTTATCTACCATGCGCGTCACATCATTTCCGTGTCAGTATTGACTAATTTGGAAAAGTGATAGGAAATTATGTTTTTATGACACTGTAACACTTAATTTGGGCTTGATATAGCCCTGGACGTGTTTTTATATATACGTGTTCGCGCCCACCGCAAACAATGAGAACTCGCAACCAGACGACTTAGCGAAAGGCGGCGGTGTTAAATGATCAAATAGAAGAATAGCTGGTGCACGACAAAAGACGAAAACGTAAACAAACCGGCTTTGTCTAGCCCCGACTGAGGCGTGAAAACAGCGTCCAGTAGTTCGCGTTGCCGCTCGTTCTCCTCTTTCGATCGACAAAGTTCCTCCTCGTACTCCGCTATTGTCTTCTCAAACAGTTCGAATATCTCTTCCACGGCCACGTTTAGTCGCCGTTCCACCAACTCTCGCAGCATTTGCACTTTGCACATTTTTGTTTTCCACAGTCACGCTAGCTCGCTGCTGAGAGACGCGATGCTAACTTCCGTTGTTTTCTTCTTCGGTGGTTTTGAGGTAGCGAGCCCTTGTTAGCCGTGTTACAATGCTGCCAACGCTGTGTTTCATCCTTTTTCGTTGGATTTTTATTGTTTTGAAAAAGTTGAAGTGGTAAAGCCACAGAAGTGTTACTTTTTGTAATCTGATTTGGTAATCTGATTTATGAATTACTGATATATGAATTACTGACAGACGATGTTAATGCCTCACTTGTTTGGTAGAATTTTGTGAAGACTTAAAAGACCCCAAGTCAAAATGTTCATTCAGTAAAGTAACAATTCTAACTGAAGTACATAATCTGTCCTTCATAATAATTCATGCTTCATTCATCTTTATTTTAGCCCAAACCTATGAAATGAAAACATTTATAAATAATAAACATTATAATGGTTCTTGTAATTCAGATTAACGTATTGCTTGTGTTTGTTAAAAAAAATAGGATAGAGGATGTTGACAAAAATAATTGCAAATTATTGCAATATTGAAGGCAAAAAAAAATCGCAATTCGATTATTTTTCTAAATCGTTCAGCCCTTCTCATAAATCAAAGCACCTGTGAGTGACTGTACTAAAAGTAAAATAACATGTATTAGACAAAGGAACATTCTGATGTGATTATGATAGTCGTTTATTATGACCATTACGATCACGGAGTGATACACAAAGTGTCGGATCTTCACTTGAAAGTCACATTTAAAGTCTTGCGTTGTCATTACTGTTGTTTTTGTCCCGAGTACACACGTGATTGTTGAGCTGGGTCTTAAATGTGAATGTTTTATCACATATGTCACAACTGAACAGTCTCTCCCCGGTGTGCGTCCTCATGTGTATCATGACATAAGCTTTACTGGAGAAGTTTTTCGCACACACGGTGCAGGTAAAAGGTTTCCCTGCTGTGTGTCTCTTCATATGCATCATCAAATATTTTCGGGCCGAGAAACTTTTGGCGCAGACCGAACAGTCGAAAGGCTTCTCGCCTGTGTGCGTCGCCATGTGCGTAATCATCTCCGATTTTCTTGTGAAGCTCCTGTTGCAAACGTCGCAGCTGAAAGGTTTCTCCCCAGTGTGTGTCCTGGTGTGTATCTTCAAATGCGCTTTTGTCGAGAAACGTTTTCCACAAACTGAGCAGGCAAATGGTTTCTCCTGGGAGTGTGTCCTCATGTGGGCCATCATGTATTTCTTCACGGAGAACGTTTTGTCACACACAGCGCACTTGAAGGGTTTCTCGCCCGTGTGCGTCAAAACGTGAGTGGTCATTTCTGACTTCCTGGAGAAGGTCCGAGCACAAACTGTGCAGCTGAAAGGTTTTTCACCCGTGTGTATCCTCATGTGTCTGTTCAAAGTGAACTTCTGGACAAAGGCTTTCCCGCATTCAGAGCAGATAAACGGATTGACATCACCATGAGCGCTTTTAAGAGTTTTTTTGATGTCATCACCGTGGTCTGTGTCAGAAGACTGTGATATCCTGTTGCCCAAAGCTGATATTGGAGCACAGTCGTCTGGGTGTGATCCTCCACAATTTTGACTTGAGCTGCTGCCTGTGTTCTCCTCGCTGTGATGAAGCTGTGAGGACTGAGCTTGGGCATCTTCACTGTTCACAGCAACACCAGTCAACATGACTGCAGTAACGTCAGTCTCCCCATCCAGTTTGCTCCACATGTCCTCTTCTGATTTGTCTTCTTCTTTAACATCCACATTGGAGCCCCATTCTTTCTGCTTATGGTCAGAGGGAACCTCATCTTGAGGCTCAACGAGCACCTGTTGAATGTCTACAGGCACAGACACAAACACAAACATTGTAAGAATCTGTCCAAGAAGGATTTGAGGCCAATTTGTCAAAGCAAACATTGTTAAACGATGAAGTAACTCATAATTTTAAAACCTCGGGTCTGTCGATTTTTTGGGTGTGTGAAAAATGAGCTTTTGACCATGTGAGCAACAGCAAACAAACCTGCTCTCTGTAGCCCAGCCCGAGGCTTGTAAACAGAGTCCAGTAATTCGCGTTGTCGCTCGGTCTCCTCTTTGCTTCGACAAAGTTCCTCCTCATACTCTGCTATCGTTCTTTCGAATAGTTCGAATATCTCTTCGAGCGCCACGTTTAGTCGCTGCTTCACCAACGTTCTCAACATTCGGACTTTGCACATTTTAACGTCGTAGCGATGTGTCACTAACTACAAACTAGGATACTTATTTTCCTCGGTGTGTGTCACCGCGAGTCGCGTGTGTCACCACGAGTCATGTGTCGCATATTTATGACGTCTCTACCACAGCATGGCTAATAGCTGGCAATAAACGTAATTTAATTTTATCAGATATCACATGCAATGAAAAATAAACCGTTTAGTTAAGTTTTAGATTAGCAAGCAGGTATTAATGGATTTTCACCCCCAAACAGAGTCCGTTAAATTATTTCCGTTTTTCCTCTCTGAACAAATGGGTCTCTTCCCGCTACCCGTTGCTTCACGATGATTGGTCGATGGGAAAAGAAGATGGCGCTGCCCGCGAAGTAACATAAATGAGCGAGTTCTGTTCTTGATAGAAAAAGTCAAAACGAAGTTCTTTCTCGTATCTCATCTCACTAATCAAAATTTACTCTGGACGTAACGTTGGAGGAGAATAAAGGTAAGATTGCTCAGTTCACTCGACTAAAACTTGATTTAAACTCAGAAAATTGTACATGTATGGTCTTCTCAATTGGAAAACTGTCACCCTCAGTTCACACATCGATTGTTTTTACCTGATTTAATAAAGGACAGCGAAGTTAAAAATTAAAAGAACCGCGGCAACAGTTTTTCTTACACTACGGCTGGCGAGATGGATCTAGCCAGCCTTGCAAATACTGTAGAATAATAGAAGAGAACTGATCGTGTAATACTTCTCTTGTTTTGTTTTGTTTTGTTTTGCATCACTTAGCCCAAACGATGCCTGCCTTCCGGCAAGTCGGAGAGAAGCAGCTTCCCAACCCCGTGCTCTGTATGGCTTGGTCGCCCAAAAGAGATCTCATCGCTCTGGCCAGCACAACTGGAGAGGTACGCATAAGGAAGCATTGAAATATGGATGTTGTACTGTGCTGTGTTTTCGTGATGTCTCTGGTCTATATATATTTTTGTAGTTGCTGTTGCACCGCTTGGCCAGCTTCCATCGAGTTTGGAGCCTGGCGCCCAGCGAGCACATCGGAAAAGAGATCACCTCACTCGCCTGGAGACCTGATGGCAAAAGTGAGCGATGCTTGTGTCGCTCTACTGTTAAGTCCAATGTTAGGTTTAATTTACTTTTGTTTGATGTGTCAGTTTTACTGTAAACTTCAACTGGGATTGGCAGAACCATCTTGATGCCATTTCATAGAGTCATAGTTTTGTCATCAGCTTTTGTTTTTATTTTGTTTTGACTTTGTATTTCTAATTTAGTTAGGTTTACGTGTTTTTTTTTTTTTTTGCGTGACTTGACTAGTTTTATTGATGGAGAATGCTTACTTTTATTTGAGTTTATATTAGTTTTAGTGTTAGTTTACTTTTGGTGGTGTTGGTCAGATGCGGTATTTGGAAAACTGGTGACGAATTTCTGCCCCTTTTCTTCTCCTGATCGGTTAGTTCTGGCCTTCAGCCTTGGAGACACCAAGCAGGTGGTGTTGTGCAGTGTGGAGAAAGCGGAGATCCTGCATGTCTTCCACACCCAGAAACCCGTCAGCTGCATGCACTGGATGGAGGTGACAGAGGAATGCAGGTAGGCGATTTTTTTGAGGGTCCTCAAAGGATAATCCATTCAAGAGACTTACAAATTAGAAAATATTCCTGTTTTGCCTTCATGTTAATGCGCCCCAGCGCCCTCGGATCCTTTTATCAGTCAGAGGATGAGTCCAAGCTGTTTCTGCCCAAACTAGCCTCCCTCCCCAAGAGGTAAGACAAATAGATCACAAACACCATTTGCTCGGGTTACCTGATCTCACTTTTTTTTGTTCTCCAGCTACAGCACAACATCCAAGCTCTTCAGGTGAAGCCATTTTCAACACTCGTTTTAAAGCATCCTTCAAATATTTGCATGCAGTCATGGTGTGTTTTTTGATGCAGTGAAGAGAAGTCTGACGAGATCATGAACCTCCTCGGAGAAGTCAGGTAACTTGCTGTGTTGCGAAGCGAAATACTGCTGTTGAATTTGTTGTCCGTTTTTAAAATATGTTTGTTCCTACGTAGGCTGAACATACTCGTCCTCGGAGGAGATGCCGGTCAGGTGGAGCTTTACGCCTACGGGATGTACAAGATTGCAACGTTAGCCGGAGTGAGACATTTTCAAATGTGCTGGAATGAACTTAAACCGGAAGAGTGGACCTCGGGGATTCCAATCTAACCCGATCTCTGACTTGACCACGCAGGTTTCCGGAAGCTGTCGCACTCTCAGTCTGGCCAGTGACCTCAAGTCCCTGGCCGTCATCACGGAGGTGAAGTCTGCCGAGGACCACGCAGAGATTTGTTTCGTTCAGGTGAGAACGGTTACGGGGGACATTGTCATTTTTTTTGGCGGGTTTTTACGACTGATCGTCGGTTCACGTCCATCCCGACATGCAATGTTTCAAGGCGTTTCAAAGGCCTCCCAAGTACGGGCGCATCGCGGCATCGGTACAAATTTGGGTTTGCGTGGCTGCCGTGACGCCCCCCCCCCCCCCCTGGTTTCAGATAACCGCATCCCCTTGGGTCTAC